>NC_044991.1:3058736-3388068 GCF_008728515.1 Papio anubis | reverse complement strand
GGCAGAAGCTTCTGGGTTCTGGAACCATTTGTCACGCAGCTGAGGCTGATGAATACACCTGGTTATGACCTGTTCACCCTTTAGGTCTCGCCTGGCCCTTGTCCTACTGTCTTGTCAGCACTTTTCTCTGCGCCTGTGCCCCCAGCTCCCCTGTAGTCCTAGTGAGAGTGAGGACAGCCTCCAGCCTCACCTCACACTTGTGCTTGGTGGCGCCTGGTACTGCTGGTGGCTTCACAAGGGCTCTGGGCAGGAGGAGCCCAGCTTTGGAGCCATCTTGGGTCTGACGTCCACTCTCCCCTTCGCTGCATGACTGTGGACAAGTCACTTATCCCACCTGAACCTCAGGTTTCTCGTGTGAACATGGGGGTAACCACCCAGGTTTCAAGGGGAGGTGCTGTGTGCAAAAGGCCAGGCTGAGAGCCGGGCACACAGCAGGTTCCCAACACACCATACTCTCCCTCTCTTTGCAACCCTACTCTGTGTGAGGCCACCCCTCCTGGGTGCCCTGTGAACTCACACCGGCCCACGCCTCTCTGAGTCTCACTTTCCTCACCTGCCAAATGTGGGAGTGATAACGACAGCGGCTGTGGTGCTGAGGGTGAAGGGGGGTTCTCACTGCTGCAAGGGAGCCCTGGCCTGGAGGTCACCGGTCTCCAGCCACCTCTGCTGGGCCTTGGTCTTCTGGCTTCACTTCTGTCCTTCCCACCCACTCTGTCTCTGCTCCAGGGACCCCCATGCCTCTGATGGGCACAACAGAAGCCGTGGGCTGTCCCCTGTCTTGACTGTTCCATCTCCAGCCACCCCTCAGCCCTGGCCTGGGCTTTCCTAACCCACTCTTGTGAGGACAAGGGTCTGCCAACATTCTGGGGTACGTGTGCTTATTCCAGCCTTCAGAAGGCATTTGTTTAGTCACCCCTTCCTCACCAGGCGCATGTGGGGGTGAGGAAGACTACAGTATGTGAAGGGGGACGCCAAGTGGCTAGGACCCTGCGGACAGGATGGCTGGGACAACTGCCTCTCACTGGGCAGGGCCTGGCATCCTCCATCACGGACCTGCCACCTGCCCCAGCCCAGCCTCGCTGGGGAAGAGGCTAGCCAACCCCAGCCCCTCTCTCGGGGGGCCTCTGTTTTCTCTGGCTGGGTCCAGGGTCCTGTTGCCACCTTTGGCCAGAGCTCCCCTGCATGATGTTCCCTTGTCTGGGTCACATGGAAGGAAGAACTGACCACCTGGTCCCACCCAGGCCACGTTACTCACCTTTCTGTGCTTCAGGTCTTTCATCTGTCAAAGGAGACCCGCAGGCCCTTCCTCAGAATGGTGCTGGGAGGCCGATGAGTTAATCAAGGAATGTACTGGGCACAGAGAGGGCACAGAGCAAGTGTGGTGCATTTGCTGTGATTTTCCTGGTGACATGAGCATCTTCCTTGTATTTCTTGCAAATGGGGGTCTGCACACCCTGTGCCTGGGGCCTGCCAGCCCTGGGTACCTAGGAATAAGTTGTGATGTGGGGCCTAGACCAGATCCTAATTTCTTAAAATAGTTGTTTTTCTGGATGCAAAGGTAATCCATGCTCCTTATAGGAGGCCTGGAAAACACAGGGGGCAACCAAAAGAAACAAAAGCCTCTTGCATTTTCACTTCCTACTGACAACTGCTAATGTTATCTAAGCCTCTTTCTGGTTTTTTCTCAAACGCCTTTGCTCGAGCACACACTCAGGCAATATATACCTATGTTGAAAACGTAATTGCAGATGATTTTGAGATTGCACTTTTCACTTTATTATATCATATTTAAGTTTTCTCACGTCACATGCATTTGTCCACAGCCTGAGTTATGATGGCTGCAGCCATCCGTCTTATGGATGTGTCATTTAAATGACTCCTGTTTTACTCTTATAGAGATAGCTGACGCCACTGCCTTCTAGTACATTTTTATGCAAATCCATGACAGTCTCTCCAGGGTAAATTCTTAAAAGTGGATACACTGGGATGAAAAGTATTTACATTTATAATACTTTTGATACAAACTGCTCAGCTGGTCTCCAAAAAGCAGTAGCGGGGCGGGATGCCCTCTCTCCCTGGTGCCTTCTGCAGCGGGCAGCAGTGTGAACCTGGAAGTCCAACTACATTACACACAGCATCATTGTGGTAAGCCTGGAAAACGTGGGCTTACCGCGCCTGCAGCCGCTCCTACAAGCTAGAGCTCAGACCTCAGGCTGCAGCAGGGCCAGGGGTGATAGGGATGGGGACTCCGGCCATGGCAGGAGGGTTCACCAGAGAAGCAGATCTGTAGGTGGGGGAACAAGGCCGGGGAATCCAGGTTGCAGGATGCGTCGGTGTGCGGGAAACCAAGGGAACGACATTTGGGCTGGGCCGTAGCCAGGGTGGAGGAGGGGCCATGATGCTTGGGGACAGGCGGGGTCACTGGAGGGCGGCCGGGCAGGCAGACCTGGCTCGGCCCGCGCTCGCCCGGGACTGTTGGAGCTCCTTGTGGGCCGGAGGTGAGGTAATAGGAACACTATTAGAACTTCCTTAATTTAGATTTAATAATACTTAGGAGGAGGAGTCCCTTGTGCTGTGTCTTTCCTCATGTGTGGCTCCTACCCAGTACTTGTCACCAACCAATGGTTGTTTTTTCCATTTCTCCATCCATCTATCTATCCATCCACCCATCCACCCACCCATCTACCTTCTATTCATCCATCCATGCACCCATCCATCCATTTCATCCATCCATCCATCCATCCATCCATCCATTCATCCATCCAGTAATCCATCGAATCCGTCCGTTTATCCACCATCCTGCCTTCCTGTTCGTCCGTCCATTGCGTCCATGCGTCATCCATTAAATCCGTCCGTCCATCCAATCCATCCGTTTATCCACCCATCTACATTCTATTCATCCATCCATCCATCCATCCATCCGTCCATCCATCCCGATCCATCCATTTATCCACTTCATCTGCCATTCCTGTTCGTCCCCGTCGGCGTCCCCGTCCATCCGTCAAATCCCGTCGTCCGTCCGTCCATTCGTCAGTCTCCATCCATCCATCCATCCAATCCATCCATTTATCCACCCATCTACCTTCTATTCATCCATCCATGCATCCATCCATCCATCCATCCATCCATCCATCCATCCATCCATCCAATCCATCCAATCCATCCATTTATCCACCCATCTACCTTCTATTCATCCATCCATGCACCCATCCATCCATTTTTCCATCCATCCATCCATCCATCCACCCACCCACACATTCGATCTCCACGTAGTGGTGCCCACTCTAAGCGAGGGACTGGAAGCCTGGAGATGCCCTCTGGATGTCTTAGAAAACCCAGGACTTGATTCCTGAGAACTGACCTGTACATGCTTATGTGGCCCATGGAGCACTGATGCCAGGCCTGAGTAGAGGGTGGGAGGCTGGGCCTTCCTCTGGGAGAACAGGTCCATGGAGGGCAGCACCCTAAGTGTGCATGTGCCTCTCGCCTCCTGCCCTGCTTCTCTTGAGGGTGTAGAGTTCCTGCAAAACCAGCAACAGTAAGTTCCATCCTCATGGCCTTCTCCACAAGCCTCCTCTGCCCCAAGGGCACACCCACCTCCTCCCCATCCTGGAGATGGAAGAATGCAGCTCCCCCTGCAGCTCAGCTGCCCCAACCCATGGGGGACAGAGGGTGGGAGCAGGTGCCTGCACTCAGGCTGCCTGTCACCTGGAGGGCCCCTAGTTGTGAGATGCAGACCCTCCGGTTCGTCACTCTCTGGGGAGCGGGCATGGGTGGAAAGGGGAAGGGACCTTTTCCCAGGCCCAGGACATTTGGGGATGCCTCTGCACGCCAGACTCTAGGCTTTGCCATGTGTGGCTGCGGCCGGCCGGTGATGGAGCCCTAAGGCTTCTCCTGGTGCAGCAGAGACAGTGCCACATACCCGGGAGGCTGGCGGGGCCACCAGGTGAGGCACAGCTCCCAGAGAGGAGTGCAGTGCAGGGACCAAGGACAGTAAGGCTCAAAAGGAAAACCAGACAGGGCTGCCCAACTGGGTGCTCAGCTGGTCTCCAAAAAGCAGTAGCAGGGTGGGATGCCCTCTCTCCCTCACCCCTTCTGCAGCGGGCAGCTGTGTGAACCTGGAAGTCCAAGTACATTACACATGGCATCATTGTGGTAAGCCTGGAAAATGTGGGCTTACCGCGCCTGCAGCCGCTCCTACAAGCTAGAGCTCAGGCCTCAGGCTACAGGAAGGCCAGTGGGGATAGGGATGGGGACTCTGGCCATGGCAGGAGTCCCTGCTGTGCGTCCAGCTCACCTGCCCCTGCCCCTGTCAGACGTGGAGCACCACACGGCCCTGTAGGGATAGGTACGGCCATGGCTCTGCACAGCCGGGGAAATGCAAGTGGAGGCCGTGCGTGGTATGTGGTATGTGTGTGGGGCATGTATGTATGGGATGTACGTGATGTGTGTGGGGTATGTGTGCCTGTGATATGGTGTGTGGTGTGTGTGTATGGGGCATATGTGCATGTGATGTGTGTGTATGAGGGGTATGTGTGCATATGATGTAATGTGTGTATTGTGTGTGTGCAGGGTATGTGTGTACCTCTCAGGCCACAGTCTTCCTGGGGGGGGGGTGGGAGTGTGTACCTCTCAGCCTGTGTCCCCCACCCCTCCTGGATCAGCAAGGCCCCACCCTCCCCACAGGCCCACTTCTTGAGAGATGAGTTTTGTTCTCAAGCCCACGGCCATGTTGGGTGGTGATCACCGTGGCTTGCCCCTACCATGGCCTGCCAGCTCAATGTTCTCCATGGTGCCTGCTGTGCACACCACCCTGGGAGGGGCTGGAGGGCGACGCCTTCTGAGACAGAGGCCCCGACCTGAGTGCGGCGGCGGGCCAGCAAGCCCTGGGGTGGAAGGGGCCTGGCAGGGCCCCTGGAGCTCATTACTGGGGCTCTTGGGGCTGGCTTTGTGCAACTTGGGGAGTGGCGGTGGTGTCAGGAGTGACTGGGAGGCGGCACAGGTGGCCTATCTGCACCTCAACGTCGAGGCCCAGCTGACCTCCCAGCACCCTGGTGAGGTGGCGGGGTGGAAGCACTGGGGCCAGACCCTGGTGGTGAGTGAAGCGGGGGTGACGCTAGAGCTGAACCAGGCACCCTGGTGGGGAGTGAGAATGGGGGGTGACGGCCCAGGTGGGCACCCTGTGGTGAGGTATGAGAGCGGGGTGACACTTGGCCCAGACCCAGGCACCTTGGTGAGAGTGAGAACGGGGGTGACACTCGGCCCAGACCCAGGTGAGCCCAGGCAGAGCCTGTCGAGGGGTGACACGGCCCAGACCCAGGTGAGCCCGGGCAGAGCCTGTCGAGGGTGGAGAACAGCAGGTTCGGGTGTGCCCTGTGTGGCGTCAGAGCCTGTTGAGGTCACTGCAGACCAGGCCCCGACCCAGCTGTGTCCCCACAGTCACTGTGGTGTGTGTGGTGGGCTTGGGCCCCGTGTCGCTGCCAGAGTGCCCGGTCACGTGGCCTCCCATTGCCTGTGGACGCTGCTTCGGCCAGCAGCCTGGGTCTGCCTTCCTTCTACAAAGCGGTTTTGGATGTGGATTGAGCAGTTATTTTGGGTGAGAATTCGCCTGTGTAATGTTAACTAAACCCTCTTAGGTTATTTGTCCTATTTTGCACATGAGGAAACTGAGGCTTGGAGTGGCTGGGTCACTTGCCCGACAGCCTCTGGGTGAAGAATGGGGTTTTACATCCAGGCTCTCTGTGGCCAGGGCCCACCTTCCTAACCCTTGGCCTGAAACTCAAAAGCTTCTGAGCCTTGCTTACGTCCTGGCAGACACGGAATGTGGCCGGGGCTGTGCACTGCACCAGGACAAACTGCAGGGGACTCGGGCCCCTAAACACAGGGCTTGGTGAAAATGTCCACAGGTTTTCATATTAGATAATGTTAAGAAAAAAATGCTAAGGAGTAGGGAAGGTATTGAATATTGAATTTATGTAAAGCTTCCAAATAAAACCCTTTCACAAATTTAAAATCAGAGACTGAGCCTACACTTGAGTTTTCTTTACATCGGCTTATACGTGAAAGGCCTGGGATAATTTCTGGGTTGATCTCCCCAGATTGAGGATAAGAAACTCTAGCAAGGGCTGAGAACAAATGGCTGGAGAGTATGGTGGCTGCTTTTCAGCCTGGTAAAACCTCTTTTCTCTCCGTAAACCAGAATTCAAATAATCCAGTTGCTCTGAATTGAACTCATTCTTCTAATCTAACAACCGTCTTTTTCTTTCGTTAACAAATATAATGTGAGAATTTTTTTGTGATAATGCAAATGGATTTTGAATCTAATTGAACTTTTTATATCAACTATTTCAAAATAACGATAACTTTTTCCTCACATCCACAGATGTTGCTCCCAGAACCTTAATGATCCTTCTTGAGGATTCAGATGATAACCCCCTGCTAAACACCATTGGTGAGTGGTTTCCGATTTCACTTTTCTAAAGGTGACGTTTTTGCTTCGAATCCACAAACTTTATCATTAAATGTCGCCGTATTTTCATGTGATTCTTGCAATTTTCAAATAAGTTCATTTCAGCGCTCCAAAATGTCCCTGAAATAAGCTGTTTTTGAAGTCAGTGACTATGCTTCAATAAATCTGCAAAGTGAGGCTTCTCCTGCATTTCAGGGCTTATACTCCAGCCCAGGCCCTCCCCTGGGCAGCTGCCACTCTGCAGGGGGAAGCAATACTGGGGTTCTGACCCCATTTTCTTCTCAGAAAGCTGAAAATAGCTGGGAGTGCAGCAGCTGGTATTTACCAAGTTCCCTGATTTTATCATTTCAGCTCTACAGGCACATTTTGCATAGAACTTGAACTTGAGGCTTTCAGAATGCGTTCTCTCCTCCCTCCTGTCCTCACAGATGTGAGGTACTCAACGTTTCCATGATGCTTTCAGCGTGAGCATGGGCCACTGTGAGTATTTAATTCCCAGGAGTTTGCTTGGGTACTTTTTTGGCAACACAGATGATGTGTTTCATGCATTTCTCTCCAGGGATTTATTTCTGCAGGTTTGGGTGATCGCCCCTACACCCTTGATCCTGGTATTAGACATCTTGGCTTCCTTGTGGTCTTTTGTGTGGACCCCTCCAGTTCCCAGAGATACTGTGGCCACTGGCATTTCAGCAGGCCTGGGTAGGCCTGGTCGACCTGGTCTCAGGACCTGCCCAGTGATGTTGAGAAACCCAGGCGGTTCCATAAGCCTTGGCATGGTGGGGACACTGACCTAGTGATATGGTTTGGATTTGTGTCCCCACCCAAATCTCGCGTAGAATTGGAGGAGGGGCCTGATAGGAGGTGATCGGATCACGAGGGAATTTCCCTGTTGCTGTTCTCTTGAGAGTGGGTGAGTTCTCATGAGCTCTGGTTGTTTAAAAGTATATGGCACTTCCTCCTTCACTGTCTCTCCTGCTCTGCTATGTAAGACGTGCCTGCGTCCCCTTTGCCTTCCGCCGTGATTATGTTTCCTGAGGCCTCCCAGCCATGCTTCCTATTAAGCCTGTGGAACTGTGAGTCAATTAAACCTCTTTTCTTCATAAATTACCCAGTTTCAGGTAGTTCTTTATAGCAGCGTGAGAATGGACTAATATACCTAGTTTCTTGTTTCTCTGAAAAAGAAGGGACCAGCTAGGAAATTGCCCTCATCTCCTTTCCCCTGTATCTGTCAGCCTCTGTCATGGACCTATGTTCTGTTGGATGAACTGCCCAGGTACCTAAGGTCCACCTAAGGTCACCCGAGGTCAGCTAAGGTCCACTTGTGCATGGACTTCCACACCTCTTGTCCCCTGCAGGGCATCTCTCCAGCTTCCTTCCCTTCTTGCTGAGTCACCATCTTCGTGTCCTGCTGGGTCACGATCATCAGCCACAGATGGGCTACGCCAGCTCCCATCTTAGAAAGGGAACCTTCCTTGACCCTAAGGCACCTCCAGCCAATGCCCATTTTCCCACTTCCAGCCAGCCGCCAGACCCTCCCCCAAGTCACTCTTCTTCGTCCCAGCCCCCCATACCCTGACCTTTATGCAATCGCTTCCTTCCTTATACAGCTTATTTTATTTTACAACATTTTATAGCTTTGCCACCTGGGTAGGTATCCTTAAATAACGGCTTAGTTTTACATGTTCTAAATATTTATGTAAATGAAATGATACAGTACTGGTGTTTGTGTTTGGCTTGTTTGACTCCACATGGCATTTTAAAGATTAAGCCATTCTATTGTGTGCAGCTGCAGTGCATCCGTTTTCATCACTGTGTACCAAGATTTATTTATCGGTTTTTGCTGCTAAAGAATGTTTGGTTGCTGGAGCTCTTGTGCAAATCTTTCTGCTGAATGTGTACCTCAGAGTGAAACTGTTGATCATAGCGTATGTGTGTCTTTCAATGTCTCAGACAATCAGAGCTCTTTGCTGTGGATTCAGTGTGTACGGTATTGGATGAGGGAGTCCCTTGCTCTGCCCTCCCATCAGTCCTTGTTATTTTAGCTCATCTGGTGGGTGTGCAGTGATTTCTCGTTGGGATTGTAATGTGCATTTCCCTGATGACTCTCAGGCACCACCGTCTACATTTACTGGCCAGTTGGAGACTTTCATTTGTGCTGTGCTTATTCAACTGCCGGATCCATTTTTCTACTGAATTTGCAGGAGTTTGTTATATGTTTAGATACGAGGCTGTTGTCAGTTATATGTGTTGCAAATATTTTCTGTCACTGCTGATCTCGCCTTTGGACTCTTTTAATGGTGCTTTTGGATGAGCAGAAATACTTAATTTTTATGTGGCCAAATTCATCCACCTTTTCCTTTATGGTTTTTGCATTCTGAATCTTGTTCAAAAATCTTTTCTCAACTGAAGGTCATGGAGAAGTTCTCTCATATCCCTTTAAAAGCTTTACGAAATGTTTTGACTTTCACATTTGGATCTCAGTCTGTCTGGAATTAATTTTTGTGTGCTATGGGAGGTAAGAGGTCAAGTTTCATTCTGTTTCCCATATGGATAAACAACAGTCCCCAAACCATTTCTCCTTTCTGTTCTTCTGCAGAGCCAGGCACTTCTAAATCCAGTGTCCACATATAAATGGCCATTTCTGGCTCTTTATTCTCTCTCATTGCACCAAAAACCCACCTTTTTCTTTTCTTTTCTTTTTTGAGACAGGGTCTCTCTCGCTCTGTTGCATAGGCTGGAGTGCAGTGGCATGATCTTGGCTCACTGCAGGCTTAACCTCCTGGGCTTAAGTAATCCTCCTATCTCAGCCTCCTGAGAGTAGCTGAACCACAGACATGTGCCACCATGCCTGTTTAGGTTTTTTATTTTATTTTTTATTTTGGAGAGACAGGGTCTCGCTATGTTGCCCAGGCTGGTCTCAAACTCTTGGGCTCAAGCAATCCTCCCTCTTCAGCCTCTCAAAGTGCTGGGATTACAGGTGGGTGTCATGGCACCTGGCCAGCCTTGTCTTAGCTACAGAAGCTTTGTAAGAAGTCTTGGTGTCTGGTGGAGCGAATTCTCTCAGGTTTTTCTGGCTTCTGAACAGTGTCTTTTCTATTCTTGCCTTTTGGATTTCTGCATAAATTTTAGAACTACCATGCCCAGTTCCACAGAAGTTCTTTCTGGGATTTTGATTGGTATTTTATAGAATCTATAAATGCAGACAGCACTAACATCTGGGTAATATTGAGTCCTCCAATGAATGCAGATTTTCTCCCCATTTTTTAAGGGTTTCTTTAAAATTCCTCAATAATGTTTTATAGTTTTCTGAATAAAGACCTTTTACAGTTTGTTGGATGTACTTCTTCTTCAACTTTTCAGATGCTATTGTAACTTTGTTTCTGAGCTTTTCTCATTGAGGTACCATTTGTATACAATAAGTTACACAGAATTTGGAGTGCTGTTCAACGAGTTTTGATGTGCGTGTCCACGTCGGTGACAAGATCTCAATCAAGAAAATTCCCTGATGTCTCTTTCTGGGCAATTGTCCCATTTCTCGTGTTGACACACTGCTGTTGGGATATTTGTCACTGTAGATTAGGTTTCCCCGTTTGAGAACTCTGTATAAATGAAATTATCCAGCATTTGTCCTTTGGTACCTGGCTTCTGTCGTTTCACATCATGTTTGTGAGGGATTCATCTGTGTCATTCTGTGCCTCTGTAGACATTCCTTTTTATCACGAGAATGGTATTTCATTGCATAAATTGGTTTTCTATCTATCCACCTGTTGATGGCTATTTGGGATACTTTTAGCTTTTGGCAAGTATGGGTGAAGCTGCTGTGAACATTCTGGGCAAATTCTTTGTGTGATATGTATTTTCATCTTCTTGAGTTACTTTGAACCAAGTGGAATGTCTAGTTCAAAGAATGGAGAAATGTTTTACTTTGTAAGGAAATGTAAAAGCGTTTTCCAAGTGGGTGACCATTGTATATCCCCCCAGAAGCCAGTGTCTGGAAGTCCTCATCGTCAACACCCCTCACATTTGCTGCTGTCAGCTATCTGAATTTTGGCCTTTCCAAGTGGGTATGAAGTGATGGTCACCGCGATTTTAGTAGGCATCTAAGGTAGCAAAGGATGCTGAGGGCCTCTCACATGCTTACTGGCCACATGTATACCTTCTTGTGTGATGTGTCTGGTCAGGTCTACTATTCCTTTTGAAGGCCACTTTATGAAGATATATTACACATACAATAATGCAGTCACTTTAAGTGTACAGTTTGATGAATTCTGACAAATGAGTGTAACCAGCACCACAGCCAAGATATAGAATATTTCTATCACCCCAGATTCCACCATGACCCTTTTCAGCAAGTCCCCAACCTTCTCCCCCAGCCCTATGCAACCAATGGTCTGCTTCCTGTCACTAGAGATTAGTTTGGTTTGTTCTAGACTTTTCTATAAATGGAGTCATAGTAGGCATTCTGTGGGTCTGGATTTCTTCATTCAGTGTGGTGATTTCAGATTCATCATGTTGTTGTATGTTGTATGTTTACTTATTTTGTAGTGAGTAGTATTCCATCGGACATTTATACCAGTTTTATACATTCACCTGCTGGTGTCATTTGGATTGTATTCAGTATTTGGCTCTTATGAATACAGCTATAAACATTTATGTACGACTTTTAAAAAGTCATCATTTATGTCAGATGAATACTAGGAGTAAAGTGCCTGAGTCATAGGGTAGGTGTATGACTAAGATTTAAGAATTTCAAGGTGACTATAGCATTTTATGCTACTTGAAGTCCCATCGACTCCACATTCTCTCCATTTGGTATGACATTTTTGCCATTTTAGTGAGTGGAGAGTGGTATCTGAGTGTGGTTTCAGGACTGGAATGTTCTATTTTCTAATAAGACCAGACAGCTTAAGGAACTAAAATTGACTTTGAAGAGCCTGGAAAGACACCTTGGAAAATTGTTTCAAACCTTACCAATGGGAAAGGAATGTCCCTTCCTGATAAGCCCAGAAATCTCAGATATTTGGGGGACCTCAAGAAAAGAGGAATTTGCCAAATCTATAAGCGTTACAGATGAAGTCTGTTGGCAAGCCCTCGGCCTGGCTTCGTCCCTGTCAGAGGCTTCCACCAGTTCAGTCTGAGATTCCTTATCAAAAGATCCAGCAAAGCCAACCTTAAAAGAGCCTGTATAATCAATCACTATTCTTGCTGCACATGTGTAGATATCCAGGCAAAGTTTAATGAAAATAAACTTATTTTGCAAACAGCCCAGTCTAACTGATTATCTTTGGTATAAATGGGTGTGACTTTAGAGAGAAAAACTACGTTTCAGAAGAAAACTTTAGCTGAAGCTCCAGCTGAGTTTGGATGAGGTTGGATGACCTGAAATAAACTTCAGAGAAAATGACATGACAGGTCATCAATGGACAACCTTCATGACATCCAAACTGCAAACTAGGAAAATCTGCCATCTCCTCGGAGCCTGCCTCACTCCAATTGAAGATGCTTCAAGTCCGGCATCTGGAAATCTTTTTGACTGGCTGGCCTCTGGACTTGGAAATGAAGTGTCCAAATATTATTCTTTGTTTTTATTTTATTTCCATAGAATCTAAACTCCCCTCATTAAAGGCCTGATGGCTCACACCCTCCAGCAGATCTCCTCTCAGCAGATGATTCAGCTGATCCTTAATTAACCAAAGACCAAGCGAGAAAATGGACTACTAATGCTCACAGAAAAGAAGAGTGCCTCTTCTTTCCTTAAACAAAGGGTAGAAAGATTCTCTACCTCCTCAAAGTTTAGTCAGTCTTCTGAACCTTCTCCTAGGCCCATCTGTGTGCTTTCTTTGTAAAACAGTTTTAGCAGCCCGGTGCAGTGACTCACGCCTGTAATCCCAGCACTTTGGGAGGCCAAGGTGGATGGATCATGAGGTCAGGAGATCGAGACCATCCTAGCTAACATGGTGAAACCCCGTCCCTACTAAAAATACAAAAAATTAGCTGGGCCTGGTGGCACACACCTATAGTCCCAGCTACTCGGGAGGCTGAGGCAGGAGAATCGCTTGAACCGGGAGGCAGAGGTTGCAGTGAGCCAAGACCGCACCATTGCACTCCGGTCCTGGTGACTGAGTGAGACTCCATCTCAAAAAAATTAGCAAGAATCTAAGTCAGTTTAGCCAGAACCCTGCGCTCTTGATATCTGGCCCACCTCACTGTCTGATTGGGTTCCTCATCCTCCACCATCCCCCAGGTGATGTCGGTCACCCTAGCCTGTGTTCAGCAAGGCGGAATCCCCCTGCCCCCTGATGTTTTCTCTTAGTAACTTTCCGTACACTGACCCCACCCTGATCTTTGGTTAGGAATCTCCACATGCCTGTGCTGTATTTGGAGTGGAGCCCAATCTCTCCCCCTGCAAAATCCTATTGCTGTTGTCCCTAAACCCATCTCAATGGCCCTGAAAATGAAAAAAGTCTTTTATGATCATGCTTTCACAAGTATTCGTGCGTAATTTTTTCTTTAACAGTCACTTTATCATTTTTTTCTTTTTTTGAGACAAAATCTCATTCTGTCACTCAGGCTGGAGTACAATGGTGTGATCTCAGCTCACTGCAATCTCCACCTCCCCAGGTTCAAGCGATGCTCATGCCTCAGCCTCCTGAGTAGCTGGGATTACAGGCGCCCACCACCACACCCAGCTTATTTTTATATTTTTAGTAGAGATGGGGTTTCACCATGTTGGTCAGGCTGGTTTCAAATTCCTGACCTCAAGTGATCTGCCTGTCTCGGCCCCGCAAAGTGCTGGGATTACAGGCATGAGCCACCGCACCTAGCCAACAATCACTTTAGATATTATATATTACATTATTTAAAAGATGTGGCATAATTTTAATCACCAGAATTAAATATATTTTACCTAATAATGCTTAAAGTTACTGTATTTGTTCGCTTCTGCCACACACAGCAGAATTTAACTCATTTTACACATTGAACACCCTCCTCAACTCTCCTTTACTCTACTCTTGTTATTGTTGGCTGCTGTTTTACTTTCACCATTTTTAAGCACAAAATTGTGGTAATTATACTGTCAATAGTTAAATTTATTGACTTATTTTTAACCATTTGTTTTGTTTTTATTTTTGCATGTGACCTCAGGTACATAGAATTGAGTTAATTATTATCCTTGGTTCCTGGCTGCTGCAGATTTCAGTTTGCTAAAATGGCCATGTCAATGTATACCCCACCCCAGGGGCTCCTCCACCCACAAGTGGGGACTATGTTCATTTCCCTTGCACCTGAGCACACCTGGTAATAACTGCCTCCACTGATGGTAAAATTAACGTAACATTCATATATTTCTTTTTTTTTTCTTTTTTTTGAGATGGAGTCTTGCTGTGTCACCCAGGCTGGAGTGCAGTGGCGCAATCTTGACTCACTGCAAGCTCCACCTCCCGGGTTCACACCATTCTCCTGCCTCAGCATCCCGAGTAGCTGGGACTACAAGCTCCTGCCACCACGCCCAGCTAATGTTTTGTATTTTTAGTAGAGAAAGAGTTTCGCCGTGTTAGCCAGGATGGTCTCAATCTTCTGACCTCGTGATCTGCCCGCCTCGGCCTCCCAAAGTGCTGGGATTACAGGTGTGAGCCACCGTGCCCAGGATAACATTCATCTATTTCTACGTGAAATATTTTAGGACTATTTTCGTTCAAGTAATGGCAGAAGTGTGCTGTGTATCCTCTAAGGCTGGGTCTTCAAAGGCACGGCAGCCCCTGTCTGTCTCGCTCATGCTCTCAGTGCTCCTTGGGGGCAGCAGAGTCAACATGTGAGACTCCGCCACCCTACAGCCACCATGCTGAAGAGCCACCTGGGGAGGACACCTTGACACTGTCTGAGGAATCCTTGCTCTTCTAGATGAGGTCCCATACATTGAGGACTAGAGACAAACCATCCCCACTGTGTTCTGTCTGAATTATTGGACCGCAGAGTCCATGTGCGTTGCAAATCATTGTTTTCACCACTAAGTTGTGGGCTAAGTTGTTAGACAGCCACCATCCCTGTGACAGTACCTGGAATGTTCTCATTAGTGGCCCGTTCACAGCCCTCTGCTACTTAGTTATGTAATTAGTTATTTGTAAAGATGTAATACTCATCTGCATACCCACCTTTCAGAACCAAATCTAGGACCTTGATGTAACTGGCATCTGTGTGGTGCACACACCAATGACCCATCGTTCTCTGTCTCCCCATCCAAGGTAGCCATCATCTTGAGTCCTGGGTCCATCCTCACCTGTTCATCTTTTTAGATGACTGCATTGCATTGAAAGCTATTCATAATGGGTATATGCTTTTCTTTCAGTTGTGCTTAAATATATAAAAATGGTAATATGCTATATAAAATATTTTAGGACTTTTTCATTTTCATTTTCATTAAGATTCATCTATATTTCCATGTATCGTAGTTCATTTGTTTTGGCTGCTGTACAAGATCCCATGTCTGAATAGATCATAATTTAGGAATCGACTTTCCTTTGGATAGGAATTTGAGTTGTTTCCCGTGTTTCCTATCCTGAACCTAGGAGTAGCCTCAGGCATTTCACCTATCACACTATAACAAACTTTTTCTTGCATAGTACCCAGAAGTTGAATTTCTGGGTTCTGGGTTATAAACTATGTGAATATTCATTCCATATGTATACTTTCTTCATATGCATAGACTTGGTATTGCTTTTTTAAATAAATTTTATATATTGGAAATATCTCCCAATTTGTAAATCACCTTTTCACCTCTTTAATGGGTCTTTTGACGGACAGAGCCTTAGTCTTAATATAGTCAAATTTATCTTTCCTTTTATAATCAAAGGTTTTTAAATTGTATAAGAAAGTATTCTTTACCCCTAGTTCTAAAAAAAAAATCACTTAACGTTTTTTGCTAAGAGTTTTAAGGATTTATTTTTGACATTTAAGCACTTAATCCATCTGGATTTGACTTTTGCATAATGTAGAATGCAGGGCTGTGATTTGGCCTTTTTCTGAATGGGTAACCATGTTTAAATAAGTCTATTTATTTAAAGTTCCTTCCTGTTATTGATCTTACATGTCTTCTCTCTTATATTGTCAAAGTTCCATACTGGGGTGGGTCTGCTTCTAAGCTCTATCTCTCTATACAGTTGGTAAATGTATGTATCTCTTGCACAGTATGAAAATGGCTAAATTACTATTGCTTTACATGACGCCTGATTTCTCTATGAGGGCAGGTCCTCCCAGTTCTTTTTCAAGAGTGTCCTGCTTATTCTTGGCCATTGACTCTTCCATGTAATGTTCAGAATCATCTTTAAAGTAATTACAAATACCCATGGGGAATATGATTGGAAGAGCATTTAATCTTTAAATCAAACTAGGAAGAGTTTACATCTTCACTGTAGTATGTTTCCTATCCATTCATTTTCCTTCCACTTATTTACTCCTCTTTAATATCTCTTAATGAAGTGTATAACTTTCTCTGAAAAGCTCTGGAACATACCGTTATATCTACTAGTGAACACTTAATAGTTGGATACTCTTGTAAGTGACACCTCTTGACCTTGGGCATTTTGTATATTAATCTTATATTAGGCCATTTTGCTAAATATTTATTATTTTTGATAATTAGTGCATGGATTATTTTAGCATCTCTAACCATGCTATCTATGAATGATGGCAGCTCTGTTTCCTCTTTCTAGTCCTTTGCATAATATATTTTTCCCATGTTAATACATTAGCTAAGCATTCCATACAATGTTAAACAAGTGTCAGTACCAGATATCCCTCCCTTTACTGATTCTAAATCATGTTTCCAACATTTCCCACTTTTACAATGTCGTTTATCCCAGATTTGTTATATTCTTTTGCAGGTTAAGAAAATTCTCTATTTCTAATTTACTAAGAGTCTTTACAATTTTATCGAATGAATTTTCTGTATCTATTGAGAAGATACACGTTTTATTTAATCTGTTAATTTAATGAATTAAATTTATAAATCCCTTATTAAACCATCTTTACTCATCTAGCATAAACCCAACTTGGTGGTAGTGTATTATATGTTTTATACGCTGGTGGGTTTGCTTTTCTAATATTTTATTTGGGGTTTAAAAAATATTATTCATCAGCAGACTAACTGTTCATTTTATTTTCTTGTAGTGTCCTCGTCTGGTTTTAGTACCACAGTTATGTTGACCTCATAGACTAGGTTAAAGAATGTTACCCCTTTTACTCAATTTTAATATAATTTGGGCCTATTTGTTTCATTTTTGTTTCTGTGGGAAGACTTTTTAATGCATCAATTTATTTAACAGGATAGGACTATTTCCATTTATTATTTATTAAGCTTTCTATTCATTATTGAGTCAGTTCTGGTAAGTTACCATTTTTTAAGAATTGTATATCCTCAAACGTATCAAAGCTATTGGCATATAGATACCGAGGGTATTCTTTTATCTTTTAAATCTCAATTTATCTGCATTTAATTCTCTCTTTTTATCATAATATAGTTTATTTGTGTCTTTTATCTTGGGAAGTCATGTTGATGGTTTATTTTATTTCTCAAGAAGTGGCTGTGTGGGTGGATTTTCTCTATTGTATCTTCATGGTTTTAAATTTTATTTTATTGATTTACACTCTTAATTTCTTTCTTCTTTTTTAAATCTATTGTTATTTTTCTTACTTTAATATGAAAACACAGTTCACTTTTGAAACTTTCCTCTTCTCCAGTATAAATATGGCTATAAAGTTGTCTGAAAGAATCATGCAATGATTGGTTATCATTCAATTATGGATATATTTAATCCTACTGTGGTTTCATCATATATCCACGAGTTATTTGGCAGTGTATGTGGGTATTTTGTTAGCATCTATAAGAAAAAGTGTACAAAATAAATGGTTTACAGCTCAGTAAATGATTACAAAGTGAACATATTCAAGTTACCACTAGGCAAGTGAAAATACAAAACATCAGCTAGGTGCGGTGGCTCACACCTGTAATCCCAATCTTGGGAGGCCAAGGCAGGTGGATCACGAGGTCAGGAGATCGAGACCATCCTGGCTAACACAGTGAAACCCCGTCTCTACTAAAAATACAAAAAAATTAGCCAGGCATGGTGGTGGGCGCCTGTAGTCCCAGCTACTCAAGAGGCTGAGGCAGGAATGGCATGAACCCGGGAGGTGGAGCTTACAGTGAACTGAGATCGCGCCACTGCACTCCAGCCTGGGCGACAGAGTGAGACTCCATCTCAAAAAAAAAAGAAAAGAAAATACAAAACGTCAAGGCTAGCTATTACATCACCCTTACCTTCCCCCACAGGTACTTAATCTCTTTTCAAAAGGTAACAATTACCTGACTCTTAATCCCATAGATTCGTCGTGACCAATTTTGAGCATTATAGAATGGAATCATGCAACACACATTCTCACAGGTCTGGATTTTTGCATGTGTTGTCATGTATGTGAGATTCATCCTTGTGGCTGACTGGGACAAGAGTTTGTAAATTTTCACTCTGCGTCATTTTCTATCATAAGTGCACACCACAATGTTTTTCCTTCCATTCTACAGTCTATAGTCGATGAATATTTGGATTGCTCACATATATTTTGGTACATACATATATGTATTTTCATAGACTATATATTTAAAAACAGGAATTCTGGGGCATAGATCATAAATCAAGTGCCAACAAACGTGTGGACTGTTTCTACACTCTCTATTCTGTTCCACTGATTTATTTATCTACCCTTACACTAGTATCCAGTTATCCTAATCACTATTGCTTACTGAGCATACTGGTAGTGTATGCACTACCAGTTTTCCAAAATAAGTCATTCTAAGTACACTCCCAGAAGCAATGCATAACAGTTCCAGTTCCTCCAAATCGTTGCAAACATTAATATGTTTTATCTTTTACAATTTTAACCATTGTGGTTGGTCTGGGATGTTATTGTAGTTTTCATGTGTATTTCTTTGATAAGTAATGGCATTGAATATTTTTTCTCAAGGTTTTTTTTCCATATTTCCATTGGGTTATTTTCTTATCTGTCGGAAATAGCTTGTTTTTTGTTTTTTTTTTTGAGACACAGTCACTCTGTCACCCAGGCTGAAGTGCAGTGATGCAATCTCGGCTCACTGCAATCTCTGCCTCCGGGGTTCAAGCAATTCTCATGCCTCAGCCTCCAGAGTAGCTGGGATTACAGGCATGCACCACCACACCTGGCTAATTTTTTTTGTATTTTCAGTAGAGATGGCATTTCACCATATTGCTCAGGCTGGTCTTAAACTCCTGGCCTCAAGTGATCCGTCCACCTTGGCCTCCCATAATGCTGGGTTTACTGGCGTGAGCCACTGTGCCCAGTCTCAAAATAGTTCTTTATATAATACAGATATGGGCACTTTGTTGGGTATATGTACTGTAAATGCTGGCTTGTCCTTTCACTTTCTGAATTATATCTTTTGATGGCCAGAGCTTCCTAATTTTAATGTAGTTCAGTTATCTGGTGTTTTCCTTTTGTGATTGGTACTTTCTGTGTCTAGTTTAAGAAGACTTTGCCTGTCCCAAGGTTATGATGCTATTCTTCTACATTTTCCACTATAGACATTATTGCTTACCACTCAAATTTGGATTTACAGTAGACTTGCATGTGCGATAGACTTGTATACGTGGCAAGATTTTTTCCATGTGACCGTTTAACAGCCTCTCTGCCACTGGTCCACAGGATCATAAATCAAGTGCCAACAAATGTGTGGGCTGTTTCTAGACTCTCTATTCTGTTCCACTGATCTATTTGTCCATCCTTATACTAATATCCAATTATCCTAATTACTACTGCTTTATAAGGAACTTTGATAATCAGTTGTTTAAGGCTGCCACCACTGTTCTTATTCAATATTGCTTTGGTTATTCTTGGTAAATTTTAAAACCTTAAGTCTCCCACCATTGTTCTTATTCAATATCGCCTTGGTTACCCTTGGTAAATTTTAAAACCTTTTATAAATGTCCTCAGAAAACTTGCGGAAACTTTTATAGAAATTGCATTGGAGCTATAGCTGAAAGTGCCCAAAATGGATATCTTTATGATATTTAGTTTTTCAATTTATAAATATCATATTCATGTATTCATGAATGAATATCATATTCCTATCATATGAATATGATATTGACATGCTGGTTAATTGTGAACAATAGTTTCTTCTAGGGAAAACATGTTTTGAAGCAGTTGCCAATTTCTGTGGTGTAAATACTATCACCAATTTTTTAACAGCTTTTAAAGTAAATACTATGTGGTATAAATACTATGTTGTGTAAATACTCTGTAGTGTAAATACTATCACCAATTTAAACAGTGTGGCTGTTATGGGACAGAGACTGGGGAAGAAACACACGTGCTTGGCTCTCGTCGGAAATTATGAACACAGAAGTGGATCCAGCCCTTCATTTATTTAGGTCTTTAATCTCTCTCAATAATGTTTTTAAATCTCTCTCAACAATGTTTTTTAATCTCAATATGTTTTTAAATGTCTGTCAATGTTTGACATTTAATTTTTTTAATGTTAATGTTTTTTAATCTCTCTCAATGTTTAATGTTTTATCTCTCTCAAAATGGTTTTTAATGTCTCCCAATTTAAACAATTTTTTTTTTTTTTTTAAGACGGCGTCTCACTCTGTCACCCAGGGTGGAGTGCAGTGTCACAATCTCGGTTCACCAAGCTCCGCCTCCCGGGTTCACGCCATTCTCCTGCCTCAGCCTCCCGAGTAGCTGGGGCTACAGGCGCCCACCACCACGCCCGGCTAATTTTTTGTATTTTTGGTAGAGACGGGGTTTAACTGTGTTAGGCAGGATGGTCTCAATCTGCTGACCTTGTGATCCACCCGCCTCGGCCTCCCAAAGTGCTGGGATTACAGGTGCGAACCACCGCACCCGGCCAACAATAATGTTTTTTAACCTCTCTCAATAATGTTTTATCCTTTGTCCTCAGTAATGTTTTGTCACTTCCTATGTAGAGAGCTCCATGTTTACCTGAGTTTTGGGATGCTCTTTCAAATGTTATTTTACGTGTTATTTTTAAATTTTATTTTCTAATTTGTGTGATATATACATGAGACCACCAATTACGGAAAGATAGACAAATACTTGGTAAATGATTTATTGATATATTACAATACAGGAGAAAATAATATACGTTTCCAGACATTGGGACCATCCCAAAGAAATATAGTTGATGTTTGTATAATGACTCGTTTCCAAAACCCTGCCAAATTCACTTGTTAATTCTAATACTGTATTTGTATTTTCCTTTGGATTCTTTAAGTATATAATCATTTGAAGTAAAGACAGTTTCATTTCTTGCTTTCCAGTTCTACATTCAGTTTCTTTTTTGCCCTTTTTTCTGGTTAAAACGTCAAGTAAAATACTGATCACAAGTGGTAATAGGCATTCTTTTCTCCTTCTAGATCTCAAAAGTTTTTGATAAGTATGAGGCTTTTTGTTGTTTCTTTCCAGTAAATATTCTTTTACATATTGAATAACTGGCTTACTTCTATTTCTAGTCTTCTAAAATTGTTGTATTACTTTGGTGTTGAAATTTATCAAATACTTTGCTTTGTCTGCTGCATCATGTAATTTTTCCCTTTTATTCTGACTTGATGGAATGTTACAAGGAATAATTTTCTAATGTTAAATCCAACTAAACTTCCTGAAAGAACACCAACATGGCTATGATGTATTATCTCTATATACTGCTAGATTCATTTTGCTGATTTTTATTCGGTATATTTATGTTTATATTCATGAAATAAATTGTTCTATTTTTTTTCTTTTAAACATTTGTCAAGCTTGGCTATTAAGGTTATGCTGGCCTTATGAAATAAATTGGGAAGTCTCCCTCTGTCTAGCTTCATCAGTTTTACCATGATGGGCCTGGGATATGCTTTAGTAATTAGTTTCTCCTATGGCTTAATGTCTTTTGCCAATTCTGAAACTTGCTGGGAGTGGTTGTTGTCTTCAAAGATTGCATCTGCCAGCCTCTTTTTTACGTCGGCCTTTGGGACTGCAATTATACATATGGCAGACCTTCCCACTGTGGCCCACATGTGTCTTATAGTCTACATAATATTTTTCATATGTTCTCAATTTATTGGATATTTTATTCTAACCTGTATTCCACTTTATTTTCTTTTTCTTTTTTTTTGAGACAGAGTCTTGCTCTGTGCCCCAGGCTGGAGTGCAGTGGCGCAATCTCGGCTCACTGCAAGCTCCGCCTCCCAGGTTCATGCCATTCTCCTGCCTCAGCCTCCTGAGTAGCTGGGACTACAGGCGCCTGCCACCGCGCCCAGCTAATTTTTTGTATTTTTAATAGAGACGGGGTTTCACCATGGTCTTGATCTCCTGACCTTGTGATCCGCCCGCCTCAGCCTCCCAAAGTGCTGGGATTACAGGTGTGAGCCACCGTGCCCAGACACTTTATTTTCTTTTAAGCTACGTCTAAATTGCTGACAAAATTTTTGAGTTTTTGAAAGTGTTTTGAAATCTTTATTTTCCTTTGTGTGTTCTAGAATTTTTATTGTAGTTTTTTTAAAGTTTCCTGTTTCCTGCTAACATTATCTTTGTATCTTAATTTATTGAACCCAGTAAACACAGCTATTTTATTGTTCTGACACATTCAATAATTACATTTCCCATGAGTCTGTTTCCGTTGTTTTGTTTAACTAAATATTCAGTCAATGGCTGTTTATCTTTATTGAATGCTGGGCATTGTACTTGGAATATTGTAGAGGTCATTTGAGCCTCTGGATGATGCAGCCATTCTGCAGAGGCAATATTTTTTAATTTTACAGGCAACTCAGGTAAAGCAGATCTCTGAGATGAAGATGATTGAAAGTTGGCCCTGAGTCTTGGTGAGAGCTTTTCTCTTTTTTATTTATTTATTTTATCATACTTTAAGTCCTGGGTACATGTACACAATGTGCAGGTTTGTTACATATGTATACATGAGTCATGTTGGTGTGTGGCACCCATTAACTTGCCCTTTACATTAGGCATATCTCCTAATGCTATGCCTCCCCTTTCCCCCCTCCCCGCAATAGGACCCGGTGTGTGTTCCCCTTCCTGTGTCCAACTGATCTCATTGTTCAATTCCCACCTAAGTGAGGAGACCATGGTGCATTTGATTTTCTGTTCTTGGCCAATTTGCTGAGAATGATGGTTTCCAGCTACGTCCATGTCCCTACAAAGGACACGAACTCATCCTTTTTTATGGCTGCATAGTATTCCATGGCCACATTTTCTTAATCCAGTCTGTCACTGAGGGACATTTGGGTTGATTCCAAGTCTTTGCTATTGTGAATAGTGCCGCAATAAATGTACATGTGCATGTGTCTTTATAGCAGCATGACTTATAATCCTTTGGGTGTATACCCAGTAATGGGATGGCTGGGTTGAATGGTATTTCTAGTTCTAGATCCTTGAGGTATCAAGCCACACTGTTTTCCCTACAATAGTTGGAACGGCTTTACAGTCCCACCAACAGTGTAAAGTGTTCCTTTATTTCTCCACATCCTCTCCAGCACCTGTTGCTTCCTGACTTTTTAATGATTGCCATTCTAACTGGTGTGAGATGATATCTCATTGTATTTTGATTTGCATTTCTCTGATGGCAAGTGATGATGAGCATTTTTTCATGTGTCTGTTATTGTATGAATGTCTTCTCTTTTGAAAGTGTCTGTTCATATCCCTTTTGCCCAATTTTGATGGGGGTTGTTTTTTTTCCTGTAAATTTGATTGAGTTCTTTATAGGTTCTGGGGTATTAGCCCTTTGTCAGATGAGAAGATTGCAAAAAAAATTTCTCTCTCCCATCTCTTGTAGGCTGCCTGTTTACTCTGATGGTAATTTCCTTTGCTGTGCAGAAGCTCTTTCTGGTTTAATTAGATCCCATTTGGCTCAATTTTGGCTTTTGTTGCCATTGCTTTTGGTGTTTTAGACATGAAGTCCTTGCCCATGCCTCTATGTCCTGAATGATATTACCTAGGTTTTCTTCTAGGGTTTTTATGGTATTAGGTCTAACATTTAAGTCTCTAATCCATCTTGAATTAATTTTGCATAAGGAGTAAGGAAAAGGATCCAGTTTCAGGGCTTCTTACTTCTATGGCTAGCTAATTTTCCCAGCACCATTTATTAAATAGGAATCCTTTTCCCCATTTCTTGTTTTTCTAGGTTTGCCAAAGATCAGATGGCTGTAGATGTGTGGTATTATTTGAGGGCTCCTGTTCTTGTTCCATTATCTTACATCTCTGTTTTGGTACCAGTACCATGCTGTTTTGCTACTGTAGCCTTGTAGTATAGGTTTGAAGTCAGGTAGCATGATGCTACCCAGCTTTGTTCTTTTGGCTTAGATTGCTCTTGGCAATGCAGGGTCTTTTTGGTTCCATATGAACTTTAAAGCAGTTTTTTCCAATTCTGTGAAGTCATTGGTAGCTTAATGGGGATGGCATTGAATCTATAAATTACCTTTTGGGCAGTATGGCTATTTTCATTTATATTGATTCTTCCTATCCATGAGCTTGGTATGTTCTTCCATTTGTTTGTGTCCTCTTTTTATTCTCACTGAGCAGTGGTTTGTAGTTCTCCTTTGAAGAGGTCCTTTACATCCCTTGTAAGTTGGATTCCTAGGTATTTGCCTCTTTGAAGTTATTGTGAATGGAGTCTATTCATGATTTGGCTTTCTGTTTGTCTGTTGTTGATGTATAAGGATGCTTGTGATTTTTGCACATTGATTTTGTATCCTGAGACTTTG
Source organism: Papio anubis (assembly GCF_008728515.1). Taxonomy (NCBI): domain Eukaryota; kingdom Metazoa; phylum Chordata; class Mammalia; order Primates; family Cercopithecidae; genus Papio; species Papio anubis. Next base: position 3,363,795 of record NC_044991.1, on the reverse strand, counting down.
CTGAAGGCTTATCAGCTTAAGGAGATTTTGGGCTGAGATAAATGGGTTTAAATATACAATCATATCATCTGCAAACAGGGACAATTTGACTTCTTCTTTCCTAACTGAATACTTTTATTTCTTTTCTCTTTGCCTGATTGCCCTAGCCAGAACTTCCAACACTATGTTGAATAGGAGGGTGAGAGGGCATCCCTGTCTTGTTAAAGTTTTCAAAGGGAATGCTTCCCAGTTTGCCCATTCAGTATGTGATATTGGCTGTGGGTTTGTCATAAATAGCTCTTATGATTTTGAGATACGTTTCATCAATACTGAATTTATTGAGAGTTTTTAGCATGAAGGACTGTTGAATTTTGTCAAAGGCCTTTCTGCATCTATTGAGATAAATCATGTGTTTTTGTCTTTGGTTCTGTTTATATGCTGGATTACATTTATTGATTTGTGTATGTTGAACCAGCCTTGCATCCCAGGGATGAAGCCTAATTTGATCATGGTGGTGGATAAGCTTTTTGATGTGCTGCTGGATCTGGTTTGCCAGTATTTTATTGAGGATTTTGCATCGATGTTCATCAGGGATATTGGTCTAAAATTCTCTTTTTTTGTTGTATCTCAAGCAGGCTTTGTATCAGGGATGATGCTGGCCTCTATAAAATGAGTTAGGAGGATTCCCTCTTTCTGTTGATTGGAATAGTTTGTAATGAATTGGTACTCAGCTCCTCCTTGTACCTCTGGCAGAATTCGGCTGTGAATCCATCTGGTCCTGGACTTTTTTTGGTTGGTAGGCTATTAATAATTGCCTCAATTTCAGAGCCTGCTATGGATCTATTCAGGGATTCAACTTCTTCCTGGTTTAGTCTTGGGAGAGTGTAAGTGTCCAGGAAATTCTCCATTTCTTTTATGTTTTCTAGTTTATGTGCATAGAGGTGTTTATAGTATTCTCTGATGGTAGTTTGTATTTCTGTGGGGTTGGTGGTGATATCCCCTTTATCATTTTTTATTACGTCTATTTGACTCTTCTTTCTTTTCTTCTTTATTAATCTTGCTAGCGGTCTATCAATTTTGTTGATCTTTTCAAAAAACCAGCTCCTGGATTCATTGAATTTTTGGAGGGTTTTTTGTGTCTCTATCTCCTTCAGTTCTGCTCTGTTCTTAGTTATTTCTTGCCTTCTGCTAGCTTTTGAATGTGTTTGCTCTTCTCTTGTTCTTTTAATTGTGATGCTAGGGTGTCAATTTTAGATCGTTCCTGCTTTCTCTTGTGGGCATTTAGTGCTATAAATTTCCCCTCTACACACTGCTTTAAATGTGTCCCAGAGATTCTGGTATGTTGTATCTTTGTTCTCATTGGTTTCAAAGAACATCTTTATTTCTGCCTTCATTTCGTTATGTACCCAGTAGTCATTCAGGAGCAGGTTGTTCAGTTTCCATGTAGTTGAGTGGTTTTGATTGAGTTTCTTAGTCCTGAGTTCTAGTTTAATTGCACTGTGGTCTGAGAGACAGTTTGTTATAATTTCTGTTCTTTTACATTTGCTGAGGAGTGCTTTACTTCCAACTATGTGGTCAATTTTGGAATAAGTGCGATGTGCTGAGAAGAAAGTATATTCTGTTGATTTGGGGTGGAGAGTTCTGTAGATGTCTATTAGGTCCACTTGGTGCAGACTTGAGTTCAATTCCTGGATATCCTTGTTGACTTTCTGTCTCGTTGATCTGTCTAATGTTGACAGTGGGGTGTTGAAGTCTCTCATTATTATTGTATGGGAGTCTAAGTCTCTTTGTAAGTCTCTAAGGACTTTATGAATCTGGGTGCTCCTGTATTGGGTGCATATATATTTAGGACAGTTACCTCTTCCTGATGAATTGATCCCTTTACCATGTTTTGACTTTTTTGATCTTTGATGGTTTAAAGTCTGTTTTATCAGAGACTAGGATTGCAACCCCTGCTTTTTTTTGTTCTCCAGTTGCTTGGTGGATCTTCCTCATCCCTTTATTTTGAGCCTATGTGTGTCTCTGCATATGAGATGGTTCTCCTGAATACAGAAAACTGATGAGTCTTGACTCTTTATCCAGTTTGCCAGTCCGTGTCTTTTAATTGGACCATTTAGTCCATTTGCATTTAAGGTTAATATTGTTATGTGTGAACTTGATCCTGTCATTATGATATTAGCTGGTTATTTTGCTCGTTAGTTGATGCAGTTTCTTCCTAGCATCGATGGACTTTACTAGCTTTGTGAAGGCTTTACTTGTACCCCAGAGCATAGAATATCGGAGTTTTCTGCTGAAATCCTCAATGTTTATCAAGTCTCTCATTTTGACAAGCCATGAACTCCAATTTTGTTCCCAGAGCTCCATGGGTTTGCAAAATGTCTATTCAGTCTCTCAGCCTTTTAGCCACAGCTAGCAAATCAGCAAATACCTTGAAGGGAAAAAACATTGCCAAATGTTGGGTTCTGCTCTCTGTTTCTCTCTAGAAATTATCCCTAGAGTTTTAACCACCCAAGTCCTGACAGTCTCTATAGTTTCTGATATTTTCCAATAGATTACTTTTATATTTCCCCAAGCTGTTATCTTTATCAGTGGAAGGAATGGTCTAAAGCAAATTAGTCCTCTATAAATGGAAATGAAATTTTTTTTCCAATATTAAAGATACAATTTAATGTGATAAATCTGTATAGTCATGTAACCACCAACACTATCAGATAGTTCCATCACCCCAAAATTCTCCTCACATACATTGCAATTAACCTCATCCACTCAACCCCAGCGTCTGACCACCACTGACCTACTTTCTGTCACAATAGTTTTGCTTTTACTAGATTTGTGTTTCATTGTTTTGTGGTTCATGTTTGCTGATGTTTATTTATTTTCTTGTTTTTATTACAAAGAATAAGCTCTCGAATATATTCACCAACTCTATGCCTTTTCTATCTTCTACACCACTTGTTTCTGCATGTATCTTTATTATTTAACATTTTTTTTCTGCTTTTGTAACATTGTTTTTTATGGTTTTCTATGTGTTTTCATTAAAAGTCAGAAATAGATTGTTAGCAAGAATGGCTATAACAATGGCCTTGTCTGTATCCTTGCCCTTGGGTAGTCCCTTCCCACACTGACTCTGGGCTTTGCCATGTGACTTGCCTTGGCCCACAAGTTAATAAGAAACATGACACAGAGACTTGAAAGTGCTTCTGTACTGGGACTTGCTCTTTGTTGCTGCACTTGGAACCCTGAGACCATCATAAGAATAAACCCAAGCTGACCTGCTAGAGAAAGAACACATGAAGAAGATCTAATGTGCCCCAGCCAACAACCTGCCCACCACCGGATATGTAGATAAGGCGATTTTAGATCAGCTGTCTAGATAAGGTGATTCTAGATCAGCTATCCTGCCCACCAGCTGACAACAGACACATGAAAGAACCAACAGAAACCAGCCACACCAACCCAGATCAAAGGAATGACCCAACCGTCCCGCAGAGTTCAACACAGTGGTTGCTTTAAACCACTAAGTTTTGGCGTGGTTTGTTATACACCCAAAGCTGACAAATATAATTGCTATATTTATGTAATTTTCTGTTTTAGATAATAAAGTAATTCCTGCTTATGCATTTTCCCTTGAGGATTGTTCTGGCCGAATGCCATAAGCTTGGGTACATAGCGTTCAACATAGACTATAATTGAAATATTGGCTTCTTTCTTTTTTTCTTCTTCTCTTTGCTAATAGTTAAGAGAACATTTATATTCCATCTTTCTAAAATTGTCTTATTATTTTCTGGCTTTATGACATTGTAGCTTTCAAAAGTAATTTGAACAATTTCTGCTTTTTATAAGAGATTGCTGGTTTTTATGGTTTAAGAGTTCATCAAATTTTATAAATGCTTCAACAGCTCTGGAAAAGAAGAGATATTCTCTACATGATTCATATTTCAGTATGTCTCCAATCAACCTTTCCCAGCATGCACATTACATAGGGACAGGGGATGGTTTCACACTGCTGTGTCTTAGCACACAAACATTGCCTGGCACATAGTAGGCACTCCATTAGTATTTATTTGTGGAGTGAATGCATAAATTATCCTAATTAATGACAATTAGATCCTATATTGCCTTAATATGAGTCATTATTTATGATCTATCATGATGATTTATCTTACTAACATGCTACAAAGGGAAGTAATTGTGTAAATAATTTTGCTACCATTGTGCTATTGCCAATCTCTCCATGTCTTATCTAATAATCTTTCAACTACTTCTGTCATACATAATGATCTGTTGTTCGCAAAGTTTTCTGTGTCTGTGAGTTTAGCATTTATCTCTATAAAATCATAAGCTCTACTTTGTGATGCGTCTTGTCATGAATTCTTCTTTGACATTAATATTGGAATGACTGTGAAACTTTTGCCTGATCTATTATTGCCCCTCAATGGCAGAAATGGGTAGGTGACCACAGATACCATTCTCTCTTTCATCCTTGGTGAAAAACGAAAACACTTTTATGTAAGGCATCAGAGTGCCCAGCTCAATAACTCCATCTACCCTGAAGCAGGGATAGTCATGTGGCTTTCTGGCCAAGGAGACAGGAGAAAGTGTTGAATGGGACCGAGGGAAGGGAATCCACTGGCAGGGGGTCACTGTGTTCCCTTCTTTCCCCTGCTGCCCTCCAGTTCCCAGAGTCATCATGGACTCCAGGGCCCTCTGAGGGTGAAGGCTAAGGGATCAGTAAGTGACTGTGAAGTCAGGACAGAGAAGCAGGCATATCGTCTCCAGCAGCATCATGGAGACGCCATACCATCTCCAGAGGGCTGACATCTGAACTTATGTTACATGAAACATCAAACCCTTATGTTACTCTCTCTCTCTATATATATATATAAATTATGTATATAATGTACAAGATCTTTTTCCTTCAGAATTTCAAAAATTACTCTATATTTAGAGAATTCTAATTCTCAGAATAAAACCTGTTCTGCCACCACTTTATCATTATTGCGCTCTTAATGTGTTTCATCTGTTGCTTGATTGGCATATATCTCCAAATGATATCTAAAGAAGGTTACACAGGACAGGAATTGTGTGTGTGTGATTGTGTCTGTAGGTGGGGGGTGATTTTTTGCCTGATCCTTTCACACTTTAAAAGATCAATCAATCGAATCCAGTCAAACCTGATTTCCAAATTACTGGATTATAAAGGTTTTATCTTCAAACCTTGGCAGAAGCAGTGGACACTGTTCTTCCTGCCCCTTCCTTCTCTGTAAGCATGCTTTTTTTGTAAATAGGTCACAAAATAGAGTCACAGGAAGAATTGTTAGGACTACAGGCCTAAGAAGATCTCTCTAAAAAAGCACCTGTGAGTATGACTCCCTCAAGCTGGAAGGCTGGGAGGAGGATTAGGACATAGGGGATCCCTCCCTTGTTAGGACTTTCTTTCTTAACTCTACCTCAAGCTCACATGGAAGCCAGCATCTTGGTAACCAGTGAGGTTCCAGAGGTGCACGCAGAGCAGTTAGCATTGGGTGCAGTGGGTCTCATGAGGTATCCAAGGTTCTTGTGCAGGCATAGACTTGTGGTCTTGCATATGTCAGTATTTTGTGAGAAAAATCATTCATTCAAGGACAGGACAGGCCTCTCTACAGCCAGCAGAGGCAGCAGCCTTGGGCTCAGTGCTAGAGTGTTTTTCATGGACAGGGGATGCTGACACTTCCGGGATCAGGGATCCCTCCTTTATTTCCCAGCCTTCCCAAGTCCATGTCCAATCCTACCTGTCTGTCGTGACCAAGGGACAGGAGAGTTTGCAAAGGTAAAGCAGAAAAAAGAAAGGAACATGTGAGATGCAGCTGATGTCATGAAAGCTAACAAGACCCTTAGAGAGAGAGGCAACCCATGGAAGGGCAAAACCTAGGAATGGCTTCAGGGCTGCAGGTGGTGACAGCTTTGTTGGTTTCTCTTTGACCTCTGAAGACTCTAAGTCTATCTCCCACAGCCACATGAACTGGAGAAACCTTAGGCTCCCACCAGGTTCAAGAAAATCAGACAGCAACTTGACCCACTGAAGTCTTCTCCCCTGAATCCTCTACAGGGAGCATGGCCCTGCTGATTCCTTGGTTTCTGACTTCTGGCCTCCAGAATTGTGAGAGAATAAACTGTTGCTTTAAGCCACCATGTTCATGGTTAGTTGTTACAGCACATTTAGGAAACTAATTCAGGGACTTCATGCATTGGTAGGAATGTATTAATAAAAGTGAATTCAAATTGTTCAAAGCTGGGGTAATTTGTGCTGTCATCTGGTAATGTTTGTGGAATTATCTCTGATCAGCTATAATAGGAATTAGAATACAGGGTTCATTTGGGGCTTGGCAGGCAGTATGGCCTTGGGGCTATACTAAGTCATACTCTCCCTTTGACCCATTTTAGCAACAGTGGAGCACAGTAGCAAGATTGTGGGTGCTGGAGCAGGGTCACCTGGTATAAACCCAACTTTCTGCAAAAACAGGCAGTGACAGAACCTTGGGCAAGTTAATCAATCATCTGTGTTTCAGTTCCATAAAGTTGGATGGTAGTATTTACCTTGTAATTCAAACACATGAAAAACTTATAAGAATGTCACATCATTATAATTATGATCATTGTCATCATCAACATCATCACCATCATTATCATCATCACTATCATCATCATGGTACTATTAGTACCATCACCATCATCACCACCATCATAATCGCTATCATCACCATCATCATCATCATCATTGCCATCATCGCCATCACCATCATCATCACTATTGCCATCCCCATCATCATCATCATTGCCATCATCGCCATCACCACCATCATCATCCTCATTATTGCCATCATCATCACCACCATCAGGACCTAAGTTGTTGACAACGTTAGACTTTACCTGAGCCCTGAGCTCTTGGAAAACAATGAGTATTAGGAAATCATCTCACCCTTTTGTGTTCCAGGAAACTGCTTATGACAAAGAAGATCCCCTCCCCACATGATTCAGATAAGACTCATGGATGCTCCCTTCTTTACCCAAGACAAGGCCAGACACACCCTCCAAATTCTCATTCTGCACCTCTTAATGATGACCTGAACTGTTATCCCATTGATCAATCAGAACAAAGAGACTTGTTAACTGACTCGATTAAACTTTAGTTCAGCTCCTCTCCCTCCCCTCAGGACCCAGAACGTTGACCCTCCTTCAGCCTGAGCCAGCAAACAGCCCCTCCTAAATAGCCCCTCCCCATAATTAAATGACTGCAAGGAAAGACTTTCCCCAACTGATTAACCCTGATCTCACCACCCACTCCCCCACACGCAATTATTTTTTGGCCTTGTCTGTTTCTCCCCATAAAAGAAAGTTTCTTTCCAACAGAACTTTGAGATGCCTGCAGCTGTTACTGTCAGATTGTTCCCCTTACTGCAATAGCTCCCCCCTTCCTTTTATCACAATAATCCTTTTGAATGAAGTCTCTCCTTATTTAAATACACATTTGTTTTCATTTGACACTCTATTTTAGTGCTGCCTGTATGAGAAATGAGGAAGTATTGGGTCATGGTCTAAAGAACTCAGATTCACAGAGGTTTCTGGACTGGGCAATGGCTACATAGTCTTGGCTTTTAAGTCCCTGAGAGTTCAAAAGAAGGATATCTTCATCCATTCAGGCTGCTATAACAAACCACCATACGCTGGGTGGCTTGTAAACAACAGAAATTTATTTCTCACAGTTCTGGAGGCTGGAAGTTCAAGGTCAGAGTGCCAGCATGGTTGGATTCTGTGAGGGCCTCTTCTAGGCTGAAGACTGCCACCGTCTCACTGTGTCCTCACATGGTGGGAGGGGCACAGTAGCTCTTTGGAGTCACTTTTATAAGGGCATTAATCCCATTCATGAGGGCTCCACCCTCACAACCTCATCACTTCCCAAAGGCCCTGAATCCTAGTACCATCAGGTCTCCATTTTCTCATTGCTCCAGCTCCCTTCTCACTAGGCTCAGTTATCAAGGATTTGAGGGACAAGAAGTGGGGGCTACCCTGCTCCAGCTCTCAGAGACACCTGCCCTGGGGACCACCATTCGTCCTTCAGCTCTCTTTTCTTGCACATGCTGCCCTGATGAGACCCTGAGCAGAGCAAGACTGGCTCTAAGGTCTTGAAATTCCTAGGCCCTTGGCTTATTACCATAAAAACCAATTAACACACTTGATAAAGTTGCTGGCAGAGGTGGTCCCATTATCTTTGGGCATTAGATGTAGCCAAAGACAAATCTAAGGCCAAAAGAATTTTTGTTCATTTTGTCATAGCTTCTCTCTTCTCCTGAGGTTTTTACCAAGTATTTTTTATCTTTAGAGTTTACGATTTTCACTGGATATATCTCATTTCAAATTTAATGTGATAAGCCATTTCCACCTGATAGATGAGCTGTTTCCTCAAGGCAGGAAACTCATCTTCCCTCTCTTCCATGTTTGCTTCAATTCTATGTCTTTAGGTGTTTCAACTAGACACAAATAGACACATATTGGCTCTCCATCCTTTGTCTACTGCATCTCAGGTGTTCTTTTGTCTCTTGAACCAGTCCGTTTTTTCCCCTTCCAACACTAATCTGCTGCCCAGGAATTGGTTTGTGAGCAGCCATGTTTTATGTCAAGATATTTATTACTGTCATCATTTGTAGATGAAGCAAGTTGAGAATGGAGAAGTTAGGAGCATTGCCTGTCTTAGTCATTTTCTGCTGCTATAACAAAGTACAACAAAATAGGTAATTTATAAACCATGGAGGTTTATTTGGCTCACAGCTCTGGAGGTTGTGAAGTTGAAGAGCATGGTTCTGGCATCTGATCGGGGTCATCCATAGAGAAGCATCATATGATGAGTTAGTGTGAGAGACAGAGAGAAAATGGGGGCTGCACACATCCCCTATCAGGAGCCCACTCCTGTGAAAATCAACCAGCTCCTGCAATAACCCACTCCTGCAATAATGACAATAATCCATTAATCATCTTTTCTCAACACTATTATGATGGTAATTAAATTTCAACATGAGTTTTGGAGGGTACATTCAACCCATAGCATTGCTCAGAATTAATTGGCTTATCCAAGCAGAGTCAAGATGCTCAAAGGAAACCATCAAATTCTCTCAAGATGGACAGAACTGGCATTGCTCCCCGTTCTCTCTGGTTTTCCATACACTCTTGAACTAATGATAAACCCAAAACACCATGTCATCTCTTGGTCCAGTGGGAAAATGACCCCCAGAAGTCCACTGTAAATGCCCTGGCCTCTTCTGCTGAAGAACCTCCCATGGGACTGCAAAGACCGGATTAGGAGGAGCAGAGGGACACTGAGATGACTCTGTCTGTCGTGTATATTGTCCAAGCACATCCAAGGTAATTAATAGGACCCTCTTGCCTCTCGCTTCTCCCAGCACACATATTCTAAAATGTCCTTCCAAACACTAAATACACCAGACGGTGGCAAAAACAAAAACACCACACAAGTGATAGCTTATAGACGCAACCTGTTTTTCTTTCCCAGGCAGAAGCTTGTCCACACTTCAGCGCTTTTACAGCCTTTATTAAGAGAAGCGAGAACTCAGTCTATTTGATTTATAATTGAAAATCATAAACTATAGCATTCACCTGCTGTTCCCATGTGCTGGTGAAATGATACAAGGCTATTTCATCACTCAGCCTCGTAATTGGCATGAACCAACATCAGTATGCACCGTGGCGTTCCCAGAGGCCCACTAACAAGTTGATACAACTGCACAGGCTGGAGAGCAGAAATTTAGTAAAAATATTATTTCGTGCTGATTTCTTCTCTAACTCCTGCTTCATGAAGAGTCACCAGGACGCACAAGGGCACTTCATTAGTAAGGTAGGGGAAGAGCGGGCCTGGGTCCAGTGTGCACATGTTCTCAGACAACAATTTTTTGCTTGTCCAAACTTTAGTCAGGCTCTTGAATCACGCCCCCCCCCCCCCCCCCACCCCAGCTGTGTACTTCCTTGAAAAATTCAGATTTGGCCGGGCGTGGTGGCTCAAGCCTGTAATCCCAGCACTTTGGGAGGCCGAGATGGGCGGATCACGAGGTCAGGAGATCGAGACCATCCTGGCTAACAAGGTGAAACCCCATCTCAACTTAAAAATACAAAAAATAACTAGCCGGGCGAGGTGGCGGGCGCCTGTAGTCCCAGCTACTCGGGAGGCTGAGGCAGGAGAATGGCGGGAACCCGGGAGGCGGAGCTTGCAGTGAGCTGAGATCCGGCCACTGCATCCCAGCCTGGACGACAGAGCGAGACTCCCTCTCAAAAAAAAAAAAAAAAAAAAAAGAAAAATTCAGATTTATCAAGACTCCCCCCACCTTTGATATCTGAACACCCTCACTATCTGACCCAGTTCCTCATCCTCCACCATTCTCCAGGTGATGTGTGGTCACCCTGGCCTGTCCTCGGCAAGAATCCTGTTAGGTCACTTTAGCCAGAATCCCCTGACCCCTGATGTTTCCTCCTAGTATTTTTCCATCCATTCCCTCCCACCCTGCTCCTTGGCTGTAAGTTCTCGCTTCCCTGTGCTGTATTTGAAGTTAAACCCAATCCCTTTCCCACTGCAAAATCCCATTTCAGTAGTCCCTATAGCTACCTCAGTGGTTCTGAATGCTTTATCAAGTGGCATTGAATATTTTTTCAAATTTTCAACACCCCCCAGGAGCCCTTTCCTCTGCTGGAGGGAGGCAGGCAACAGCTCTACCCTTGGCCATACATTGACTTCAGCCTAGAGCAGGTCCTGGTGCTGCCTCATACACCACCATCACCGGGCCTGAAAGGAACCCACTAGGGCTTATAAGGCTAGAGAAGACATGGTCTTGACCCTCAAAGAGCTCTCCTTTGGGGTCTGAGGACATGGCCAGCCTGGCAGGGCTGTTCTGCTGAGCACCTTTCTGCCTCATCCACAGTCTCTTCTGGACCAGGCTCTGCAGACACTGAGGTGACTCAGACAGAGACCCTGCTGTCCCCTTAGGGCTCCTAACTGGGGTATGGAGAGCACGCTGGGGGGAATGCATCACAGGGACACAAGAAGCTTAAAAAGTAGCCCAAAGATTTGGCAGGGTGGAGTCAGACTACTTTTGGCCTTGTCTCTCCAGAATCTCCATTAGGGGTGTCATGACCATTATCAGCTGCCGAAACCCAACCACAATGAGTTTATGAGAGGGCAGCAGGCCCCCCTGAGGCTGGGATACAGGGTGGTGAGGTAAACTCCAGGGAGCCCTTCTGGTATTGTCAGGTGGAAGTAGAGGCTGGGAAGCTGCTTAGAAACTGGGGTGGCCTCTTTGTGGTGCTGGTCACAAATGTTCATTCATCCCACATTAATACAATAGAATCTTTTGAATCATGTTTTTAACCAGCAAAAAGAAGCATGAAGCCAAGAAGTATTGTGTATATGTATGAGCCAGGCATTTTTATAACATTATATCATGTTTTAAAATTTTTTAATTTTAATAATTAACATGCATTTATTGCATTTGCTTTTGAGGTCTTTGTCAAAAATCCTTTGCCTAGGCCAATGTCCAGAAGAGCTTTTTCCAGGTTTTCTTCCAGACTTTTTATGGGTTTTGGTCTTAGATTTAAGTCTTTACTCCATCTTGAGTTTTTATACATGGTGAGAGATAGGGCTTCAGTTTCATTCTTCTACATGTGACTATCCAGTTTTCCCAGCACCATTTATTGAACAGGGTGTCCTTTCTCCAATATTTGTTTTTGTCTGGTTTGTCAAAGATCAGTTGGTTGTAGATATTTGGATTTATTTCTGGGTTCTCTATTCTGTTCCCATTGGTCTATGATATTTTTATATCAGTACCATGCTGTTTTGGTTACTGCAGCCTTGTAATATGAAGTTGGGTAATATGATGCCTCCAGATTTGTTCTTTTTCCTAAAGATGCTTTGGCTATTCACAACCTTTTTTGGTTGTATAGGGATTTTAGGATTGTTTTTTCTAATTCTTTGAAAAATGACATTGGCATTTTGATAGGAACTGCATTGAATATGTTTGATGGTTTTCAGCAGTATCGTCATTTTCATGATATTGGTTCTTCTGACCCATGAGCATAGGATATTTTTCCATTTGTTTGTGTCATCTATAATTTCTTTCAGCCATGTTTTGTGGTTCTCCTTGTAGAGCACTTTCACCTCCTTGGTTAAGTATATTCCTAGGTGTTTTTTTTTTTTTTTTTTTTTTTTTAAACGGGATTGAGTTCCTGATTTAATTCTCAGCTTGATTGTTGTTCATATATAGCAGTGCTACTGATTTGTGTACATTAATTTTGTAACCTGAGAGTTTACTGAATTCATTTATCATACCTAGGAGAACTAAAATGCTTCTGCACGGCAAAAGAAATAATCAACAGAGTAAACAGACAACGTATAGAATGAGAGAAAATATTTGCAAACTGTACCTCCAGTGAAGTACTAATGTCCAGAATCTACAGGGAACCCAAGGAAATTAACAAGAAACAAATAATCCCAATAAAAATGGGCAAACGACATGAACAGACATTTTCTCAAAGAAGATATACAAATGGCCAACAAACACGAAAAAATACTTAACGTCACTCATCGTTAGCAAAATGCAAATTAAAACAGCAATGAGATACCACTTTACTCCAACCAGAATGGCCATTATTGAAAAGTCAAAAGACAATTGTATGAGCCAGGTTCTCTAGAGGGACAGAACTAATAGGATCTATTTATATATGAAAGAAAGTTTATTAGGGAGAATTGGCTCACACAATTACAAGGAGAAGCCCCACAATAGGCCATCTGCAAGCTGAGGAAGAGAGAGGCCAACAGTTGTTCAATCTGAGTCCAAAAGCCTCAAAACCAGGAAGCTGACAGTGCCGTCTTCAGTCTGCTGGATGAAGACCTCAGAGCCCCCAGGGAAGCCACTGGTACAAGTCCCAGAGTCCAAAGGCCAAAGAATCTGGATCCTGATGTCCAGGGGCAGGGGGAGAAGGTGGAAGCATCCAGCACGGGAGAGAGAAGGAAGCCAGGAGACCCAGCAAGCAAGGTCATGCCACAATCCTCCACCTCCTTTCCCCAAGCTGTGCTAGCAGCCAAGTAGATGGTGCCCTCCCACATTGAGGATGGGTCTTCCTCTCCCAGTCCACTGACTCAAATGTCAATCTCCTCTACCAACACCCTCACAGACACACTCAGAAGCAATAGTTTACCAGCCATGTAGGCATCCCTCAATCCAATCAAACTGACAACTAATATTAACCATCACAACAATAGATGTTGGTATGGATATGAGTGAAAAGGGAACACTTATACACTGCTGGTGGGAATGTAAATTAATACAACCACTATGGAAAACAGTATGGTGGTTTCTCAAAAAACCTGAAAGCAGATCTACCATTCAATTCAGCAATCCCGTTACTGGGTATCCGCTCAAAGGAAAAGAAGTCAGTACGTAAAAAAGACATCTACACAAGCATGTTTATCACAGCACAATTCACAATTGCAGATGCAGAATCAACCTAAGTGCCCTTCAACCAATGAGTGGATAAAGAAAATGTGAGATATATAAATAGATAGATAGATATGGTATATTTAATGTATATATAAATATTATATATATTTATTTATATGGTCCTCATGCAATGCTTTAAGTATATATATACTACTCAGTCAAAAAAAAAAAAAAAAAAAAGAACAAAATAATGTCTTTTGCAGCAACTTGGACGGAATTGGAGGCCATTGTCCTAAGTGAAGTAACTCAGCTACAGAAAATCAAATAACACATGTTCTCACTTATAAGTGGGAGCTAAGCTTTTGCTATTCCATGGCATGCACAGTGTTATATGGACATTGGAGACTCAGAAGGGGGGAAGGTGGGAAAGGGGTAAGGGATGAAATATTACCTTTTGGATACAATGTACACTATTAGGATGACAGGTACACAAAACCCCAGATTTCACCACTATACAGTTCATCCAGGTAACCAACAATCATTTGTACCCCTAAGCTATTGAAATAAAACAAATATTTTAAAAAGTTGTAGTAGGAGCCCATAGAACACTTATTTAATAATTCTAATAAATAATTTATAGTAAAAATTTTAAAACATTAACATGCAGTAAAATGACTTTATTTTTGGTTTACAGTTCCATGAGATTTAACACACATAGATTCATGTAACTGCCACTATAATCAAGGTAGAGAACAATCTTATCACCCTTAAATTATTCCCTGAAGCTTCCCCCAACCCCTATCACCTGGAAACCACTGAGCTATTCTTTGCCTTTCTCATTTAGCCTTTCTAGGGATGATGTAAGTGGAATCACACAGTGAGCCTGTCTTCTTTCCCATAGCCTAACCCCCTTGAAATGTATCCATGTTGTTGCATCTATAAATATTCATTTTTTTTATTGCCACATAGACGGCATCACATGGAGGCAGTAAAGTCTGTTCATTTACCTGCTAGAGGACCCTTGGGTTCTCTCCATTTTTTCATGATTATGAATAAAGCCGTAAACATACATGTGCAGAGCTTTCATTTCTCCGTAGTAAATATCTAAGAATGGGATTGGATTGCTGGGTCACATGGTAAGTACATGTTTAATTTTATAAGAAATTGCCAAACTGTTTTCCAGAATAGCTCTGTGTACTCTTTTTCATTCAACAATATATGACACATCAGCAATATATGTGTGTTCCAGTAGTTCCACATCCTCACCAGCTCTTGATATTGTCAGATTTTTTATTTTACCTTGTACAGTAAGTGTGTAGAGACATCTCATGGTGATTTTAATTTGCATTTCCCCAGTGGCTAATAATGTTGAGTATCTTTTCATGTTCCTTTTTGCCATCTGTATGTCTTAACTTGATGAAGCATCTGTTCAAATCTTATGCTTATTTTTATCTCCATTGAGTTGTTTGTTTCTAGCTGTTGAATTTGAGAGGTTTTTAAAAAATATATTCGGAATAGAGGTCTTTTTATCAAATATGTGATTTGCAAATACTCTCTCCTAGTCTGGAATTTGTCTTTTTATCCTTTTAACAAGGTCTTTTACAGAGCAAAAATTTTTGTTTTGATAAGGTCTTATTTATCTTTTCCTTTTATAAGCCATATTTTTGGTGTTGCTTGCCTTACAGGTTGTAAATATTTACTCCTATAATTTTTCTTCTAAAAAGTTTATAATTGCACTTTTACATTTAGATCTATAACTCTCTTTGAACTAATTTCTGTCTGAATTGTAAAGTTTAAATCCAGGTTCTTTTTTACATGCAAATGCCCAATTGTTCCAGCACCATTTGTTGAAAAGATAATCCTTTCTCTAGTGAACCTTTGTTGGGAGTCAATTATACATATTGATGTGGGCCTGTTTCTGTCTTTTCCATTCTGTTCCTTTGATTCATAGATCTATCCCTTTGCCATATCACATTGTCTTGATTACTATTGTTTAAAATAAGTCTTAAAATTAGGTAGTATAGTTTTTCCAATTGATTCCACTCTTTAAAAGTTGTTTTGGCTATTGTAGTTCCTTTGGTTTTCCTTACACATTTTAGAATTGGTTTATGTCTCCAAAAACCAAAAACCCAGCCTGGATTTTTGTTGAAGCCCCATTAAATCTATAGGTCCATATGGGAAGAATTTTTATCTCAGCTATATCGAGGCTTCCTATCCATGAATATAGTATCTCTCCATTTATGTAGGTCTTTGATTTCTTAATCCATGTTATTACTAGCATACTAATTCTGTACATATTTATTAGGTTTACAGCCCAGTATTCCACTTTGTATGAAACTATTTTTAGTAGTGTTATTTCTATTAATTTGGGTTTCCAAATGCTAATTGCTAATATGTAAAAATATAATTTTTTTGTATATTGACCTTTTATCTTGCATCTGTGCTAAATTCATTTATTGAAGCAACTTTTTAAAAGATTCCTTAAGATTTTCTATATACATAATAGCATCATATGTGAATAGTGACAATTTTATTTCTTCCTTTTCAATGTGTATGCTCTTTCTTTCTTCTCTTTCTTTTGCTTTAATGCACTGCCTAGAACCTCTAGTAGTTGATGTTAAATAGAAGTGATGAAAATGTACATCCTTTGTCTTATTCCTAATCTTAGGAAGAATGCATTGAGATTTTCATTAATTATGATGTTAACTGAAGGTTTTTGGAAGATATCCTTTATCAGGTGAAGAAAATTTCTGACATTTCCTATTCCTAGTTTGTTGACAGTTTTTGTCATGAAAGGAGTTGAATTTTGTCAAATATTTTTTGCAAAAATTTAGTTAATGATATGGTTTTTCTTTTTATTCTTTTAATATGGTGAATTATATTGATTGATTTAGTGGATGGGACTAAAGGTGCAGTTCAGTCTTCCACATTTTTCCAGGATTTCTGCCTATTTGTTCTATTGACTACTAACAAGGATGTGTTGAAATCTCCAAATAAAATTATAAATTTGTTCATTTCTCCTTTTAGTTCTATCAGTTTTTGCTTCATATATTTTGAAGCTCTATTTTTAGGTACAAACCAATTTAGGGTTATTATATCTTCTTGATTGGTAATTCAGCCCTTTTATTATTCTGAAATGCCCCTCTTTGTCTCTGACCTTTTTTTTTTTTTCTTCTGTAGTCAACACATGGTATTAGCATAACCATTTCAGGTTTCCTTTGATTAGTGTGTACATTATATATCTCTATCCATCGTTTTACTTTTCACTTACCCATATTATTATACTCAAAGTAGAATTTTTAAACACCATATCATTGTGTCTTTTATCTATTTTGATTATCTTTTAAAATATAATTAATTATACTATTTTATTTTCTAATGTGTCAATTTTTACAGTATTATGAGCTGTATTTCAAATGCCATAAAATTAACTAATTTAAGGTATACAGTTGCTTGCCTTTCAGTATATTCACAGAATTGTGTAATCATCACCACAATCTAATTTTAGAACATTTTAAACACCTCAAAAAGAGGCTCCATACTCATTACCAGCCATTCAACTTTTCCCCTGAATCGGCCCTGGGCACCCACTAATTTACTTTGTGTCTCTATGAATTTGCCTATTCTGGACATTTCACATAAATGAAATCACAATATATGTGGTTTTTATGACTTACTTCCAATTTCTTTTAATCTGTCTTGTATGTGTATTTAGACTATTTACCTTTTTTTGTTGTTTGATTGCATTATTTTAATATTTTAGTATATTATTTTATCTGTTTAGTCATATACTATACCTTTTGTGTAAATTTGTTTCAGTGATTGTGATAGGAATTATAATGTACATACTTAACTTTTCATAGTTAAGTATGAATTAACATTTTGCCACTTCAAGTGGAACATAGAAACCTGACCATCATATAGTTTCTTTACCACTTCTTTTATGTGGTAGCATTTATGTGTATCACGTTTACAATCATTGAAAATCTCAATCTTACAATTTTTCCTTTCAGTAGTCATACTTATTTTAAAGAACTTAAGAGGAAAATAGTGTATCATTATATTTACCTAGACAGTCACCATTTCCTTTGCTCTTCCTTCATTCCCCATGTTCTAAATATCTGTCTGGTATAATTTTTCTTACTTCTGAAAAGCTTGCTTCAGCATTTATATTAAAGCAGGTCTACTGGCCACAAGTTCTCTTAAACTTTCTTCATCTGTCTCTTTCACTCCTGAAAGATATTGTTGTGAAATCTAGAATTCTGGGTCAATAGTTCTTTTTCTCAGTACTTAAAAATGTTATGTCACTTAGTTCCTTCTAGTCTTCCTGATTTCTCATGAGAGATCTGCAGTCATTTGAATGATTACTTACATTCTATTCAGTGTCTTTCTCTGGATAGTTTTTTTTTTTTTTTTGCTTTTGCTTTTGGTTTTCAGCAGTTTGATTATTATTTTTCTGGTGGAGAATTTCTTTGAGCTTAACTTGTTCTTGAATCTGTAAGTTTATGTCTTTCCCCAAATTTGGGAAGTTTTAAATCAGTATTTTTTTTCAAGTATTTTTTATTTTCCTGTATCTTGTTCTTACTTCTCTGGGACTCTAATACATAAATGTTAGAACTTTGTTTTTCTTTCACAGGGCTCTGGGGTTCCACACATTTTCTTAATGTTTTCTTTCTGATTCAGAATTGATACTTTATATTAACTTATCTTCCAGTTTCCTACCTCTTTTTTTTGTCATCTCCAATCTGCTATGGAGTTCATTTGAATATATAAAATTTAAGTTATTATATTCTTTGGTCCTAAGATTTTTATTTTATTCTTCATTATAACTTATTTTTCCTTGTGAAGATTTTCTTCCTTTCCGTTTGTTTCCAAGTGTTTGCCCTTACTTCATAGAGCATGGTTTTGATAGCTACTTTAAAGTGTTTTTCTAGTAATTTCAACGTAAGTGTCATCTTGATGCTGGTGTCTATGATAAACTTTTACCTTACAAGCTATCTTTGTCCTGGTTCTTTGTATACTAATTAATTTTGGATTATATCTTGAAATTTTAAAATACTATATTATAGTTGGTGATTTTGTTTAGTAGATAATCAACCTGGTTATGTTCAGAGCATAGGTCTGACATTTTTTCTGTGAAAAGTTTTTAAAGCCTTTGCAGTGCTATCAAGATTTTTCAGTGTGTAAGCCATCAAGTGGCTAATCTCAGACTTGGGCAATGGTCTAATCCACAGTTCAGCTCTCAAAGTCCCTGGGTTGTTATTTAAGGTCAGATCCATTCATGCACAACTTGAAGGTGAACTCAAGAGTTTATACATAGTTTTATAGGACAGCTCCTTGGTCTCCTTCCTCTTCATGTTGTCTCCAACACTTTTTGGTTCCCTGGGGCTCCCTTTTGCAGTCCTTGGGTCAAAAACCTGAGGCTAGCATTTTTCTGCTCTGTTATTATTTTCCAAAACCACATTGTGTCTAGGTCAAACAGCAGAATGAGAGAGGAAAAAGAGGAACAGGAACTCATTCTATTGCTCCTAGTACCACCTCTAGTCATAGGAAAATATTGCCTTTCTTAATTGGGGTTTCTTTCCAGCCTCCACTTCTTTTGCACTCTAGAAAGATTGCCTGGGTAGCTGGGGCAAGAGAAAATGAATAAAAGGGGGGAAAAATAATGAATTTTTGCCTCTGTCACTGGACCTTTGGTGTATACTTTCCCATTCCTCTGGCCAGAAATCAAAGGTTCTTCTTTAAGCTCTTTTTCTCTGTAACTAGTGCATTCTTTGATATTTTATGCTGACTTCAAGTCCAGTATGGGCAATAGCAGAGGAAAATAAAATGGAGGCCTCACCACCAGTTTGGTACTCCTTCAAATTGTTCTCTACTTCGCCAATCTGCCTGCTGTTTTTTCCTTTCCAGGGCCCTCGTGGAGCTACTCCATGCATCCCATCCAGGATTTGCTTTCTGCTGTGGTTTGAATGATGGTGGCCTCTCCAAAATTCATATTGAAACTTAATCCCCCATGCAACAGAATTAAGAAGGGGACATTTAGGAGGTGATTAGCTCGAGGATGGTGCTCTCATGAATGGGATTTATGCCTCTAAAAAGCAACCAATTATATTTGGGGACCTCAACACTGTGCCTTTGCAGATTTGCCCCTTCCGTCTAAACTTCTTTTTCCAATTTAGAAAGTTGCTGAAATCACTGTCTTGTTTCAGGTCTTAGGCCAGTAGCCACCTCCTCTCTCTCTCTCTCTGACCCTAGTTTCCTGGGTTCAGCCGTGCACTTGCCACATCATTTTGGGAACATTTCTCTTTCTAGTCTGTGCCCTTCACTGGACTGGGAAGCTCCCAGGAAAAGGCCTGGGTTGGTCATCAGTATGGATTCAGCTCCCAGCATAGGTCTGCCCTGCTGGGATTCTCAGTGCCCAGCAAAGGGGCCCAGGTGCTTTGTAACTAAAAGGCAGGAGCCCGGATTTCCATACTTCTAGGAAAACAGAGAAATGCATTTGTTTTCCTGACAGGGAGTTCTGTCCACCACTACACAGCACTGGTTTGCTGCTCATGAAGACTGTGTGCCTTCAGGGCCTGGGGAGCCCCCACTCCTGGGTACAGGATTTACACCAGATTTCCAGACAATCTCTAACAGGTGGAGGTGGAGTGTCAACCTGCCTCTGAGGACTCTTTAATATTTCTGATCCCCGGTCCTTCTCCTGGAGCCCTCTGCTCCTATGTCCCACCAGGCTGTCCCCAAAAGGGCTCAGCTCTAAGGCATGTCTCCTAATGGGGCTGCCTTCTCTGCCCAGGCCATTGTTTTTGTAAGACTCCATCTTTTATCCATTCAAAGCAAGAAAACAAATCCTGCCCGGTACCAGATCCTGAGCACTACGGATCCCAGGTGCAGAGAGATGGGCCCCACGTGCTCCTGCACCTTAAGCCCATTTGGTCTGGTTCCTACTGGCAGGGCCTCCTTCTCCACCCGAAGCATAGGCTATCCAAAGGGAGCGATTATGTGCTTGCTCGTGAATTCCAAGCAGGCAGCAAGCTTTGTGCTCCACAAATGGGGTTTTTCTGGGTCACAGCTCAGAAAGAATAAAGGAATCTGATGCAGTTACAGAGAGAAGCGGCTGGGTTCCGAGGGTCAGATGCCGGCCTGATGCGAGAGCAAAGCCTGGGGCTCCATACACATCTGTCGTGCCGCTGATAAGGAGGCCGTGCCTGGGAGGGATGAAGGCTGCATCCCAGCTCGGCCCACCGCCACTAAGTGGTTGTGTGACCTTGAGCCCTCCACCTCTCTGAGCCCCAGCTCTCATCCGTAAATGATGACAGACCCTGCCTCACTGTTGCTGTGTCAGGAGAGGACACACCAAAAGGAGCGCCTGGGGTCAGCATCCATCTCACCAGTACTTCACAGTCTAGTAGCCAGTTATAATTCCATGGCCCCCGGGTGCTGTAGGAAGCTTGGGCAGCAACATGCAGGAAACACTGGCTACCTTCCTCATTGGTTCACTTCACCCATAGGGAAACTGAGGTCCAGCCAGGACACAGATCAGGGGTTTTGGAAGGAGACTTGAACTCAGCTCAGGGCTCACCCTAAACCACGTAGGTGGTTCCTCTGGTCCTCAGATGAAGGGCCTGGACTTTTCTCTTTCTGGAAGCCTTTGAGCATTTAACTCGGGGCAAGGCACACTGTGATCTTTACAGAAAGTCCAAACCCCTCTGCCTTACAAAGACTTTATCCTGCCCCTCCTCGTTCCTCTCCATTGTTCCCCATCATCCTCCCACTGTAATAGAAAAATTATTCATCAGACACTTGTTTAAAATGGCAAGACAAGTTTTGTTTGAGACTACTGCCACAGAGAGGAGAGATTGGCCTCAACTCTGAATTCAGCAAGGACAGGATGGAAAATGACCCAGAGGGACTTGAGTGGGTATCAAGGGTAGAAAATTCTTGCTACACTGGTGCAGTAGGATTCTTGCTAGAGGTGATCAGATATCAAGGAGAAGGAAAGAGGAGCTGGGGTAGATACCAAGCGTGTAAGGATGCTCAGCAAACTGGCTTCGCAAGACTCTGCTGAAATGGGGCTCAGCAGGCCAAGGCCAAGTGCAGAAGAGGCTCAGAGGAGCCGGAAAAAGTTTGATCAAGCAAAGAGTCTTTGTTGACAACCACCTCTCTCACCATCTCTGTCACCCACAGGATCCAGTGACCTTGAACCAGAGCCAAAGATATTTAATTCCTTGTTTGCCGCAGTTATCGTGCTTGCTTGTGTCTTCCCGAAACTCTTTGGCATCTTGACTTCTGATACCTCTTTCTCTCCTGGGTCCCAGTTTGCTCCTCTTTAAAATGAAGAATGAGACTGGATTCCATGATTCTGGGGGCTTCTGTGCTTTGAGCAAAATGTGCCTGGCTGGGGATGCGTGGGTTGGGGGTTACATCATGTCGCTGGAGGTGTTGGTCAGGGTTCTCCAAATAAGCAGAACCAATAGGATACCCAGAAAGAGGTTGATTATAAGGAGCTGGGCTCGTGTGATTATGGAGGCTGAGAAGTCCCACCGTCTAATGTCTGCAAGCTGAAGACCCAGGAAAGCCAGTGGTGTAAGTTCAAGTCTGAGTCCAAAGGCAGAGAACCCGGAGAGTTGATGGCATAAGTTCCAGTCCAAGGGCAAAAGACTGATGCCCCAGCCTGAGCAGTCGGCCAGAGGAACAAATCTCTGCTAACCTTTCTGTTCTACTTGGGCCTCCAGAGTTGGATGACGTACAGGGCCATCTGCTTTACCGAGCCCACCAGTCTCCAAAGTGAATCTCCTCCAGAAACACCCTCATAGATATACCCAGCAGACATGTTTAACCAAGTATCTGGGCACCCTGGGGCCCAGTCAAATTGCCACACAAAAGTACCATCCCAACGGCTGAGCTGGGACATTCCGAGTCAGGCCTTAAAAGGCAAGCTGGCAAGGTGACAGCAAGCCCTCAGGAAAGGGCTTAGCAGCAGAGGCAAGACCAAGTCAAAGGGAGCTGGTGGAAAACACCTGACAACTGAGCGGCAAGAGGAAGGGCAGGAACAGACAAACCAGCTACCAGGACAAGGGGAGGGCTGGACTTCCCTTAGCGACCTCTTTGCTGGCAGAGAGTTCTCAGCAGGAGCTGGGTCACCCTTGGAGCTGACTTGACCCTCCCCACTCAGGCCCTGCCCCACCCTCCTGGCTCCTGGCTGCCTCCCGTAGCAGATAAACAAGAGTTGACCATGGGCCAGGACTGGACTGACCATGGCTGGGTCTCCACGCCCAGCCCCAGCCCTGCCCCAAGTAGGCCCTGAGGGAAGCCTGCTGAATGAAAGAGCAGCTGCAATTGTGAAAATAGTTATCCTTCGGAGAACAATATGGGAACTCAATCGATCAATTAGTCATTGAGAAAGAAACATTCATGAGAATTAATTGAAAAGCATCTTTAGGGGGTAAGCAGTAGTCTATCATCATTGGCTTTTCATGCCTCACTGAGCGGTTGGTCTGAGAGCTGGAGAAGCAGCCACAAGCCCCACAGGTTGGGGAGGCAGGGTGTCTGGGGCCCACTGATCTGACCTCCCTCCTGCTGCCTTTCTCCCCTGAGGGGAGAGGTTCTGCTGGGTAGGTGTAGCGTCCTCATTTCCAGATGGTGAGCAGGGGCTCTGAGCAGCAGCTGAGTATCTCACAAAAGCTCACCCAGCTGATGCTGGTGGCGAATTCAATTGAACAGGCTCTCCCAGACCATGGCACCCAACTTCACCCATGTTCATGCCTTTCTCAGAACCAGACCCCTGAGCCTGCAGTGGTGTGTCAGCACGAAGACGAAGGTGATTCATGTCCTGACGTTCTCACTCCCCAAGCCCCCAGAAGCCTCATCCCATCCTCACCTGGGATCACATCAGGCCCAGGGCATGCAGCCAGGGCTGTGGGAGTATTTCTCTCCTCTCAGCACTGCAGAACTTCATGCATTCTCCCCCATCCTCCACCACTGCCATTCTGTTTATGCATCCATTCATGTCACAAACACGTACTTATGCCACCCACTAATGGCTTCTTTTCAAAAGAGTGGGTACAAGTGTCAGGGCAGGATGAGAAGGCATGAGGGATCACAGCACAGCTTCGTTCATGTATTCATTTGCTCAGCATGCATTGCCTGTGCTTCTACGGTGAGGTGGGCCCAGAACAGGATTGAGGACACACTGTGTGCAAAACAGGCAAGTCCCTATGTTAACAGAGCTGATACTTAGAAGCAGGACCAAACAGAAGTAAGTGCACAAATGATTTAAACAAGGTCATCTCATGGACTGCTAAGTGTGAGGAGGGAAAATAAAACAAGTTCATTGAAATGCACAAATGAAATGAAGAGTAGTAATAGCTAATGTTAAGTGAGGACTTCTGATGACGCGTTCAGCCCTATGGAAGCGCTTCACATGCTTTATTTCCTTCTCTCCACTGTGCAGAGGAAAAACTGAGGCACAGGCACGTTAAGGAAATTTCATAGGCTTCACAGCTAACATGAGTCAGCACAGCTGCAAATCCAGGCATTTCGCTTTAGAGCTATGCTGTACAGACATAATAAGCCACAAATGTGAGCCATGAATGCAACTTTAAATTTTATAGTAGCCATATGTTTAAAAGTATTTTAAAAAGTGAAACCAATTTTTAAATTAATTTATGTTAATTGACAACTAAAATTTATATACGTTTATGGTGTACAAGGAGATGTTTTGATATATGTATACACTGTGGAATGAATAAGTCAAGCTAATTAACTCATCTATCACCGCGTATGTTTATTTTTGTTGTGAGAACTTTGAAAACCTACTCTGATAAATCTTCAAGAATACAATTCCTTATTGTTAACTGTAGTCACCATGCTGAACAATGGGTCTCCAGGACTATTCCTCCTGTTTAAAACTTTGTACCCTTTGAGTGAAATTAATTTTTAATAATATAGATCATTTAACTGAATAGATCAAAAACATTATTTCAATAAGTAACCAGTAAAAACAAAATATTGAGGCATTTTACTTTCTTCTTTTCAAAATAAGTCTTTGAAATCTGGGATGTAGTTTGCACTGACAGTTCATCTCCGTGCAGACCAGCCACACTTCATGCGCTCAGTGGCCACATGGGGTTCATGGCTGTCACATTGGACAACATGGATCTAGAGCCGGGGGAAGCAGGAATGGGGGTCATACATGCCGGTGTGGAAGCGGGAGAGGATGGTCAGGATGGGCGACATTTTACATGAGTCCTGAACATTGTGGAAAAGCAGCCTTAAGAGTCACTGTGGGAAGAAATGTATTGGCAAAAGAAATGAGAAGGGCATCAGCCTTGAGCTGGGAACAATCTTGGTATATTTCAGGAGCAGGAAAAATAGCACTGGACCTGAGTGCATTGCCCAGGATGTGTCAGGAGCCAGGTGGGAGGCCCCAAGGTGAGTATGTAGAAGAGCAGATGAAGGACACGACCTTGGGCACTCCCAATACTCAAGTGCCTGTTGAAGCAGAAGGGTCCAGAACAGGAAGGGATAATTCAGAATAGGAAGTTTGACACAGGACAGGAAGTGGGACATAGGAAATGAAGGGGGATACAGAACATGAAGTGGGGCATACTCAGAACAGGAAGTGGAACACAGAACAGGAAGTGGAGCATACAACAAAAAGTGGAACATAGAACAGGAAGTGGGACATGCTTGGAAGAGGAATGGAACATAGAACAGGAAGTGGGACATACTCAGAACAGGAAGTGGAACATAGAATAGGAAGTGGGACACACTCAGAGCAGGAAGTGCAACACCCTAGGGAAATTGAAGTTGAACAGAATAAATTGTGTCACAGGAGCCACATACAGACTTAATCTGAAAGAAAAGGTAGTGGTCTACACTGCAAGTAAGACTGAGCATTTGGGGCAGGCAGGTCTGGGTTATGAGGATGCAGAGGTGGGCAAATGCATATGTAAGACCTTCAACTTTTCCCTGGTTTCAACTTTCTCAGCATTTCTGGCTTACAGGAAGGCAGGGACCATTCGCTGTGTGAAAAATTTCCCTCCACTCTCAACCTGCATAAACAAGATTAATCCAACCAGAAAGCTACAAGGAGAGCAGCACCTCCTATTTGGGAATCATCTGGCTAGAATTACCTTGCTTTATAACTGATGGGGAGGAAAGTGGAACAAAAGAAGGCCTTGGAGGAAAAACTATTGCGCCCATCCAAGAATGATGGGTGGCCTTGCAGTGGCCTGGCATGCCATTTCTGCTCACTGTGCCACTTAATAATCATCAAGTCTGTTGTTGGTTACCTTAGAAACCACCATGTCACTTCAGCCTTTCCAAGGGAGGGGGCAAAAAGTCTGCTGTAAGTTTGACTGCAGTTGTCACTTTTTCCAAGCTTATTTAAATAAGGAGGTACTACAAGGGAGTAACTGCTCCCTGATTCAAGGGAGGGATCACCACACATTCATTTGCAATCAGAGTTCTGTAATCTGCACAACCTTTTGGCCTCAGAGCACTGCCAAGTATAGCCTCCAGATCTCATTAGTAAGAACAGCCATAGGAAGGTGGGCTCAGTGACCTTCATTAGGCAGAAGTGTTCTTCTACCTGGTGACCTGGGTCTGGAACTGCTAAACAGCCCTCTGAATTCCTGATGAGGATTCATGAGACTCGTCTGTCTTCACTGCAGAACTCTGTCTGGGCAATAGTCACACAGCCCTTGCGAGAAAGAGGCACAAAGAGTGTGGTTTAGGAGAAGGTTACAGAACAAGGGTTCAGAAGGGGGCCTGTGGGTCAGCCACTCAGTCTACGGATCTTTGTGGAGCATCTGCTGTGTGTCAATGACTGTTCTAGAACCAGGGATACCATAATGATTAAGCCAGACCAAATCCCTGAGCCCACAGATTGAATGCTTTAGTGGCAGGTCCACCTGTCTTCTTTGCCACTTTCCATGTACCTTGAAGAAATAAAATTCTCCTAGTCCCTAGGAATCAGATTCCTCAACTGTGAAGGGGAAGCAATGATAACACAGATGGCTCTTCCTCCAACTCAGTGGTGTGTCAACACAGTAAAGTACTGGGCAACTTACTCACAATTGCCAAGAGGTGGGAGCAACCCACATGCCTATCAACAGACAAATGGATAAAATGTAGTATATGCATGCACTGGAATATTATTTGGCCATAAAAAGGAATAAAATTCTGACACATGCCACAGCATGGACAAGCCACTTATGCTTCTCTATCCCTCCCTTGCCCCAAATTACTCACCAATGTTTTCAAGATTCTACCAAGACCCAGGATGCCTGCTGAGTGATAAGGATGTAGGAGAGAGCAAGACAGCTAAAGCCTCTGGCCTCTCAGAGCTTTACCTGGAAGAGGGTCATGCTGCCAGCAGATGCCCACGTAGATGTGAGGTTTCACAAAGGCTCGAGAAGGAAATGTGAAAAAGTGGTGAGATAATCCCTAAACAGCAGGGGCCCCTAGGCTTAGAGGCACAGAAAAGGTGGAAGGAGGGGAAGGCTGATGAAAGGAAACTGTTGAAAGTGAAGACAGATATGAGGCCTGGAATGGTGAGCACAGAAAAATGCATCCCCTTGAAGACAGTGTGTATTAGTCTGTTCTCACACTGTTAATAATGACCTGCCCGAGATTGGGTAATTTATAAAGGAAAGAGGTTTCATGGACTCACAGTTTCACATGGCTAGAGAGGCCTCACAATCATG
Source organism: Papio anubis (assembly GCF_008728515.1). Taxonomy (NCBI): domain Eukaryota; kingdom Metazoa; phylum Chordata; class Mammalia; order Primates; family Cercopithecidae; genus Papio; species Papio anubis. The sequence goes on along the minus strand of NC_044991.1, from coordinate 3,336,629 downwards.
GCAGAAGGCTAGGGAGGAGCAAAGGCATGTCTTACATGGTGGTAGGCAAGACAGCTTGTGCAGGGGAACTGCCCTTTATAAAACCATCAGATCTCGTGAGACTTATTCACTCTCATGAGAACAGCACAGGAAAACTTGCCCCTGTGATTCAGTTACCTCTCACCAGTTCCCTTCCATGACATGTGGGGATTATGGGAGCTACAATTCAAGATGAGATTTTGGTGCGGACGTAGCCAAACCATATCACTGTGGCAAATAAGAAAGACTACACATCAATGAGTGTTCCACTTTAGAGGCTGAGAAGGAAGAGAGTAAGCACAAGAAGGGAAAAAGAAAAATAATAAAGAAGGAAGGAAATAGTAAAGATAGCAAGTTCAAATCAATAAATAGGAAACAAAATTAATGAATGATCTAGACAAGATCATTACCCCAATTTTACAATGAGAAAAACAAGATGGGGAATGATTAGAGGAAAATGTATAGCCTCAAATGCTGAAGAAAAAAGAAAGATGGAAAATAAATGAACTAAATATTCTACTTTCGATGGTGAAAAAAGAACAGAATGTACCGAAGAGGGTAGAAGAAAGGAAATAAACAAGATGATGAGCTCACATTGATAAACAGAAAGCAAGTTCAAAATGAAAAGGGTCAACAAGGGCTGGGTGCAGTGGCTCACGCCTATAATCCCAGGACTTTGGGAGGCCAAGGCAGGCAGAATACAAAAATTAGTTGAGTGTGGTGGCAGTTGCCTGTAATCCCAGCTACACAGGAGGCTGAGGCAGGAGAATCACTTGAACATGGGAAGTGGAGGTTGCAATGAGCTGAGACTATGCCACTGCACTCCAGCCTGGGTGACAGAGTGAAACTCCATCTCAAAAAATAAAATAAAAAAAGAAAACGGTCAACAAAACTAAAAGCTGGTTCTTTAGAAAGCCTAATCACGTAGGCAAACCTCCTAGAAGTTGTCTCAGACAGAGAAAAAGACAGGGAGAGAAGGGTACCGTAGAATGTGTATCTCATGATATTTGGACACATGAACTGGAACAACCACTTTGCAGATGAGGTCATTTATAGCAAAAGTGAAGATATAGTAGTTCCCCTTTAGCCACCGTCAAACTTCCCACAGTTTCAGTTATCCTCGTTCAACCATGATCCAAAAATAATGAAAAATTCCAGAAATAAATAATTTGTAAGTTTTTGATTGCATGCTGTTGGGAGCAGCATGATGAAATCTCAAGCCACGCCATTCCATCCTCTCCAGTTCTGCCTGGAATCATCCCTTTGTCCAGCATATCCACGCTGTCTACACTCTTCACCCATTTAGCCACTTAGGAGCTGCCTTGTTTATTTTATTAGATGGAAAAACCCCATGATGTCTATAGAGCTTGGCACTATCTGCGATTTCAGACATCCTCCAGGGGTCTTGGTACATGTTCCCCATGGATAAAGGAGGCCTATTGAATCTGTTTTTTGTAACCTAGAAGTCACTCCTTTAGATGCAGATACAAAAAGATACTCTACATATGCTCCAGGACAATGGTTGATTATCATAGGAAAAAGCAGACCAAATTAAAAGTTCACCAAAAAGAGAATGAATGAAAAAAGTGTGGCCTATGCACACAATGGAACTCTCTACAGCAGTTAAAATGAATGAACTATAAAAGCATGTATCCAGCTCAGGATCAATTCAAAATAAATATCTGCAACCTGCAGCAAATACGATTGGTTGTTTATGAATGTGACATGTGCAGCAAAAATATAAAATGATACAAGTTCAGAATGGGATGACCTTAAAGAAGAAGAAAAATGGGAGTTGGGAGAACCAAATGGGTGTCACTCTGTTCATAATGATCATTTTCATTTAAAAACAGCAACAAACCTTCTTTACAGAAAAGATCTGAAGCAAAAATCTGTTAGACTAACAAAGCAAGGAGGGAAGGTACCTGAGAGGGCATTGTATTACCCTCCGTGCTTTTCTCTCTGTTTAGAATATTCATATTAAAAAATTGAAAGCATTCTATAAAAAGCAAATGTATAAAAATAGATAATTCTGAAAAAAAAGAACATATATAAAATCTCTTTAGATGTATGCAATATATATGGGTTATCAATATAACATTTCAGTAATTGAAATAAGATGATATTGGCTCACGGGTGTGTAACAGACAATTCACCAGAGGTAGGTCATGAGTTCCAAAGCATGGCCACGCATGTGCGGAAAGTTGATCTGCGGTCTGGGTGTCAATCAGGGGAAAGCTGGCTATCAAAATATCGTGGTGAAAACAAGCGAAGCGAAATGATATCCTTATATCACACCATATGCAAATACGAATTTCAGAGGATTAAAGTCAGCCAGGGAACAAAACTTTAGAAGAAAAGAGAGGAAACCATCTTTGTATTCTCATGGTGAGAACATGTCCATTAGACAATGCACAATCAGCACAACACCTGGGGGAAAGTGCTGATCACACAAAGAGATTATACTTTACAATTCTGAGAAGAAAAAGGCACCAGAAATAAACTCGAAATGTGCCACAGACTAGCAAAAGGTGTTTTCATTGAAACCATCATATGACTGGTATCCAGAATATGTAAAGATCTCCTATAATTCAATAAGAAAAGGCAAAGTGCTCAATAGCAAGAACACAGAGCACAGAGATGATTACGGAAGATGAAAGTTCAATGGTCAATGAAATTACAAATGGAGTTCCACCTTTTTTTGGGGGATGGATGGGGGTGGTGGATGGAGTCTCGCTTTGTCAGCCAGGCTGAAGTGCAATGGTGCAATCTCGGCTCACTGCAACCTCCGCCTCCCGGGTTCAAGCAATTCTCCAGCCTCAGCCTCCTGAGTAGCTGGGATTATAGGCACCTGCCACCAGGGCTGGCTAATTTTATTTTATTTTATTTCAGTAGAGACGGTGTTTTACCATACTGGTCAGGCTGGTCTTGAACTCCTGATCTTAGGTGATCCTCCAGCCTCAGCCTCCCAAAGTGCTGGGAATACAGGCATGAGCCACCACGCCCAGTCGGAGTCCCGCTTTTCTAAGTGACCAAGGAAATGGAGACTAAACCACAGTGAACAGCATTGTAAACATCCCCAGTTCTAGCCACACAGAGGATTGGTGAGGATGTGCAAAACAGAACACGGGCGCAGCCAGCAGCGGATAAACTGCCACAACATCTCTGCTAAAAACTTTGCCAGTATCCTCAGAGGATGCTCTGCAGGTGAGACACTCCATTCCCAGGCAAGCACCTAAAGGAACATGGTGACACCACGCAAACGTCCACCACAGCACTGAAAGTGTCAGTCCACAAGAAATAGGTAGATAACATTCTATGGAGTGATTTGAAAAAATACAACGAATCAGTAACGATGAATTTTAGATCTCAAAAATACTAGTAAAATAATTAAAAGCCAATAAGATATAATGCTATATCTGTACATTTTAAAAACTTAAAACAGCATTGTGATTGCTAGACATATATGTGTGTGCGCGTGTGTGTACATATATATATGTAATAAAAATACATGATGTTGATTGCAAAAAAGTCACACAAACTTCATGATAGTGACAGATTCTGGGGAGAGACAGAGAGGGTCAGCCACAGAAGAAATCCTGGAGAGGTCTTCAGTTTTATCTGAAGCCCTGTATTTGTTTTATGAAAGAGAGATAACTGAAGGAAACTTCCAGAATGTTAATAGTTGCTCATGCTACTTGGTAGGTGCATGGGCCTCAGTCATGCTATTTATTCTCTGTTCCTTCTGTATTTTGAAGAGAGAGAGAGGAAAGGACTATAAGGCAATATGAACTAAAACAGTTTGATGCTAAGGCAAGAATATAATAGATAAGAAAGGCCACGGACAGACACTTCCACACATTAGGATTCAGGAGCTGGTACAGTGGCATTTCCATTTAGAGAGGGCCATAAAGGGCTGCAGAATCGTCCACCTCTGGGGCAGATCTCCAGCTTGACTCCTACCTCACCTCATTTGCCAATTAAGGAGGTAAGTGCCTTATGGGGTGAAGACAGAAACCATGGCAGGACTGGGGGGAAATGGAGATTGATGTTTTTCTGACCTCGGGACAGGAGACTGTTCCTACACATAACATCCAAGGGAAGCACCATAAAGGGGGTGACTGATGGATTTTACTATTCACCACATAAAAATAAAAATGTTATTCTTGCAAAAACACTAGAAACAACATGTAAATGCAAATGATGAATTTTACAAGAGGGAGAGAGAGAGCTGACCTGAGCCCAGGTGGTTAGGCAGAGGGACCTTTGAACACAAAGGTGGCGCCCTTCGGGTGGAAGAGGGGAGCTCCTGGGGTCACATAGAGTCAGCCCTTGCCCAGGCCCAAGGCAATGCCTTCCTCCTTCCATCCTACCCCAGGGCCCTGCTGCAGACCGGTAACTGCCCTTCCTCTGAACGTTGGCCGATCAAGAACACCCGGCAGGTTAACGAAATGATGCAGGAATGGTGAAATCTCAGAGCAAGTTCCTAGGTGTCAGAGTTCCTAAGCGTTCTCTCCTCAAATGCCCTTTCTGCTGCGCTGTGGGCCTTTACACTCAGAAGGAAGTCTAAACACCAAGATGTGTTTGTGAAAACTCTAAATTTCCCCTCCCTGGAGCACGTGGGTGTGCATTACAACTTCACTCCAGCAGCCACCTTGTCCTGCGCAGGTCCGTGGCAGGCCGTGAGACGGCGACCAGAGAAGCAGTCAGCACTCACGGCCCCTGCCCTTTCAGAGTTTACACTTGCTTGGAAGCCTCCAGAATGGGGATAAGCACAAGACATTTATGCTGGGCTTCATCCGGGAAGCACTGGTGGAGAGAAGAGAAAGCAGCCCACACAGCAAGGTTCAGGAGAAGACTCCCATGAAGGACAATGGGGGTTCAACCCCATCCAGCAGAGAGCACGGAGCCAGCCTCGGAGGTGTCCCCGCCGTGGGACACTGGGATCTGAGCTACCCCAGGGCATAGCCCGCCAATGTTCCCAGCCTCCCCCGGGCAGAGCCAGCCCAGGCCAAGTGGTCTAGGTAGGCAGCCCAAAAAGGGGACACAGGTGAGGTTGGGACAGCAGCTTCTAGGGGGATAGGTGGACAGCAGGATCAAGAAAACACACAGCAAGCACCATGATGGGGTGGGGACCGAGGGGTGACAAGGCGGAGGATGGAGTCTCAGATGAGCCTTGAGGCACCAGAAGTCTGTGAGTGACAGGAGGGAAACTTTCAGGCGACTGCTGGGGATGAAGGACTGAGCCAGGAGTAAAAGGCAAGCGGGGCACGGGGAAGGAGGGGGAGTGCGCATCCGGGTGGAGCGGGTAGAACGGAGGTTTTCTGGGGTTTGCGGACAGATGCACTTCATCGCTCTCCTCTGTGCCCTTAGACTTGGCCGGTTGTTGTGGGTGTCCGCCCTATAGTGGGGCAGCCATTTCCATGCGGGGGAGGACAGAGATTTTACCTTGTTCTTGGCTGTCTTGCTCCGAGTGTGGGGGGCTGCCTCCCTGGCAGGCAGCAGATCTTCAATAGAGCAGTGCCCATGGGGTTAGGGGGATGCCAGGGGGACAGGCCGCCATGGTGACCTACATGAGGCAGTGCATCGTGGAGGGGAAGACGCACCCCTCGAGGGTGGGCTCAGCTGCCCCTGCCCAGCCCCAGCGTGGCAGCAACCAGATGGGCCCACGTGGAGTAGGCAGGCTGGGCCCGAGGACGGAGCAGGTGGCTCCTGGAGCACTTAGGCGCCGCATGAATATAAATTCTCTGCATTTCTTAATAACTGGAAGTAAAAGTTTGTGTAAACTCAATTGTCAGAGCACTAATAATCCGATTTCTCTCGGCAGGGTCAGTCCTCTGGGCTCCATCTATAAAATAAATGTTTGTCATCCTCCGGTAAGCGCTTCTTAGGGATAAATAAATAATCAGGGAGCTAATCGAGTGTGCACCTTGCTACACATTTACGTATTCTCTTCTTTGCACATCAATAACCCCATTGGAATTGGATTTATAAATTCAAATTATTTCTCCAAATCTTTTTTTCCAATGGCAAGGCCAGCCCTGCCGCAGGAGACACAGATCCTGCGTTTTGCTAATATCCATGTCCTGTTGCACGCATCTCCTTGCCTGGAGAACAACTTCCATTCGCATTTTTCCTACCTGGGCAGAAGCCTGGGTGGGTGGGAACTCACATCTGTAGAACGCAGAGGGCACCTGCTACATTGATAGTAGGAAGGTTGGTGGGTTCCATTTCTCCCAGGGCAGCTTCAATCCTACCACTGGGAGACCTTCCCTGACCACCTGCCCAGAGCCCCCATCCTTCCCTGTATTCCTGCCTGTGGGCAGGTGGAGTCAGTGGTTGGGAATGCCACCAGCATTCACTCCTGGCCCTGGATGCTGGGACAGTCACTATGGCTCCCAGGCATCCATTGGGCTTCCCCTGCAGCGACAACTGACTTTGTCTGGCACCTGCTCTGTCCTCCTCCCCTGCTGGGTGACACACTGCAGGCAGGCAGGGGCCACATTTGCCCTGCTCTCCACCCACCCCTGTGCCTGGTGCAGGGGGTGACCCAGAGCAGACCCCCTAAAACACTACTGAGTGAGCCAATGGCCACCGCCACCTCCCAGCCTCCCTCCTCCCCACCTTCCTGCTCCCATCAGCAGAGGAACAATCTGTTAAACTTTCTGAAATGCCAATCTGACCAAGCCACTCACAACCTCCAGGCGTGTGAAGGGAGGGGCTGCTGTGAAGGTCTCGGACATGCCCTGGAGACATTTTCCCCGCTGTCTTGGTAATTAACATTGTGCCCCTCGTTACTTATGCAAATTTCTGCAGGAGGCTTGAATTTCCTCCCAGAAAATGGGTTTTTCTTCACTCTTTGCATCGTCAGGCTGCAAATTTTGGAAACTTTTATGCTCTGCTTCCTCTCGATTGCTTTGGTGCTTAGAAATTTCTTCCACCGGATACCCTAAATCATCTCTCTCAAGTTCAAAGTTCCACAGATCTCTAGGACACGGCCAAAATGCCACCAGTCTCTTTGTATAGCAAGAGTGACCTTTACTCCAGTTCCCAAAAACTTTCTCATCTCCATCTGAGACCACCTCAGCCTGGACTGCATTGTCCATATCACCATCAGCATTTTGGTTAAAGCCATTCAACAAGTTTCTAGGAAGTTCCAGCCTTTCCCACATTTTCCTGCCTTCTTCTGAACCCTCCAAACGGTTCCAACTTCTGCCTGTTACCCATTTCCAAAGTCACTTCCACATTTTCGGGTATCCTCATAGAAGCACCCCACTCACTGTGGTACCAATTTACTGTATCAGTCCATTCTCACGTTGCTATGAAGAGACTGGGTAATTTATAAAGTAAAGGGGTTTGATTGACTCGCAGTTCTGCAGGGCTGGGGAGGCCTCAGGAAACTTAAAATCATGGTGAATGGGGAAGCAAACGTATTCTTCACATGGCAGCAGAGGAGAGAAGTGCAGAGCCCCTTATAAAGCCAACAGATCTCATGAGAACTCACTCTCAGGAGAACAGCATGAGGTTAATGGCCCCCATGATTCAGTTACCTGCCACTGGGTCCCTCCCATGGCATGTGGGGATTAGAGAACTACCATTCAAGATGAGATTTGGGTGGAGACAGAGCCAAACCATATCAATCACAGCCCTGCAAGGCCTGACCTGTTTATCTCTGGACTCTGCTTCCCTTGGCAGTGGTGTTACTGCCCATGGCCGCCCTGTTTGGGAGGACATAGCCTGCACAGGGCCTGGCTTGGCAGGTGCTGGCCACGTGGAGTGGTCCCTGCTGTGGGCATCATGGAACTTTTCACAACCTCCTCTGTGGTTCACCCTCACTCGGGAGGCTGGCGACAGGTGTCACCACTCTCTGGTTCAAGCAGAGGAGGGAGGCTCAGAAGGGACAAATAACAATCCCGAAGACCCCAGCTGGTACATGGCAGAACCAGGCCCTAAAGACAGGTGGTCTGAGGCTGAGCTGAGCTCTTCTGACCACGCCAGGCCCTGTCCATCCCAGGTACCCACCATTTCTGCAGCCACCCCCAGGATGATCCTGTCGGAGAAGCTCTGGGAGACCTCTGGATTCCCACTGGGAAGACCTGTGCAGCTCGGGCACAGATGGCCTGCACGGTGGCCCTTGCCCCTTTCCCTCCATGCCTGCCACAGGTCCTCAGCACCCCAGTTCCATGGACTTCCCAGGCTGCCTACACCCTTTGAGCCCCCTGCCCATCCCCCAACATGGGAGGTGGTGAGAGTGGCACCGCTCTCATGTACTGCCCCCAAGGAACACGGCATGGGATCTGTGCCCACAGCCAGGGGAGGCACTGGCGGGCCATGAATGTACCATTTCACTGCACGGCCTCTTTTCCCAATGAAGTAAATAAATAGATAAAGGCCGCTGCTCCCCACCGGCCTGCTCCTGCTGCTGAAATGGATGACTGTCTTTGCCCTGTGCCCAATATCTGTGCTTATTGCAAAGCATATATCTGCAGCGGTGGATTTTTAAACTAGTCAGCATGCCCGGCGCCCTCAGGAAGCATCTTTCTTCCCTTTGAACGGCCTGGCTTTCCTGGCAGGGGTCTGCTGGGCCTTTTTATACGCTGCAGGGGCATTTTTCTTCCCTGAAATGAGGGCCTGGCCGGCGCATCTCCGGGAGCTGCCAAGGCTGTTGGAGAGAGCACTTCTGGGCAGATCCGCCATCCTCGGGCACATCCTCCAGTTTGCACCTCCAGCCGTGGCTACACAGACATGGGGTGGAGTCCCCAACCTGGGCAGTGGGTTCCCCTGCTGGGGTCTGCAGGGCTGTGGGAGTCAGCTGCCTGGGGGGGACAGGAGGGTAAGAGCACTCCAGTCCCCGCAGAGGGAGAGGTGAGAGACATGGGGGAAGGCGGCCCCAACCGCTACCATCGCCTCTAAAGCAGTGGAGGAATTTGGGGCTTCTGTGCCATCTCCCATGGCAGCAGCTTTATCTCTGCAGCAGGCCCCGTGAATTGTGTGCCCAGATCGAGGTCAAAGCAAGTTCCTGGTTCGTTAGGGAAACAGAGCACTCTTAGCCAATGAGGTACCACAGCACGTCTGACAGAGGCAGGTGGTTCCTGGAGGTTCTTGATTCTGCTCACCAGAACCAGGGCCCTGGTGGCAGAGGCCTCCCAGGAGGTCCACGTCGTGCAAAACACGAACTCAGGTCCTTTCATCTCATCCATCGACGGCCCAGAACAGAGTTGATTTTGCCCATTTTGTACAAAGGATGAAACCCAAATTCAGAGAAATTGACTGTCCCGCCCATGCCTGCCCAGCTGGGAGGAGTCTGAGCTGGCTTCCATTCACACGCGTCTCACTGAGAACAGCAACCCACACCCTGACTGAAGGGCTGGTCCAAGCCTGCTTGTTGGGTGTTTGCTCACTGCCCTCCCTCTCCCTGTCCACCCTTCCCTTCGTGAACAGAAGCCGGAGTTCAGAGAGGATCCCCAGGTCCCCAGGGACACACAGCCAGGCAAGGAGGGAGCTCACCCCAACTGCTGCCTTCTGTCCAGGGCCTCGCCTCCCCCAGCCCCACAGCCAGCCACCTTCATGCAGCCAGGACTGCAGGTGACGCTCTAAACACATGATTAGCATTTATTATGGCTTCATTTCATAGACACAGGACAATGAACAGAGTCATAAACAGGGAGAACAACAATTGAATCAGGAAAATATGGCACTTTTAAGAATAGTTTATGAGTTGAACAAAAGGAAAACTCTAGTCTTGCACTCTGGGATATTGAGCAGTGCTCCTAGGGCTCTTTGGACTGTAAAGCATTATTGAACTGTTCCTGCAATGCAAAGTGTACAAGATGGTCATAATTAAGAACAATTGATTCAATATTTTTGCCAAACCTCAGGGTAAGAATATAAACTAGTCATAATGGAAAAATGCCAGATCCGAGGTGACCTGAGCCAAGATGATCATTGCAAGAATACAGGAACCATTGCAGTAGAGGCGACACACACAGCATGAAGTGACCATACTCATACAACCATCACAACGCAGATGACACACACGCCATGGCGTGATGGCACTCACACAACCATCACAATGGGGGTGACACACTCACCATGGAGTGACGGCACTCACATGACCATCACAGCAGAGGTGACGCACACAGCATGAAGTGTCAATGCTCACACAACTGTCACAGCAGAGGTGACACACTGTGGAGTGACAGCACACACACAGCATGAAGTGACAATACACAACCATCACAGTGGGGGTGACACACTCACCATGGAGTGACAATACTCACACAACCATCACAGTGGAGGAGTGATGGCATGTGCACAACCATCACAGTATGGGTGACACACACAGCATGAAGTGACAATACTCACACGACCGTCACAGCAGAGGTGACACACACACTGTGGAGTGACGGCACTCACACAACCATCACAGTGGAAGTGACGCACAGAGCATGAAGTGTCAATGCTCACACAACCATCACAGCGGAGGTGACGCACACACCACGGAGTGACAGCACTCACACAACCATCACAGCCGAGGAGTGACAGCACGTGCACAACCATCACAGCAGAGGTGACACACACACTGTGGAGTGACGGCACTCACACAACCATCACAGCGGAGGTGACGCACACAGAACATTAGGAGACCTCCAGGTACCGGTCGCTGAGCTCACAGCTGATGATCTAATGAAGAGCCAAGCAGACACAGGTCGCCGCCCAGGTTGTTTTGCCACCTCGAGAGAGGCAGACTCTAACCACAAAAGCCACACCTGTGATTCAAAGACGCCCGTGTCAGGTTGCTCCCATGAGCACCATCAGGGGTGGCTGCTGTGGGGTAGGCGCCGGGTAGTCTGCCTGCAGAGCTAGTGTCAACTGTGTCTGGGTTCAGTTCAGTGGACGAGCAGATTCCAACCAGGCTGTGAGCAGATTCCAACCAGGCTATGGAAACCACCACACAACACGGTGCCTGGAAACAGAAGGGTGCGTTCAGCGGAAGGGCATGTGCCCTGCAGCTCCCCAGACATCCAGGAGCTGACTCGCTGGGAAGTCACATTGGGGCTCAGAACTCGCTGTGGGGCTAAACCTCACGCCTGCCTTTCACAGGATGACAAGGCTGCCTCCACCCACTCACCCACTGTCCCTCACAGGGCCACTACAGAGCAAGATGACTGCCTTAGGCCATCTGTCCACTGGCCAGGGCCAGCGCGGGCGGGGGTGTGGCTGCAGGGGGCAAGCTTCTTAGGACACCAAGTGCTGAGAAAATGTCTCACTGATGCTTGAAGGCTGTTAGGAAAGAGGCTCTCTAGAGTCCCAGAGGAAGCTAGGAGAAGGAAGCCTCCCGGAGGAAACACAGGAAGCCGCTGTGGTGGGAGCCAGCCGTGGGCCAGGCCGCAGTGTGCTGAGACAACAACCGGCTCCTGTGGTGAGCCGGTGGATGGTCATGCCGTCGTCACCAATAGCCCTGGTGCAATTGCTCCCACCATGGCCGATTCCCAGCTACACATGTCACATCAACTGTTGCAGGATTCCGGGATATTTAACAACAGGCTCTCTGGAGAGGTACAGCCGGCCTCAGCATGACACCCTCTCAGGACTCTGGCTTCTGAGGAAACCTTGTCCACAGAAATCTACAGCTGTAACGGAACTCCAGAGACGGTCCCTCCGCATGGCAGGGATCCGGTCACTGCAGTCAGCTTGCTGCAGGCTTACAGGAGTTCTGAGCCCCAACGTGTCCACCCCACCCGTAGGAATCAAGCCTTCCTCCAAATGCTTGGTTCACCCCATTGCACAGGGAGTGTCTGATACGTTCAAGATCTGTGCTCAGCCAGAAAGCTACACACTCAAGCTGAACTCATGCTCCCAGGAGCCCCCAGAGGCCGGGACATGCCCTCCCCACAGTCGGGGGCACAGGAGAAAGTGCATATGTGCTGGAACGTCAAGCACCACGTGGCATGGGGAGGGGAAAAGGGGGCCAGGGGATGCAGGGCTTGGCCCTGGCGCAGATCTTAGATAATGGGCAGGCAACCGGCGGGGAGGACAAAGCAGAAAGGGCGTTTCTAGGTGAATGAGAAGCTGAGCGGGCAAAGATACGATGGGGTTCCCAGCAAATGGGAATTAAGCTGTAGATTCGCGTGCGGAGCCTCAAACAGGCACATGGGCACGTGGGCACGTGGGTGGCCTCGCACGCTGGAGACCCCAGTGCCAGAAGAGGCAACTTCCACTGGCAGAGCCCTGCTGTGAGCTGCGCGCCAGGCCTTGCGGTTGCACACACCATCCCACACACCCTCAGGGTTTACCGAGACATCCTCCAGGTGTCCCCAGAAAAGGCCCAGGAGACCAGGAGGTGGAGTTTTCAGGGGACAAGGCCAGGGCTCGTGGGCCTGTGGAGCCCCTGGGAAGCCCTGAGGAGGATGTGGGGGCTGCGAGTGGAAAGCTTCTGTAGGAGCACAAATCTTTGCCGAGCTCAGTGGAGCTGGACCATGGATGTCACCTGTGGGTGGGTGTGTTCCCTGACACAGCCAGCCGCTCTCACAGCTGTCGCCTCAACCCAAAGTCCCTCCAGTTCCCCGCCTGCTGCCAGGCTGAGCCTCAAGGACTCTTGGGGGACCCGGCATCATGGATGCCGAACGCACGTCAATTGATTGAGCAAGTAACTGCCGTGGCCACAAAGTACCAGAGGAGGATGGGAACGTGCCCAGATTTTCTGAAATAGATGTAAATTTTGCAGGTGGCCAAAGCAGGCAGCCGTGGGGCTGTGACTGGAAAGGCCATGCTCGCCACCCAGACCCCGCCGGCCTCACGTTCTGTTGTTGAAAGACACCTGCCTGCTTTGCGACTCCATCTCCACTGAAACGGCCCTGCAGGCATTTGCAGGGATCTCCACCGAAACGGCCCCTGCAGGCATTTGCAGGGATCTCCACCGAAACGGCCCCTGCAGGCATTTGCAGGGATCGGTCCTTTTCCCTTGAGCACCTACTTTATTCCTCTCCCCAGAATCATGAGGCACAGCCCCGATCAATCTTGCCACTTACGCCAACCCACTGGTATCGTCACTTTTCAATCTCTTTACATACATGCAGGAAGAAAGACAGCCAGTGTGGAACACAGTTCAGCAAGGCCAAAGAGGAGCAGTGGCCTCGTGCCAGGACGCGCTGGGCAGGCACCACAGCGCCGGCGTCCCCACATCCAGGACAAAGCTGAGTGCAAGTGTCACCGTGAGGTGGCCTGTGTGATCCTGGTCCACTGACCCTTTCAGGTGAAAGACAGCGGGAGATGCCTCTCAGCTGGGACTCAGACCACCAGCACGCAGCACCCAGTACCCACGGGTAAGCATGTGCACCTGAGTAGAGAGGAGACCTCGGTATAGAGGGGACAGTGATGTGACGGCCACCAAGTCCATGCTCTGACCCCCTCCCCCAGCAGCAGGGGTGCCAGCCTCATTGTGGAGTATTGCAGCATGTGGGGAAATGATTTTATTTTCCTCATCACTGCTACCAGCTGGGCGCTAATGAGCGCCCAGTTCTGGTTCCATTGGTGACATTTCAGTTCACACATCACTGTCATTTGGGGTGGATAAGTCCAAGCCACTTAAACCTCAGGCTCACATTGATTAGAAACTTCCCTCCAGTCCCAGTTTCAGGCTTCTGCTCTTTCCCGGACCATCAGGAGAAACGGCAACGGGAGAAGCAAAGAGAAGGCATGGAGCTGAGAGGAGAAGGGAGGCCGTGCTCGTCAGGAAGGCTGGGAGCTTCCTGGAGGAGGGACACTCCCCCTTTTTCTTTGCTTTGAACTCTTGGTGATCTGTTACCCACAATGAGGGCACAATCTCCATGAGGGCAGGGGTGTAGCCCGGGGGGGCCTCAACAATGAATGGGGAAGCCCTGGACTCCACAGTCCTGCCCTGGGCCAAGGCGCTCATGGCCCTTCCTCTGCCCTCAGGACCCACCCCCCTGCCCTGCATGTGCCCTTCACAAATGCGGTGCACTCCCCTTCATGTCTAGGCATCACCCCATCCCCTGCCATCTGGCCCACTGGCATGGCTATTGCAGTAAGCCTTCTGGAAAACTCTTTATTCACCTCCCACTGCTTTGGATAAATGGCCAATGCATCAGTGGAGACAGACGCAGGGTTCCTGGTGGTCAAAGCACTAAGCCCCTCACACCCCGCCTGCCTCTGCCTGCACCTTCCACCCCTTGGCCCCGTGCAGCCATTCCTGGCGACACCCTCCCCCTGGGTCTTCATCTGTCCACCTGGTGTCTGCTCTCTGAGATGCCCCCCAACTTTTCATCAAGCCCCTGCTCCAACTTCAAGAGCTGCTGGTCCCCACCGCTCTGGGTTTGAGACCCCCAACCCCCTCCCACATATGCACACGCAAAGCCCCGTGCCCTGCACTGTCTCCTGCCTAGAGGGCGGGTGCAGAGCTGGGGGCTGTCTGCTGGATGTTCTGAGGCACCAGGGAGTTTGGGGCAAGTGAAAGACACTCATTCTGTGTTAATGGAATGAATGAATCAGTGAACAGAAAGCTGCACAGCAGAGGCTGCATCTTCTCCTGGCCAGGATGCCCTCCCTCGGCTGCCTGCCTCCTCGGAGCTCCAGCCCTTGGTGCCAGCAGCAAGGGACCGTTTCGGTGGAGATGGAGTCGCAAAGCAGGCAGGTGTCTTTCGACAACAGAACGTGAGGCCAGCGGGGTCTTGGTGGCGAACATGGCCTTTCCTGCCACAGCCCCACTGCTGTGCACCTGAGTAGAGAGGAGACCTCACTCACTCTTGGTTCTCTCTGCACACACACCACTCCTCCAACACGTTCATGTCCATCCTGTGCCTCCCCATGGACAGAAGCTTCCCAACATCCCAGACTCCTGAGCCCCAAGTCAGCACAGAGCAGGTGCTCAGGGGATACCTGCTGCATGCGGGGAACAGGAAGGCCTGTCCTCAAGCCTGCATGGAACGTGATGCAGGCCTGGCTCCCCCACCCTCTGTGGGAACAGGGGTATGCAATAGTGGGACCAGGGCAACCGGAGCATTTGACATGGGATGCAGAGACCAGGTGTGTGTCTGGTCTCCTAGAGCTGGGTGGGAATGGGGGATGACTGGGGAAACTGAGGCTGACCGCAGGCTCCCCTCACCCCCTGGTTATGGAGGAGCAAATCTGGCTCAAAGTGCTATCCTCTGACACCCAGTCCAGCCCTCTGTCCTGTTTCTGAAGCAGGTGAATGACCTTCAGGCTGCAGTTCCCACTGCACCCACCCCAGCCCCGGCCACAACAATGGGATACAGGGAAGCCCCCTGCAGGCATCTGGGCTCTGACCCAACCAGAGACCAGGCCACGGCAGTCAAGGGTAAAGACGGCCCCACAGAGGCCCTGGAGCAGCGTGGACTGGACTCATCATCTTCT
This sequence comes from Papio anubis, assembly GCF_008728515.1. Taxonomy (NCBI): domain Eukaryota; kingdom Metazoa; phylum Chordata; class Mammalia; order Primates; family Cercopithecidae; genus Papio; species Papio anubis. The sequence continues at coordinate 3,321,218 of NC_044991.1, read as the reverse complement.
TTCTTATGCCTCGTCCTGGGGCCAGAGTGGCCGGCATTGTTTGGTGTGATTTAACTTTCTCAGGGGCACCTGGCAGGGAACCCCTGGGAGAGTGATAAAGACTCAGTTTCCACCCTCGGAGAGCTTGCCTGCTAATAGAACCCCAGCAGTCAGGCCACCAGCAGCCCAGTCCTCTGCGGAGCTTCAGACTTTTGTCACCCCGGGCTCTGTACCCCAAACACCCCTGGACAAAGCCCACCTGCTGTCCGGGTCGTGGCTACCTAGCAGCAGGGGAGCATGTGTACTCAACACCAGCAGAGCCAGGATGCCAGTCCCCTGAATGGACTTTGCTCAGTGCCCCCACCACACTGGAACCCTTTAGGGAAAGAAGAGAGGGACCTCCCTGGAGGCTGTGGTTCTGTGGGCCACTGTGATCCTAATCAATGCGACCAGTCCTGTTTGGAAGTCTCATCTAAAATCTTAGCGCCTATTTTGGAGGAATGGCAGAGAGTGACCCAGGAAGGGTCACATCCTATCTGGATCCTAAGACACCCACAGACGGGGAGGACCAGAGTGCTCGAGGGGCCAGGGGGCTGCTTACAGAGGGGTCTTAGATTCATCCCAAACCCGTCTCTCACAGCACAGGGTCGGCCAGTGGAGGAAGAAGCTCTGAAATCACAGTTAATGAAGTTAGCCACCTGCAAAATGGACTCCCCAAACACACACGTGCATGCACACACACAACACGGAACACTTCGACATGTGATAGAGATGGGAGGGACCTCAGTAGCCCCAGGCCAACCCCAGAACCTTCTCGGCACCTGCTGTCTGGTCTTGACATGTCCACCTGAGGGTGGGCTTCCAGCCTGGGCAGCCTGGGCTTCCCGCTGCACCCCTCGGCTACTCTGGGTTGCTGGTGAACCTCAGCCTCCGCATGCAACCCTGCCTGTGAATGAGTGGCGAGCCCAGCTCTGGAGCGTGGCTGTGGTTCATCCCAGGTGCCGGGCTCTGAGTTGCAAACCATGGAATGTGGAGTCAGGTCCGAGAGGGCGGTGGTCTCCCTGACCAGCCCCTGCCCTGCGGCCCAGGGACTGTCATCTCTCAGGAGGAAGGTGTGCATGGCCCCTGAGCTCACCAGGGAAAATCTTTTTCTTCCAGCATCTTTGCCTTTTTTCTCTTTGGGGTACCCAGCCTCCGGCAGGGTCCATCCGCAGGGAAACAGCTGAGGCTCCTCGCGCCGGATGTAGAACCAAGATGACAGAAAGGCCAGACACCGAAAACCCATCTACATAGTAATTGAAATATTTTTCCAATTTTTTTTTTTTTTTTTTGAGTTGTTGGAGTTCTGATTCCAGGCTGCAGAAAGGAAAGGCAGATTCTCATTTTCACTTGGCTCATCCCTGATTTGTACCACTGGGGGTTTTAATTTACAAGTCAAAGTTAACAAATTGAGTGTGCACTTGATGATTTCAAGCACCTCCCGACCTCCTTCCCAGCCTGCGAGACCCCGTGGCTCATCTTGTGGCGCTGGGGGGGGAGACTCAGTGGACTTCGAAGCTTAGTCTGCAAGGACCTGTCCTCATAACCCAAGATTGTCATCCCTGCCCCTGAGAGCCCCTGCAGGGAGCCCGTGGCCTCTCCCTATCTCCTCACAGATGGGTTTGGGTAAAATAAATAAAACATGGATGGATTAGTTAAGAATAGAAGAGGAGGAACCTGGCTCAAGATGTTATCAACAGCAACAACCACCAGGGCTCTGAGTGCCATCCATCACTAAGCACGTCCAGTGCTCCGTGGCCATTAAAAGAGCCCCCTGGGAGGGAAGGCACCTCAGTTCCAGCCTAATGAGGTCGCTGCAGCCACAGAGCTCCACGAGGCTGAAGCCCATGTCTGCCCAGAGCCAGCCTCCATTTCCCAGCCCTTCTCTCCTCGAGGCATTTTCCAATCCTCTCTCATTCCCTGCTGTGAACCCCCAAATATCTGAGACAGGTCTCAGTCAATTTAGAAAGTTTATTTTGCCAAAGGACGCCTGCCCGTGACACAGCCTCAGGAAATCCTGATGACATGTGCCCAACATGGTCGGGGCACAGCTTGGTTTTATGCATTTTAGGGAGACATGAGACATCAATCAATTTATGTGAGATGTACATTGCTTCTGTCCAGAAAGGTGGGATGACTGAAAGCAGGGAGGGGCTTCCAGGTCATAGGTAGATAAGAGACAAATGGTTGCAATCTTTTGAGTTGCTGATGAGCCTCTCTCCAAAGGAGGCAGTCAGATACGCATTCATCTCAGTGAGCAGAGGGAGGACTTTGAGTTCTGTCTGTCCTTTGTCTATAAGGAAATTTCTCGTGAGGGAGGTATGTAGCTTTTTTTTTTTTTTTTTTAATCTCAGTAGCTATCTGTTTTAGGAATACAATGGGATACAAATTAGGAATACAAAGTTTGCTCTAAGCAGTTCCCGGCTTGACTTTTCCCTTTGGCTTAGTGATTTTGGGGTCCCAAGATTTATTTTCCATTCACACTGCACAAATCAATTCTGTAAGAGCCCAGGTGTCCAGGAGAGGACGAAGAAACAGAATCGGGAAGGAGAGAAGCCACCAGCCCCTTGCACGGATCCCCTCCTACCTTCTTTTTTAAATTTTCATTCATTCAAATCAATTCCTCCCTATCTGCGGAGCTCCTCTGTGTTCCAGGCACCCTTTCAGGCACCGAGGAATGACGCAGCGTAGGAGCTGAAGCCTCAGTGAGAAGATACACAAGGCAGTACACACAGGTATGTGGCACCTGGCAGGACGAGCTGGCCTGGGCAGCTCCCACCCCCCACAACTCCTACTACAAATGCAAAGAAAAACTGAGTAAAGTATACTTTTTCTTTTTCTTTTTTTTTGTGAGAAGGAGTTTTACTCTTGTCACCCAGGCTAGAGTACAGCGGCTCGATCTTGGCTCACTGCAACCTCCACCTCCCAGGTTCAAGAGATTCTCCTGCCTCACCCTCCCAGGTAGCTGGGATTACAGGCGCCTACCACCAGGCCTGGCTAATTTTTGTGTTTTCAGTAGAGACAGGGTTTCACCATTTTGGCCAGGCTGGTCTTGAACTCCAGACCTCAGGTGATCCATCCACCTCAGCTTCCCAAAGTGCTGGGATTATAGGTGTGAGCCACTGCGCCTGGCTAAAGTACTTTTTTTTTTTTTTTAAAGTTATAGACATGATCAGGATCAAAAGAAAGAAAAGGAGCCACATGCCTGAAATAGAGTGGGAGTTCAGGGCCAGAGCAGCCGGGGGCATCTGACCTGACGTCAGCCTTAATGACGAGGGTCTGGGGCTTTTGCGCCCATACTGAGCAGAAGGCATGGCTCTAAGTCAGGGCAAGACACTGAGACTGAGACCCCTGCATAAAGCAGGATCTAAGGTGGGCCACCCCACCCTGGAAAGGGGACAAGAAACTGTTCATCAAGTAGGAACTGACAAGAGAGGCTCTGTCTACCCCTGGCTATGGATGAAAAAGAAAAAAAAGTACATCAGGAAATTTAAACACATTAGCCTTGGCCGTATACAGGTATGAGGTCTGAACTCACTAGATCAACATGGAATAAAAGTTCTCCAATGAACAAAGGCCCCAGATGTATGAAAATCATGGATCCCTTGACAGAAGAAAGGAGAAAGAAAATATACACATGAGCAGAGGTCTACCCACCCCCAGAGTCCATGAGACTGGCAGTTAAAAACTAAAACAACTCACAGGGAACATAAATTTACAATAAAAACTTTAAATCACATAAGGAAATAGCACACCATGAGCGAGTGCCAGAGGATCCCACAAAAATGCAAGTTTGTGCCTGTTTTAGTCGGTTTTCACCAGGACACTGTATTGGTCCATTTTTTAAAGGAAACAGGTTTAATTGACTCACAGTTCTGCATGGCTGGGGAGGTCTCAGGAAACTTGCAATCATGGCAGAAGGGGAAGCAAACACGTCCTTCTTCACATGGTGACAGGAAGGAGAAGTGCAGAGCCATGAAGGGGAAAGCCCCTTATAAAATCATCAGGTCTCGTGAGAACTCACTCACGATCACAAGGTAGCCGCCCCCATGATTCAATTACCTCCCACCAGGCCCCTCGCATGACACATGGGCATTAGGGGAAATGCAATTCAAGATGAGATTTGGGTGGGGACACAGCCAAACCATATCAGACAGGTTGTGTTACACACAAGCTCAGAATCCCAGTGGCTTCCAAAAACAAAGATTTTTGCCCCAGAAACATTATCTAGTAGGTGTAGCAGGTGCATATTGGCTTTGGTTCTGCTCCCTCCATCTTCCGCATCCTAAAATCCATTTCTGAATAAAACAGCCCCTATTTGGAACATATTCTCATGGAAGAGGGAACCCGTACCATAAACCACCTGTGAAATGCCTCTTAAGCTACTGCTCAAATGTGGCACTTCTGCTTACATCCCGCTGGCAAAAGTTACCCCAAAACTGATGTCATTGGGGAAGAAAGTCTATTGTCTCAGAGGAAGCACTGCACATCCCGAGGCCACAGCAAGGCTGTATACCTCCCTTACGGAAAAGGCAAGGAGTCATTGGGAACAAAATTACAAACCACCACGGCACCCTAGGGACCTGAGATATAAGAATTCTGTAAAACTCTCACATTATTATATTTAAAATAGAGAGCTAAAGATTAGAAACTATTAGGAAATAACAAGATTCTAAAAAGAAAACGTAGGTTTGAAATAGAATTAGGTTTGAAATAGCCAAATAGAATTTTCTTTTTCCTTTTTTGAGACTCAGTCTCACTTGTCCTCCAGGCTGAAGTGCAGTGATGTGATCTCAGCTCACTGGAGCCTTGACTTCCTGGGTGCAGGGCTCAGGTACCACCTCTGCCCCCCGAGTAGCTGGGACTACAGGTGCGTCACCACGCCTGGCTAATTGTTCATATTTTTTAGTAAAGATGGAGTTTCATCATGTTTCCCAGGCTGGTCTCAAATTCCTGGGCTCAGATTCATCAGGCAATCTACCTGCCTCAGCCTTCCAGAGTGCTGGGATTACAGGTGTGAGCCACCATGCCTGGCCAAAATTTCTTAGAAGGAAAAATATAATGACTGAAATTAAAAAGCCGGCTAATCATTTAAATGTACACTGAAGCAGCTGAAGAGATAATGGGTGAACTGGAGATAGAATGGAGGAGATCGCCTAAAATGCAGCACAGAAGGCAGAGGATTTACAAATATAATCGAGAGTTCAAGAAAGCTGAGAATAGACTCACATAATCCTGAACATAGGTCAAGTTTGAATTCCAGATGGCAAGAATAAAGAGAATGAGGCAGAGAGTAATGGCTAAGTGATTTCCAGAATTGAAGAAAGGCCTGAGTTCTCCAGCTGAAGATGCTCACTGAGTCCTAAATAGGATCATTAAATAGAAATGCACACCTGGGCCCAACGTGGGGCAACAAAAAGGCAAACCAAGCATTTTTAAAGCAAACAGAGGAAATACAAATTACCTACAATAAAGAGAGAGGGGAGGAAGGAAGAATAGGAAGAGGAGAAGAAGAAATGGAAGGACGAGGAGGAAGAAGAGAAAAAGGAAGAGAAGGAGGAGGAAGTGGAGGATGAAGGGGGGGGCGGAAGAAGGAGAGAAGGAGAGGAGGAGGAAGAAACGGAAGAGGAGGGGGCGGAGGAAGAGGAGGAGGAAGAGGAAGAAACAGAAGAGGAAGAGGAGGAAGAAAGGAGGAGGAGGAAGAGGAGGAGGAGGAGGAAGAAAAGAGGAGGGGATGGAAGAAGAGGAAGAGGAGGAGGACTGACAAAAGTGACAATAACTGGCTGAAAGACAGCTGTGTAATATCCTCAGACTTCTGAAGGAAAATAACGAAGGCTGGAATCCTCTGCCAAACTAAAACCAGTGGACACCCTTTAAGTCTAATGCAAGAGATTCAAAGACAAAAGGGAGCACAAGTTATGACAAGATGGTTCCGTTGAATGGATAAAAATGTGGGCAGCCAGCCAGGCACGGTGGCTCAGGCCTGTAATCCCAGCACTCTGGGACGCCGAGGCAGGCAGATCACCAGAGGTCAAGAGTTCAAGACCAGCCTGACCAACATGGTGAAACCCCATCTCTACCAAAAATACAAAAATTAGCCGAGCGTGGTGGCGGGCACCTGTAATCCCGGCTACTTGGGCGGCTGAGGCAGGAGAATCTCTTGAACCTGGAAGGTGGAGGTTGCAGTGAGCCAAGATTGCACCACTGCACTCCAGCCTGGGCTACAGAGTGAGACTCTGTCTCAAAAATAATATAAAATCAAATCAAATAAAATGTGGGCAGGCTAATACATCTGTGAGTCCAGGAACAGCTTTTCTCCTAGCACTGGAACCATGAAGGCAAAATCGCTCCCTATTTTAGTGGCTGCCATTACTAACAACGTGCTGAACAGAAATCTGTGTATAAAAAGAGTATTTATCGCACACATCCTCAAACATGTATCAGGAAATACCAATTTATAACAAAAAGTAAATGAGGGTAATATGGTGAAATGTATTATTTAACCCCGGAGCAGCGCACCTCTTCCGCAAGTTAGATTTTGGAGGTGGGGCGCTGCGGCTCCTCCCCATGATTCCGAGGGGTGCGCCGCGGCTCATCCGCATAATTCCAGCACGTTGGGAGGTTATTGCCTTTGGAGCTAAAACCCCGGTTACCAAGGACTCGGCAGACCCTTCCCTCCTGCTGTTCCCTGGGTCAAGGTCATTTTCCCCAGGGTTTTAGGATCATTTTCTAAGAGGCCCAGGAGACTGGATTGAAAATGTAAAAAAAAAAAAAATTCATAGCACATGTCCTCAAACATGTATCAGGAAATATTAATTTATAACAAAATTAAACAAAGTTACTATGATGAAATTTACTGTTTAATCCCTGAGCAGCACACAGTCGTCTACAAGTTAAACTTTGGAGGCCAGGCGTGGTAGCCCATACCTGTAATTCCAGCACTTTGGGAGGCTGAGGCAGGCAGATCGCCTGAGGCTAGGCGTTTGGGACCAGGCTAGACGACATGGCACAAAACCCCTTCTCTACATAAAAAAAAATTCAAAAGTTAGCTGGATGTGGTAGTAGTGCACCTGTAGTCCCAACTACTCCAGAGGCTGAGGTGGGAAGATCACTTGAGCCTGGGAGGCACAGACCACAGTTAGCCGAGATCCCACCACTGCACTCCAGCCTGGGAGGTAGAGCCAGACCCTGTCTCAAAACAAAAACGAAAAAGTTAGACTTTGGGGTAATAAAGACAGTGCATGCCAATCACAACTGCGTGGAGGAATAGAACACTGCTGTCAAGAGTGGGTGGAAAGGAAGAGAAGCCCTGCCCTGCTCCGGGTGAGCATCCTTGACAGTTCTGCAGCAGCTCTGCGGACAGGAGATTCAGCGGCGACTCACCAGGGACCCCACGTGTCGCTGTCCAGTAGAAGATAAGCCTGGACTTCTGAAATTGTTTTCCCAACAGCAAAGGTCACTGGAGATGAGTGGTGCATTTTCTCTACTCTGTGAAACATACGCTCTAATCGGGAAGCGAAGTGTAGAGATGCTCATCTTGTGTTTGTGAGTTGAATTCTGTTTGCACAGAGGGAGCCAGGGGGAGGGAGGGGAGCGAGGGGGAGGAGGGGGGAGCAGGGAGGAAGGGAGCCAAGGGGGCTCAGGGAGGGAGGCCAGGGGTGGAGGCAAAATTCAAAACAAAAAAATCAAAATCAGGCAAGGCGAACTCGAAATTCAAAACTCAAGGCAAAGTCAAAGAGGTCAGAATCAGGCAAGGCGAATTCACGTCAGGCGAGAACGCGTCAAAAATCAAAAGGAAGAGAATAAAGGAGAAAGAGAATCAAAGTCGAGAATCGGGAGAAGAAGGTCAAGGAGAAATAGAGATGCTCAAGGGAGAGAGGAGAAGAGAACAAGAGGAGAATAGAGGAAAGAACAGGAGAATCGCCATCGATGCAGTAAAGGAATACATGCCAGAACAAGGTAAACAAAATAACAAAATTGCAGATGAAGTGAAGGGGTCATCATGGAAGGAAGCTTAGACAGAAAAAAATTTGAGGGTCTTGGCAAACCACTCACCAACCCAGGTCAGAGCGGCTGTTGAACCGTCCACAGAGTTATTGACATAAAGCCTCATGTACTGCTCTTTATGGGCCATTTAAGGGAATTTCAGGGATAATTTTGATTACGAGCAATTTTCACCTCTTAGGTGACTTTAGAACCAAACTCTATACAAGATATAACTCCACTGTAAACAAGTAATTACCGACCAGGATGACACATCTGGTGACAACAGGATGTTGGAGGCAGAGAAGAAACATAAAGAGGGGTGATTATCTCTGTTTGGGGCTTTCAAGGGAGACTTCAGACAGAAGATGAGGTCTGAATAGAGTTTGAAAACTGAAAAGAAGCTTTTTAGGTAATGAAATGGAGGAGAACGTATTGCAGGCCAAAGACAGTTTTGAAACCACAAACAGGAAGCCGCGAGGGGCGGCCAGGACCAGAGGTGGCTTGGTATTTATGGAACATTAAGTGTGTGCAGAGCCGCAGGAGAGGAGGGCAGGCAGAGCCCCATGCAGCCACGCCAAGGGGCTCATACAGCTCCCCAGAGGCATGCAGAGAAACAGAAGGCTTCTGATGGAGCAAGGGGGTGACCAGATTTTCATTCCTTAAACATTTCTATGGCCGCCTGGTAAATTATTGAAAGGGCAAGACTTGAAGCAGAAATACACGTTAGCAGCTTTGATGGTCTAGGGAGACATGCTGGGCTCCAAAGTGCAGCTGCGGTGGTAGGGATGGTCAGGGAGAGGCGCAGTGCATGCACCAGTGACCTTGGGGAGCGGCCAGACTCCAGTGCACAGGAAGGAGGACCTGGGGCCAAGGCTTTACGTCCTGGGGGCAGAGGGGGCCCCTCACCGGCTTGGGCAGCCTGAACTCTCTGCTTCCTTAGCTATCACAAAAACAAAGCTGGGTTTTTTTGTTTGTTTGTTTTTTTAATTGTCTTTTTTTCCTAGCTCCTCCAGGCCTGGGACCACACCTATTATACCCCCCTCTCCATGCTGAGCAGTAAGAAGACAACCTGGTGATCCTGGAAGTGGCCAACATGCCCCTGCTGAGTGAATGCAGAAGCAGATGTGCAAGGAAGGACAGGGAGGGATGCTCTGGATTTCTTGACTGGGAAGCGCATCCTCACCAGACGTCCCTGGCAGCAGGCTGGCGGACAGTGCCAGTCCAGCCCACAGTGGCTCTAAGCCCACACTTCACAAGACCAGGGAGTACTTTGGGAGCATGGCCAGCCCCCTCCAAGGAGGCACCAAAGGAAGTAGGAAATGAAAACCCCAAATGGACAGAACTCCGAGCAGCACAGCTCACGGTCCCCTTGCTGTTTAAAAAGGCCTGAGCAGATCCTCCTTTGCAGGCAACTAAGACCCTTGACTAACCCAGGGGCTTACAGGATACCCACAAGGTAAGGCGATTACTAAATAAAGTGAAAGTTATAACTTCAGGCTAGAGATGCGCAAGCCATCTGCAGGAGAGCTGAGTGACGTGGTTTGGCTGTGTCCCCAACCAAATCTCATCTTGAATTGTGGTTCCCATAATCCCCACATGTCATGGGAGGGAGCTGGTGGGAGGTCATTGAATCATGGGGGTGATTTCCCCCATGCTGTTCTCGTGATAATGAGTAAGTCTCATGAGATCTGATGATTTTATAAATGCCTGGCATTTCTGCTGCTGGCACTCATTCTCCCTTCTGCCGCCCTGTGAAGAGGTGCCTTCCGCCATGATTGTAAGTTTCCTGAGGCCTCCCAAGCCATGTAGAATTGTGAGTCAATTAAACCTCTTTTCTTTACAAATTGCCCAGTCTTGGGTATTTCTTCATAGTAGTGTGAGAACAGACTAATACGCCAAGGCTATGGGAACAGCTGAAATCTTTCAGGGTTGGGAAGACATGTGCCACCTGGAGAAGGCGGCCAAGAATGGATTGTGCCTATCAAACTGCTCCAAGAAGCCCACAAAGTGATACTAGTGAAAGGATATGGCAGAAGGTCAGGAACTGGTCCTTTGGAGAGAATGTTTCTGTCTGCCCTTGGCCATCTGAGCCATCCAAGAGGTAGAAAAGATTTTCAGCACTTAAATAAAAAAAAAAAGTTGGGGGACAAATATGGTTAAAAGAAAGACACATTTTTTTTGGTCATTCAGATGAATATATTATGTGGCATGTGGTTCTTGAGCCTCCCTGTGCAAGGCTTGTGTTAGGCAAGAACATGAAATGCACAACACCGCATCCTTGTCCTTGAAGGACTCACATACAACTGGAGAAGACAGACACCAGCTACCTGGTCATCCAGGCAGAAACCTCAGGCATTATCGGCTCCAGCCTCCCTGGACCTCCCTCGTTATCAAAGATGAATGAACGTGGTCCCAGCCTTAGAGGAGCCACAGACCGAGGATTTAGAAACATGCAGCAATCTCTGTGTTTTACAAAGGAAGCAGGACGCTGACTGCATGTGGACATCTAGACGCCTTCCAGAAGGAGGTAGCAACCTAACTAGGGCTGGAAAGGTGGGTGGTAAGAAGAGAAGTCCAGGCAGAGGAATGGTTATGCATGTATGGACCCAGAAGACTCGGGGCAGCCAAATAATGCTGAGAGGTTAATTGTGGTTCAAGCAGAGAACCACTGAGTAGAGAGTACAGTTGACCTGAGAGTAGACAGCAGCATGGAGAGCTAGTCCACTCAAGTAAGGAAGCTGAATGTATGGGAAGGTATCAAACGTGGTCAACTGTAGACCTACGAGACAGGAGGGGGTCTCGGTCTTTGGGGAAGATTGCAACATCCCAATAAGAGCAAGGAACACATGGGGCATGTTAAAGACAGTGGGGTGGAGGAAGGAGGAAGAGGCTTATTATTTGCCATGTCTCCTGAACATTTTGTCAGTCTGCCTGTTAGGGAAAGTGTCTCATTCTTCTCTGTATCCCTAGCACCTAGCACATTCGGGGAGTATGCCTGATGCTCAATAAATGCAAAAAGTCAGTGAACTGAAACAAGGGCAGACTCAACAGAACACAGTGAAGAGAAGGAGCCAGGAATGATGACCATCGGCAGGCATACGACCACCTCTGGTGCTTTCCCAATGAAACTTTCATTGAATCTACAAAATGATGCTCTTTAATGCATGCATCATGATTCCCTTTTTGCAGATGAGGAAGCCAAGACAAAGAAAATGTCCAAAGTGACACACACATCTACTGTATGGCTTCCTCTGGGACTCAGACCCAGGTCTACTTGGTTCTAGATCATGGTAGTCACCCCTGAGGACCAGGCAGTCCAGGCATGGATTCCCCCATGGGTGTCTAGGACACGGCAAGCTCACCGTCCGCCTACCTGAGTGAATCCATGTTCCCCTCAATCTTCCTGTCCTCTATTCTTGTCATGCCAGACAATGGCAACACTTCCACTGCAAAAGCTACAGCATCCAAACAAATGAATCAAATTGTCATGAGATGTGGCTATCACATGTACAGGATGTACATAATAGCAATATCACACGTACATGCGTGTACAGGAAGAGCAGCCCCGGGGGACTAAGGAGGTGAGGACATGCCGTCACAGAAGCCAAGGGTGGAGAAGAAGCAAGGGCGTGGGCAGCTCCGAATGCTGCAGACTGCAGACCCTTCTTTAAGGGCATATGCCATCACCAGCTCACGCCTGGCACTTGCCCATTTGCAAAATGACCTTCTCTCTTTAGGACTCTGCATGGAGGAGCTGAGTCAGCCTCTCCAGACAAGGTCAGGCGGCGGGGACTGGTTCATTGGTCAGCCGGCTGGTTGGTTAGTGTGTCGGTTGATTGGTTGGTGGGTGGATGGGTAGGTTGGTTTGTCGGCCTTCTCCCTAAATAAAATGTTGCTCCTCGCAGCCAACAAAAAACTTTCTCTCTGTTCCAATTAGTAGATCTAAATTGAGTACTGCTGATGGAGTCCTATCCTAGATGAATCCCATATATCAATTCAACTCTATTTTCTAGTACAAAAGAGAAAAAAATAATGTAAGTAGTAAAGTTGATTTTTCCTGCCTTTCCACTCAACCAGTGAGCAAGACACAGGAGGCAAAAATGGCCTTTTTCCCCACTCACGTCCAGTCCTCACAGTGCAAGCACCTTGTCAGCCACGTGTGAGTCCAATGTTTTAAAACCGCGTTTTAACACAAAACAGCCCCTCAGTGCAAGCCGATGGCTTTATCTAGTTTTCAACCAAAGAAATATCCACCTGTTCCAATGCTGTGAACCTCTGAGAGATCAAACGGCAAAGATGTTTATAGGCGCTTTGAGGAATTATCAAAGGAAAAGTGGCTTTTTCAGGACTTCTGTCATCACAAAGAATTTAAACCCCGCCTGAGAAGCACCTTGACTACAGCGTATGATTGATCTTCTGTCTACCAGTGTTTATTGAGTGTGTGTGGCACAGAGTGAGGGTGCTGATGAAATCATGGTACCTGGGTATACAGTGTGCCCTCACCCTCCACGATCTCACTGCCTTCCCCTGAGAAATAAATCCTCAAGTTGAAGAGTGGGATCACCCAGAGATGACTCCCTTCCTCCTTCTTTCATTCCTTCATTTATTCATCCAGTAAACACCTATTGGACACTGTGTACCATGTTCTGTTCTAAACCCGGAGATGCAGAGATAAACAAGATGCATGCTGGCAGCAGGAGGGGCTGGCTGACCGACCTCATAACCAGCGCCGTGCAGACGTACGTTTCTGGGCGTGGCTGCGCAGCACTCATGGGGGGGCTATGGTCTAGCATGTTTGACAAACACCATCCCCACATCTCAAAAGCCATGCATGATTCTTCTAGGAGACGCAAGCTGGTTCTGAAATGACTTTTGATCCCACATGGCAGAGAAACACTGAGGCTGCGGTGTGTCCTGTGCAGCACCGGCCCTGGAGGCACCTGCTGGGGTCTGTTCTGTGGCTCCCGGGCAGCCTCTGACCTGGGGCTAACCCTGCTCGTCCAGTGGGTGTGAAGAAGTGGTGCCCATCCCTCCTTATTCATGCTCTCTACTCAATTAGCTCAGAAGCAGCTGGAGACCCAAGTTCAGAAATAAAATACAGCCCAGGAGTCTTTTAAAAAATCCCTCTCCCAGTGGAAGTTTTTCTGGAAACAAAAGCAAAGCCATTTAGCTTATTGTTCAAATTGATTCTCCATTCTGCAAGGCTCTGTTGCAGTTTGCCTGGAAAGAAGGCATAGGACCGTGGATGCCAGAGTAAAAACAGGCCAGGGCCAGACGGGGGACTCTGCCGGGCAGAAGGCCTCCCCCAGAGACTCACAGCCCCTCTCTCTCATTGAACTGCAGCCCAGAGAGTCAGAACTGACCCGGGACATGTGTGACTCAAAACAGCCCTCCCGACAGGCATAGCCACCCCAGACACTGAGCTCCCAGGCCATGGTGGAAATAACAATGCTGTGTTGGCAACAGGAGTCCAGTGCCCCCAGCATCTTCCACAGACAGGGCTGAAAATGTGGGTTCCACGCATCCTGCTCAATCAAAAGCCAGGGGCACGTCCGGCCAGTGCATTTGGTGGCGTTAATAAGCTCCCAGGTCACTGCACCGGAAGGGGAGGTGACGTTGAAGGGAGATCCTCGTGGAGCCCCCATCTCAGGGACCTGGGTGGGGACGGCCACTACCACTGGATCCCACAGGACCTCGAGGCTGCAAAAGAAACTTGGGAACTGCTGGGCTCCACTCAGCGCTTCTGCTCAGAGGGCTTGAACTGGGGAATGAGATTTCTTCAATATACCGTAAGCGCTTCACACAAGGCTCCTTGTGCTGTAAAATTCAGGCAATAAACAGCGATTGCCATGCCCCGGCCAGTAGGATGTACTCTGGAGGAGGGGCTACTCAAGGAATCCTCGCCAGCCAGTAGGGACGGAGCGCCTGCTTTGGGCTGGGATGTGACGTGGGGACCAGAAGGAAGGGGGTGGAGATTTGTCCCCACCCAGGGCTGACAATCTATGGGGATAAACTGTAATCAGGACCCTGATCCACTTTCTGGGAGGACCCAGAATAGAGAGACATTAATTCTAACTTGGAAGTGGGCACTAATTCATCCATCTGCTGTTGTCTATTCTGATGGAGCAGCCCGGTTCTCCGGGGGGCCTGACACGCACGTGTGTGCAGCCGTTTACATGATGGAAGTGCTGTGTCCTTCTGTGTCCTGTAGTGGAGGTGAGAAGAGCTTTGTGGCTGGGCCCTGGGGCTTGCAGACAAATGTTTCCAATCCCCACCTCTCCTCTTACTGGGTATAAGACCCCCTGAACCTCCTCTCATCTATAAAGTAGAAGTGACGATGGTGCCACCTTGTCACACTGCAGGAAGGGAGGATGGAGAGCCGAAGCTTTCTGCTGAGCCCCAAGTGTGGGCTCAAAAACTGGAGAGGGAATTCCCTGGGGCTTGTTGTCAGCCTCTTTCCCGTCTCCAATGGCCGGCAACGGTCCCTTGCCTCCACATCCTGGATGCATGGCAGAGGATGCGGTATCCTGCGTGTTGAACAACCCAGGAAAAGTTGCCTTCCATGAGTGAGCAGCCTGCTGGGGGTTTCTTTCCAGTACAGAGAAATCAGGGAGGTAGAAATGTCAGCCTCGCGGATGGAACCAGCTGCTGACCTGGGGCTTCACATCAGCTGAGTGTCCCCGCAGCCTGCGGCTGGTAGAAAGACGACGAAGGCACCCAGGACCTGCCCACCCACACCACAAGGTCTCGTGGTTTTGGAAGGCGGACTCATAATACTTCATACTAACACCACTTGGAGAGAGTTTAATTTGTCCCCATGTGAAGCAGCAGCTGTTGGCTGCTCGGCATGGATGAGTTCCCTGTGTATGGGACTCCTGCATGCAGACAGGGTAAGCGCTGAGAGGGGAGGAGAGGAGGTGGCCTTGGGGTTCCCATCCACCCCTAGGAGCCTGCTGTTCTGGGTGAAAGGAGAAAATGTGTTGGAAATCTTGGGAGGAGAGGGATTCAGGAGGTCAGCAGGTCAACAGTGTGGCATTCAGCCAAGGGGTCCACGGTGAACACCCCCGAGAAACCCTCCAGACGCTGCTGCTCCCAGATGCTGACCCACAGGCCAGCAATTGTACTGATGACTTCATAGCTTTAAGCTAATAAGACACTGGGCTTAATGACTCCAATGCCGAGTTAGAGAATGATTTTATTCCAAAGATCCCATCTAGGGCAGAGCCAGTGCACCCGGGGTTGACACTGAGGCCAGGTAGAGAGTCCCTGGGACGGCAGGCCCGGGGCTCAAGGACCCCCGCTGAGGGATGGGCCCTGGGGAGGCTCACGCTGGGGCATCCGCCGGCAGCTTGGGAGCCCTGGGAAGGCTGGGTGTGGGAGAAACACTTTCCGCAGAAAGAACATCCAAAACCAGGCCAGGAAGGAAGGGCTGGTGAGCAGAATGGAAGAGAGACTATGTCCTTTTAGTAATTAAACACACCAAATTAATCCTGGTGCCACTTTCGGAAAGTCAGTTTGCCAGCAGGAACCCGATTTCCACTCAGAGGCTGAGCGGGAGAATTAATGAAGGCCATTTCCAGCGACGAGGGCAGGGCGGAAGAACACCCTGGAGACAGGACCACCGAGCTAGCAGCAGTCACAGCCACCTCCGGAGAGCAGGGACAAGTGGGGGAGACCCTGGGAGCCCCAGGAGCTTGAGGGAGGGACACACAGGAACCGGCGTGCACGGAAAAGCGAGAAGACCCGCTGCGTTCTGCTCCTGCCCCTACCTCCTGCCGGAAGTTGCCATGCGCTGCACTGACTGGGGGACGCTGCCCACGGGGCCCAGGCTTCTGGGGCTCAGAGCAGGGATCTGGAGAAACGTCAGAGATGCCAGGGGAACCAAAGGGAGGCTGATGCCCCGAACAGAGACACCAGCAGCCCCTACTCCCATCCCCAGACCCCTGGAGCTCAGGGGCAACAAGGGGCCTGCGTGCCTCCTTCTCTGTCCTTTCCCGAGGTCACCCCCACCCGACCCAGGACACGGCCTCTGGAAGGAAGACCCCAGAGTTGCCACTGGGGAAGGGAAGCGTGACTGTCCCAGCCCAAGCCTGGCAGGAGGAGTAGTGAAGGGAAGAACAGAGGGTGGGCTGATCCCACAGAACCCTCCCAGCAGCTCCGGGAGAAACCGGCATTGTTACTAGATTTACATCTGGTCCGTGATTGCAGCTATCAATCAAATATGCTTCACCCCGCTGACCTCCATCTTCCTGCATGAGGCGTCCTGTGCACCAAGATAAGTAAAGTACAGCCACCTCCCTGGGGAGGACCCAGCTCCACACACACCCACTGACCGCCAGGGAGTCAGGGAGCCACCCCCGGGCAGAAGCCAGTGTCCTGGAGAAAAGGACGATGCAGGCCTAAGACTTCGCTGTGAGTCCTGAATTCAGTGGGCAGGCCCTTCCCCTCACCGAGCCTTGACCTTCTCATCTAGAAAACAGGGCAGTAAAGGCCCCAGAGAGCAGGGGAGCCTCCCATGCGTGGGCCTGGCCCTTAGTGGAGGCGGGCTGTCCTTCACTCTCAGCGGGGAGGCAGGCAAGTCCTGGGCTGAGGTTCAAGGACACTGCTGGGCGATGGGTCGTAAGCAAGGCCGTACCTCGTGGTCCAGCCTGCATGCCTCAGGCGATGGACCAGGGGGCTGCCTCCACCTCTGCTGTAAATGTGAAGTCAAGCAAAGAATAGTTGAAAGCATAAATAGCTTGGACGGCATCCCCGCCTGCAAATGGTGTGAAGGCCCAGAGGGACCTGCCGAGGGCGCTGTGGGCGGATGTGCATCTCCACACGCCCTTCCGTCGTTTTTCAGCGGCAGTGGTTTATCAAAAATGTAACTCGGGCCGGGCACGGTGGCTCAAACCTGTAATCCCAGCACTTTGGGAGGCCGAGGCGGGTGGATCACGAGGTCAGGAGATCGAGACCATCCTGGCTAACACGGTGAAACCCCGTCTCTACAAAAATACAAAAAACTAGCCGGGTGAGGTGACGGGCGCCTGTAGTCCCAGCTACTCGGGAGGCTGAGGCAGGAGAATGGCGGGAACCCGGGAGGCAGAGCTTGCAGTGAGCTGAGATTGTGCCACTGCACTCCAGCCTGGGCCTGCAACTCGCCGGCCCTGCTCATTTTTGTTTTCCTCATTTCCTGAACATCTATCTGGTCTTAAACCCACCTCCTCCTCCAGATTCAATGCAAGCTTGGTCCTGGGTGGCTTCTCCCTGCTCCTTCCCTGCTCCTGCTCAGCACCTCATTCCCTCCCCCTGCTGCTCAGCAGGTCAACGCAGTGGTTATGAGATGGAACCAAACTGAACGAAAGCAGTGGGAGGCGGGATGAGGCAGGTCACGCTCCATGCCAGAGTTAGAAATCCAGGTGTGCAGGCGCCCTTGGGACACTCCCATGGCCCAGGGCAGACAGTTCACCACATGGCCTGGGACAGAGTGGGGGGACAACATCAGAAGACTTCAGTAAGGCACCCCCTATCCATCCTGTCTCTGGCAAACAGCATGGAACACCTCACCAGGTGTTTTGTTGGAAAGATTCTTCATATACTGAGTATTGACTAGAAATTGTTTACTATGCCTGACAATAATGGAGAATGCTGTTAATTACAGCCCAGATTAAGTGAATTTGTAAACACCCAAGTAAGTGAATTTATAAGCTCCAGATAAAAAAATCTCAAACACGATACAACATCCAGAGGTGAGAAACATCCCAAAGATACCTGGGACACATGCAGCTGTCAATCAAATATGCTTCACCCCGCTGACTTCCATCTTCCTGCACGGGGCAACCTGTGCACCAAGATGAGCAAAGTGCAGCCACCTCCCCCGGGAGGACCCAGCTCCACACATACCCGCTGACCGCCAGGGGGGCAAGCCAGTCCCAGGCCAGCCTCTCCCCTCCTCTTCAGCTGCTCCCAGCCCATCATCCCTGCCTAAACTCTGCCTTCCTGTCCTCTATGTGAATGCCCCACAGTCCACCTCTTGTCACCTTCTGTAGTCCAGCCCAGCAGCCACCTCCTCCAGGAAGGCCTCCGGATAGCGCCAGGCAGAAATTAACTATTCATTCCACCCTCCTCTTTCTGCCCAGCAACTTCGTTTGCTCACAACAGGATTGGAGTGCACTCTGGGCTGGTGATCTGTACACCCAACCCTGACCAGGCTACCGGACACAGACTGAGCAGCTCAGACACACTCTTGCCACTGGCCCCAAATGGTAGCAGGTGTCACTGTGGATGCTGGTGCACCCAGAAGCCATCAGAATCTGCTCTAAAATGCATCCCCCACCCAAGGAGTCAGAGAGTGTCCTCTCCACGGATCTACACCACATTTTGAGAAGTGAAAACGCTTTGACCTTTATTCCTCCCTCCATTTAAAGTAATTCCAATTGTTCAAGGAGAAAGAAGCAAACTTTGGAATGGAAGTCAAGGCGTCAGATCTTTGAGGCTCTGAGTCAAATTTTCATGCATTTGCATAAAATATTTAAACAGTCTAGAGCTTCTGTGGAGAGCAGAGGGCTGGCTCCTAATGCGGCAGGAAACCTTGGTGTCCTGGAGGTTCCGGGCTCACTGGTCTGCCGCAGGCCTCCATTGGTGTGGCTTTCTGGCCTGGACACACACACCCATCTCACGAGGGCTTGCTGAAGCTCTCAGCTGCGTCCACCTCTGCAGGACGGAGGACTGGAGCGAGAGGCTGACAGCTAGGGAAGCCCAGGTCCTGGCCCGCCTCTGCCCACACCGACTGTGGGATGTAGGGCAGGGCCCTTCCCCTCTTGAGGCCTCGTGCTCCCACCCTGAATGGTACCACGGGCTGGGGTGCTGGGGACACCTGGGTCTCTGCACCATGACCCAGGTAAAGCTGCCTTGGGCTATGCTGACAGATCCCTTGTGACCCTGTTGGCGATGGGGACACTGTGCCACAGTGAACTTCCCAAACACTGGAGCAACAGGTAGGCTTCGTTCGCCAGCTCCTCCGTCTCACAGTGGCCAAAATGTGGGGCCTGGATACAGGGCTGCCTGCATCGATGACCTCTGACCCTCAGCATTGCCCAGGGCTTGTCAGGGGTGGGTGAGGCAGTGGGGGTGGGTGGGGCAGCTCTGCCCAGCTGGGGCAGGAGCAGCAGGTAGCCTGCTGGTGTAGATGGTACAGCCACAGACTCCTCAGGGGCGGTCAACAAGCAGGACAGCAGAAGAGCTCTCCTCCCTCCGAAGAAGGCTTACCTCATTCCCAGGCCTGACATCCCCAAATCCATTAACCCAGACACCTCCTTCAACACCCAGCACACCTTCTGCTCTCCTCCCTGCCTTGCAGCACAACTGTAGGCCGGCCTGCAAATCCGCCAAACACACACACACACTACACACATACACAAACACACTATACACCACACACCCCATACACACTCCACGCACCCCACACACACTCCACACCCCACACCACACATGCACCCACACCTCATACGCACCCCACACACACTCCACACCCCACACCCCACACCACACATGCACCCACACCTCATATGCACCCCACACCACACACGTACCCCACACCACACACGCACCCCACACCACATGCACCCCACACCACACACGTACACACACAAACACATCATACACCACATACCACACAACATGTGCTGCACACACATAAATGGGTGCTTGGACACACACCCACTGCACACAGTAGATACTACACATGCACACATATGCACCACACACGTGTGTACACACCACTCACATACACAATCACAGACACATCATATACCACACACACACACAGGATACACAGGTACCACGCATACCACACATGTGTGTACACACCACTTACCTACACAATCACAAACACATCATGTACTACACATACAGGATACACAAGTACCATACACCACACACATGTGTACACACCACTCACATATACAATCACACACAAACACATCATACACCACACACAGAGGACATGCAGGTACCACACAGCACACACGCCCTTTGACCAGGTTCTTTGACCTTTGTGCATGTGCTCTGCAGGCCCTCGAGGCAGCACCTCCAGAGAGGGGCTCAGGTTAGGGACATCAGTGAGGGTCATGGTGCTGGCTTCCTCCTGGGACAGACCCTGGGTTGGAAACTGTCCACTGGGAGTCAGCATCAGGTCAGGGTGTGGCACTCGAGCTCTGGAGTGGGCCACACGGAGCCCATGACCGGGCAGCCCCCAGCCTCCTCTAAGTGGGAGGAGTATGTGCCTGTACCTGGGCTGTGGGGAGACTGGTGGGCTCCTGGGTGCCCGGTGCTCCCTGTGGCCTGACCCCAGGACTCTCACACACACCTGCTGGCATTGCTGCTGCTGCTGTGGTTGTAGCCGTGGGCTGTTGCATGCCAGCCAGGATAGCAGCTCACACAAGCACAAACCATGCTGACTGAGACTGAGCCAGGACCACAGGTGACAGGCAGAAAAGCAGGGGGACCACACTCAGTTCTGAGCCAGAGACCTGCAAATGCCTTCCCCTTGGCTCTGGGTAGCCATTGCTGTGTAATAAACCACCCCCAACTCAGTAGCACAAAGCAAAACTGTTTAATTGCTCATCGCCCTGTGGACCAGGGGCTGGAGCAGGGCCTAGCACGTGCAGCCTCAGCCGAAGGGTAAGAACAGCTGGAGGTAGAGGGCATGGGGGAGGTAGAGGGCATGGGGGAGGTAGAGGGCATGGGGGCATGGTGGACTCTTGCCTTGGGGCTGGGGCTGCATTCCGCCATCGGCTGGGCGCCTCCGTTCCACAGGCAGCCTGTGCGTGTAGCCAGCCTGGGCTCCTCACAGCATGGTAGTCTCAGACAGCTTCAGCTTGCAAGGCTCAAGAGACCAAAGCTGAGCCGCCAGTCCACTCACAGACAAGGTACAGGACCTGCTCAGCATCTCACCTGCTGTCCCCACCACACAGAGCGGCCAAGGCCAGCCCAGACTCACGCACCGGGAGGAATGAGCCCCTCTCCAGGGGAGAGGTGTCCGAGACCTGGGGCATCTTCCGTCTACCACACCGCTGTGCTGTCAACCCATACTCCTTCCCAAGGTCAGAGCAGCCCCTCCAAGGGTGGAATTGCCCTCCCCCGCCCTTCCTCTGTCCAAGGAGACAGGTAGGCACCTCTCAGGCACCGGCCGTATGTGTTCCAGGCTCCCCCTAGGCACAGGGCCCGCAACACCCCTCTCCTCCAACTCATGCCTCTCCACCAGGCTCTGGCAGGAGCAAGTAGGGGCCATGCTTCTCCCTTAATAGATGCGGAAATCACATCCAAAGCACAAAGCCTTGACAGGTCAGTGACAGTCACCAAGAGGCCAGGCTGGGTGTGCAGCTCTGTCTGGTCCCAAAAGTCCCACTGGTGGCTTCTCTAAGACCCGTGTTTGTTTCTCCAGACTCCAACGTGCTGCCACACAGCCACACGCTCTCGAGCCTGGGGAGAAGCAAGGGGCTTTATTTCATTAAGGGTCAAGCAAACCAGGCTGGCAAGCTGCCCATGGTAGAGCCCCTGGCATTGGGGCAGCAAAGAGCCACATCCGTAATTGCCAGCTTCATCTTCTCTCCCTCCCTCGGGCATGGGGGGGATGGACACTGCCAGCTGTGGTTGTGGAAGTCCTAGAAAGCTTCTCGTAAATGTTCAGTGCTTGAATAGATAGCAATGGAATGGACACAGATCAATCAGGTCATGGGCCTCCTGAGAGCCTCACCGAAAGGACCACCTGCTGCCATGAGTCCTGGACCCAGTTCTCCAGTGTGGAAGGGCACAGGGCATCAACCTGCCTTCCCCACCTGGAGCGGATTGGATGGTGACCCCCAAAAAGCTATGTCCATGCCCCAGAACCTGTGGATGTAACCTTATTTGGAAGACGGGCCTCTGCAGAGGTAATGAAGTTAAGGATCTTGAGATGAGATCATTCTGTATTCTCCAGGTGGGCCTAAAGCCAGTGGCAAGTGTCCTCATGAGAGACAGAGGAGGAGAAAACAGGTTCCGAGGAGGAGGCCAGGTGACCACAGAAGCAGAGATGCAGCCAAGCCACAAGCCAAGGACTGCAGGGAGAGGCGAGGAGCTGGGAGAAGCAGGAAGAATTCTCCCCCTAGAGCCTGCAGAGAGCATGGGCTTCGATGACACCTTGAGTTAGGACTTCCAGCCTCAAGAACTGTTGGAGAATGAATCTCAGCTGTTGAAAGCCACCCAATTTGTGGTAAGTTATGGCAGTTGTAGGAAGCTGATATAGCATCTTAAATGTCCCAGGGCCACTGCGATGCTTGAAGTCATCCCCAGCTAGAAACTGGATGGGTTGGGCCTTCCCAGAAGCCAATGCAAAAACGTCAGCCCTTTCCAATGTCCTGAGTGCTGGAGGCTCTGCAGAAAAGCAGGCTGGGGACAGGGCCTGCTTCCTGCCTTGCCAGGTTCTTTGGCCTTGAGCAAATACTTTGACCTCTGTAACCCAGAACACGGGCTTTGTGAGGCCTAAACACGATTAGGAGTTGAAAGTACTAACATGCTCCTAATAGGCAGTAGATGCTCAATGCACAGACTGTGTCATCGTGAGATTTAAAACAGAAACAAGAAACAGAGGAGGGGAGCCCAGGGCCACGGCGAGGACGGCTGAGAGCAGAGGACCGCTCGATATGCTGGAAAACATCTGCACCGTAAACAAAGCCAACGCCAATCAAGGGATCCAAGGAGGCAGCCAGCCCGTTTAGTATTGATAAATGGCTCATTAATATGAAACTGTGCTCCATTTAGCATTTCTTATTGCCAATTAGCTGTAATGTCTCCACCACACTTGAGACAATTGCAAATTGATGGTCTCTAGTTTTCTGGGACAAGCATGGCAAAGGGTAGAGTTAGCCACTGGGTAGCTCCGAGCGCACCGTCAGAAGTTTGCAGAACACCCCTCACGGACTGGAGAGACCTGGAAAACCACCGAGCCTGGGGTAGAAAGGCAACAGACACAGGAAATCCCCCAAGTCCCCAAACTCTCCACAAAGCAAGATGCAGCTGCAGGAACATCACCCTGCCCAGGCCCCACGTGAGTTCCCAGCCTGCTTTTCAAGCCAGCCAGAGACTCCCATCCCTCTGCCCTGGTGATTAATGATGGCCCGTTGTGTCACAAAGTAAACAATGGAATTGTGCTACCAAGAGTTATGGGGGAAATAAAGCCATCTCTCTCCTGGCCCGAACAGATAGCGCGAGTTATGGCAGGGCATTAAGCATTCTTTGCGGGGCAGAAGTACATTGATTTTTGTTTAATGCATGAGGCTGTTTACGTGGTTGGTTATTGGAAAATCTGACCCCCAAAAATGGAGTATTCATTTGTGCGACTTGTCTCTAGATGGGACTTCTGGGAATGTTTCCTGGACCTGGGGATGGTGGGAGAGGACACTGGTGCCTGGACAGGCCATCAGATAGACCTGGGATCCAGCTCCCAACTCCAGCCCTGAGGGATGAACCAGCACAGCCAAAGCTGTGTCACCTCTCCGAACCTCAGTTTCCCCATGTCTATAATGGGGTTCTAGCTGATGTAAAATCCTCCAGTAAGATGAAAGCAGTTCTTCATCGCAGAAGGGGCCAGTAGACCGGCAGGCGGCACTTCACACTCAAATCAGGCCGCTGGAGAGGGTATCCCCAGGCCCCCGACCCTCAGCTTGCACCTGTGCATGTCCAGCCAGAGCCTGCAGTTACACTTGTGCACACACGTGTGTGCTTGCAGGGGGACAGGTATGCGCACAGAGGTGTAGACAGATTCCGATGCCCTTGATCTTCAGTTTCCACGGCACCAGTTTGTCCCCTGAACACAGGACTCATGCTCTCAAGAGTTTCCCTGTTAGTCAACCTCACCCCAGGGACCCTGAACCATTGGGAACAAGGGTGTCCCAGGGCTCATCTCTGAGCCCAGCACCAGCCCAGGGCCTGGGCAAAACACACACTTGCTGGATGAATAGACAAACCCTCAAGTACGTGCCTCACACTCAGCTTCCAGGGCCAGGCCCACACACGCGTGCACACGCGCACAGCCTGGCCTTTCTCCACCCCGGTCAGTGGCCCCGAGCACCTCACTCTCCCTGCCCCAGCCCCTGCCCACCTCTGGCCTGTGCCTCCTCTGTGCCTGTCCTTGTTTCCACCCTCCTGGCTTCCTGATCCCACACTGCTCTCTGACCCTCTTGTAAGACCTCTTTGATGACACTGGGCACCCCCCTTCATCTAACACTCTGACCCTCTTGTAAGACCCCTTTGGAACTGGGCACCCCCCTTTCATCTAAGAGTCTCCCCATCTTGAGATCTGTAAGTGAACCACATCCAAAGTCTCTTTAGCCATGTGAGGCCACAGGTTCTGCGACTGGGACGTGGACATCTTTGGAGACCAAAGTTCTGCAAAAGCTGAAAGAGGGAGCCTTCAGGTCTGGGGAGCCAGAGCCCATTCTGCCAGTGAGGTTTGGAAGGGGACTGGGGTTTTAGGGCCTGCGGATCCTAGCTGTGAGGTAGGAGGATGCCTGTAGACACCTCTGGTGCAGACGCACTTTTGCACAGCTACGTGTGAAGCAGAGAATGCTTGAGCCTCCATGTGGTCCCCTGCTCTGCCTCACCTAGCCCCCAGGCCTTCACACTCTGGCCTCTGGCCCCCAGCCTCAACTCCCACCCTCTGCTGGCTGCACACACCCACGTGGCATCCAAGTGTGCCCATTCTCCAGGACACTCACTCCAGTGCAGTGCAGGCAAACACCTTCAAGACCCAGCCCCACGGCCGCCCTCCAGACCCAGGCTAATGATTTCCTCCTCTGGTCGGGCCTCAGCTTCTCTAAGGCAAAGTGCCCATTTGCTATCGGGAGCCTCTTGGATGCCACCTGTCTCCCAGCTGAACTGTGGGCCTCGGGGCAGGGCGCAGGGTGATGTCCCCTGCCTCCTGGCACCCCTGGTGCACAGCACAGGGCCTGACCCGTGAGACACTGGGGCCTGTGCGCTGAAAGCATGCAAACATGCCCCATGGGTGGAAGTCAGAATTTCTTTGTTTTATTTTAAGATAGTCTTGCTCTGTTGCCCAGGCTAGAGTATAGTGGCACTATCTCGTCTCACAACTTCCACCTCCCGGGTTCAAGCAATTCTTCTGCCTCAGCCTCCTGAGTAGCTGGGACTATAGGCACATGCCACCATTTTTGTATTTAGTAGAGACAGGGTTTCACCATGTTGACCAGGCTGGTCTCGAACTCCTGACCTCATGATCCGCTTGCCTCGGCCTCCCAAAGTGCTGGGATTACAGGCGTGAGCCACTGGGCCTGGCCGAGGTTGGAATTTCTAAAACGCATCCCCGAAGATGTCTTGCTCGAATCCCCAGAACTTGTGAAAATAGCGTCATCTCTCCCTCACAACAACATCCGAGGTGCCTTTAAGACGGGGGGATTATTTGTGTGGTCCTGACTCGAATAATCCTCTGGCTGAGGCCAAAGGCAGACAGGTGTTGAAAGCCTGAGAAGGACTCAGCACTTCATTTCTGGCTCAGAGGTGGCAGGGACCACGTGAGAAGGAAAGCGGGTGGCCTCTAACAACCCTGAGTGGCCAAACGGGACTTCCCACCCACAGCCACAAGGAACTTCATTTGACCAACAACCTAAATGAGATCGGGAGGAAATCCTTTCCTTAAGCCTCGGATAAGAGCTTTCCCCAGCTGGCGCCGTGATCTCAGCCTTGTGAGACCCTGAGCAGAAAGCCCAGTTGAGCTTTGCCAAACATCTAAGCTACAGAGCTCAGAGCTCGTGAACCTGTGCCACTCTAAGCCACTGCCTGCATCCATTTCTGACAAAACAACAGAAACCAACACCATACGCTTGTGCATCCTGAAGGCACCTGCATCCATGCACATTCCAAGTCCATACACAGAAAAAGCCATGTACCCCCAGGTGGAGCCATGTACACACACATGCCCCGAGTCTGCACACAGAGAAAATCACATACCCCCAGTTCGAGCCGTGTACCTATACACACCCCAAGCCCGCACAGAAAATCCACGTACCCCCAGTTGGGAGCCGTTATTTGCATATACACACCCCAAGCCGCGCACAGAAAATCCATTTTAGTTCGGGCGTACATATACAAGCCCCGAGTCCGCAGAAATACGATACCCCCAGGTGGAGCCATGTACACACACATGCCCCGAGTCTGCACACAGAGAAAATCACATACCCCCAGTTCGAGCCGTGTACCTATACACACCCCAAGCCCGCACACAGAGAAAATCACGTACCCCCAGTTCGAGCCGTGTACCTATACACACCCCAAGCCCGCACACAGAGAAAATCATGTACCCCCAGTTCGAGCCGTGTACATATACAAGCCCCGAGTCCATACACAGAGAAAGCCACGTATCCCCAGGTTGAGCTGTGTACACACACATGCCCCAGGTCAACACACAGAGAAAGCCATGTACACCCAGGTCAAGCCGTGTACATATACATGCCCCAGGGTCTTCATAGACCTGACACCATGGGGACCACGACGACCAGACTTGGGAGCAGCCAGGCCACAGTCACAGTCACAGCCATAGACCAAGCCCAGTGTCCCTGCTGGGGGTCTCCATCTCTGCCCACCAAGGGGAGAAGTGTGGCCTTTGGAGCCTGCCATGTGTCCTAAGGACAGCCCGAGACAGAGCTCCCTGGAGAATCCCATGGGTACCAAGAGCTCACCTGGCCAGCAGAGTCACCAGACGTTGTCTCCACTCCATCCAGGGCCCCGGAAGAGTCTGAAAGGCCCTGGCCAACCCACTGAGGTCAGAAGGCAGCACCCACACCACATCAGAGCATGCCTCCTCCCACAGCCCCCTCCACGGGCCCCACAGTCTGAACAGAAACACATGGGAAAGACATTTTTGCGGGGATTGAAATCAGGAATCCAGGCAAAGTCCTGCTTCAGCTCTTGCTAGCCCAGGGCCTTAGGCGGGGCTGCGGCTCTTTCCTGTGTGTTACCGTGGACACCAACAAGACAGCCCTGTATGAGTCCATTCTCAGACTGCTATAAAAAAATACCCGAGACTGGATAATTTATAAAGGAAAGGGGTTTGACTCACAGCTCTGCGTGGCTGGAGAGGCCTCAGGAAACTTACAGTCACGGTGGAAGGCAAAGGAGAAGCAGGTACCTTCTTCACAGGGTGGCAGGAGGGACTGAGTGCCAGCCGGGGAAATGCCAGATGCTTGTAAAACCGTTGGATAGTGAGACTCACTATCATGAGAACAGCATGGGGAAAACCACCCCACGATCCAACCACCTCCGCCTGGTCCCTCGGAAACTGCCCCCGTCATCCAACCACCTCCACCTGGTCCCACAGAAACCACCCCCGTGCTCCCACCACCTCCACCTGGTCCCACGGTTTTGCCCCATGATCCAACCACCTCCGCCTGGTCCCCTGACCACCCCCATTCCTTCACCTCCACCTGGTCCCACAGAAAGCCACCCCATCGTGTCAACCACCTCCGCCTGGTCCCACAGAAACCATTCCCGTGCTCCAACCACCTCCACCTGGTCCCACAGAAACCACCCCCATCATCCAACCACCTCCGCCTGGTCCCACAGAAACCACCCCGTGCTCCAACCACCTCCACCTGGTCTCACCCTTGACACGTGGGAATTATGGGGATTACAGTTCAAGGTGAGATTTGGGTGGGGACACCCAGAAACCATATCAAGTCCCCGCAGAGCCCTGGCCCAGGCCTGGCACCAGCACACACAGTGCTTGCTCAGTAGTGTCATGATCATAGCAGCCTCAGACTTGAGGGTCCTGGGCCCTGGCTTTGCTCATGAGGTCCTAGAATTGGGGCCACTTGGTAATGCACATCTGCCCCAAGGTCACATCCACAAGGAAGGCCCATGTCTGTAATCAGTGAAGCCTCTGGGTGACCTGTGAGGTAGGGGAGGAGCCCCCACACTCCCAATTTACAGATGAGGAAACTGAGGCCCAAAAATGTCTTAGCAACATCTCAGAATCATAGCCTGTCCTGAGTTGGTGGAATCTGCCCAGGACGTGGGTGTAGACGGTGTGGATTCAAATCTACATCCAAGACGCGGGTGTAGATGGTGTGAATTCAAATCCTTGTCCTGCCTGCCCTCCCTGGGCTCTGCCTCCTGTCTGGCCAACCCCTCCCGACCTCCACAGCCTGGAGTGCATGAGCACAGGCCCCAGGCTCGGGTTGGCACCGCCACGAGCTCCCCGAACCCCAGATTCTCTCACATTTCAACACTGGCCACACCCACTGCTGGGTGGTGCCTGTGTCCCCCTCGCTGAGGGCCATGCCCTTCCTCCTTTCACCCCGATTCCCAGCCCATGGCACCACAGCTGCTCAGTTGGTGTGCCAGGTGGATGATGTCTCAGATGCAGACACTGCATTTTACCAGGAGAGTTCACTATCTGCTGACCGTGGCTGGAACCACAGATGCCTTCACGGTGCCTTAGAGGGACTTTCCTCCCAGGGCTGCAGGGCAGTCACCAACAAGGCCACTGGGCAGCCATGCCCAGCACCTACAGCAGAGCCCTGAGCAGGGTGACTGGAAGCAAGAGGATGTGGCCAAATCCAGGCCCACCATGACCTCAAGGGCTCATGGCGTGGAGCAGGCATCGAGGGCTCAGAGCCCAGGGAAGCACAGGATGTGCTCACAGGGAGGTCTTTGCTCTCTGGTCTGGGGGGTGGAGCTTCGATGCCTGCACTTGCCAGGTTAGTGGCGCGGCTCGGCAAGGCACAACAGGATAAAGAAGGCCTCCAGTACTGCAGGTGTCACTGGGCACCTCGGCCGGCAGCCCAGACCCATCATCCTGTCTGAGATGGAAACCAGGATCTTCCATCGCCCGCGCTCCTGTCCCTGCTCCCCCTACAGCCCCCTCAAGTCCAGGTGAGTGAAGCTGCCTGGGGCAGTGCAGGGAACAGACAGGCCGGGATGAGATAAAGTGGCTTCCGAAATCAGGTTCGACATCACACCCACCAATTTTGTTGGCAGGCCTAGCTAAAAGCTGCCCCCTAGACATTCCGTCCAATTATTTAAATCCCAGCCTCTCTACTCACTATAAAGATTGGACAGGATTGGACATTTATTAGCTAACTGAATGGCTGTAATAAGATAGGAAATCCAAAGGAGCAGAAAATTAAATGTTCCTGAGTTATCTTATTGAAATTTCCCTTCCACGGCTTTTATTAGAGGCGACAGTGCCAGAATTTCAAAGATGCATTTTAAGAGACTCCTTTATGGGGTTACCCAGCAAACGCTGAAGCCATCAACATGAAACCAGCCAGCGAGTGTCAGGATGGACAGCCCGGGGCTGGGCAGAAACCCCAGATCGGCCCCTACTGCACCATCTCCAGGGAACCAGAGCAAACGCCCATGTGCCCCACTGACGGTACTGCGGATGCAGACACTGCATTTTGCCAGGAGAGTTCACTGTTTTATTCATCGAATTTTGATTACGTGTTATCCTAAGGAGATACATTGATTTCATAAGCAAGGCAGGAAGAATACACCGCAGGAGGAAACTGCTGTCATTTCTCAGGCCCAGTTTCCTTTCAGGAAACAAGGGTTCTGCTGAAGCACAAGCGCTGGTCCTGATGTAGATGCATCGAAGTCATTAGGGGAGACGTCTGCAGCCCTTGAGATGGAAGAAGTCTGTGGGGAGCGGCCGCCGGGCTGAGGAGGGGCCTGGCCGCAGGCGGTGGAACTCTTTGAGGCTGCCTGCAAAGGTGATGCTCCCCCTGGGAACAGGGTTTCTCGTGGGTGGACAGGTGGTCCCTGCCAGCCTCCTGCCCTCCCACCCCACCCTTTCCAGGAAACGCGGCCCTATTTATCACGACTGTTCCACGCCCCCTGCAGACCATGTGATATGAAAGATTTGAGCCCAGGTGTTCATTTATAAAGACTATAGAGCGACAGGAAGGGATCAATGCTGTGGAAAGAGAAGACCTTGTTACTCACAGCGCCCCTAGAAACAACGGGCACAGCCCTCCCCACGGGGCCTCGGGGGAGGCCCGGGTCTGCAGGAGGCGGGAAGGAAGAGGTGAAGGCCCTGACCACAGCCTTCAGTGGGGTTTTCTCAGGAGGCAGCTTATCTTTGGCTAGTCTGAATAATTCTGGCAGACCCTGGGGCATGGGGGTTGTTCCTAGTTGTCTGGTACCTGGTCCTGGAGAATGCGGGCTTGGTGTGTGAGAGAGGACAGGAGGGGTGCGGGCTCAGGACTGGCTGGTGTGCGTGTGAAAGGCAGACAGACAGCCGAGCTCTATGGCTCATGCCTGTAGTCCTGGATACTCAGGAGGCCAAGGCAGGAGAATGGCTTGAGCCCGGGAGTTCAAGACCAGGCTGGGCAACATAGTAAAATCCTGTCTCAAAAAAAGAAAGGTGGGCGAGTGCTCCATGGTGGGGGCAGAGTCCACTGACCTTGGGGGCACACCAGGTATGGCAGGAGAATGGAACAGGGTCCCAGATTTTGTGCTTGGTGTGGACAGCAGGTGCCTCTGTCCATTTCCTGTTGCTGTGATGACAAATTCCTGCAAGCTGAGTGTCTTGACACAGAATTCTGACCTCACAGGGCAGATGCCCAGAGGGCCAAAGCAGCCCCAGGCTGGTTCCTCTGGAGGCTTCGGGGAGCAGGGCTTCCCTGCCTTCCCTCGCTTCTGAGCGTCTGTGTTTCTGGGCTCGCAGCCCCTTCTCCTGTCTCTCAAGGTCATCTTCCTGGCTCTGCTTTTGTCTCCCGTAGCTCCTCCCCTGCCCCCTCTTTTTTTTTTTTTTTTTTTTGAGACCGAGTCTCGCTCTGTCACCAGGCTGGAGTGCTGTGGCGTGATCTCCGTTCACTGTAACCGCCAACTCCTGAGTTCAAGCGATTCTCCTGCCTCAGCCTCCTGAGCAGCTGGGATTACAGGCATGTGCCACCATGCCTGACTAATTTTTGTAACTTCAGTAGAGATGGAGTTTCACTGTGTTGGCCAGGATGGTCTCAATCTCCTGACCTCGTGATCCGTCCACCTCGGCCTCCCAAAGTGATGGGATTACAGGTATGAGCCACCGTGCTCAGTACCCCTGCCCCCTCTTTAAGGACCCCTGTGAACACACCAAGCCCATGTGGGTCATCCGGGACCACCTGCCATCTCAAGGTCCTCAACTAACTCATTCCACAAAGTCCCTTTTGCCTCGTAAGGTAGCGTGTTCATAGGTTCTGGGAGTCAGGATATGGACAGCTTTGGGGAGCTATTATTCTTCCAGGCATTGGACCGTACCCCAGTAAGGGCTGGGGCTGGAGAAATGTTTCAGAGAGCAAGGCCCCTGAGCAGCCTGTTTGAGGCAGGCCCAGGCGCTGGATACACGTGGAAGGGACCTAGAAGCCCACGTCTGTGTGTCTGCATTTAGGAGGACTGTCCCGGCCAGCCCAGCAAGAGAGGGAAAGAGAAATCCACAGAGGGTCAGAGCCCCAGGAGCCCACACAGGGCCAGAGTACCCACTGCAGGAGGGTCTTCCCAGCTCTGCTGCCCCGGCCCTCACTGCCTTCTCCCCACCTGTACCCCCCAGAGCCCCTTAGCACATGGCCTCACCTGACCACTTGTCCCTGAGGGAGGGGCCAGCCACATTGCATTCATTGTACCCCCAGTTCCTGGCACAGAGGAACAGCCCGAGACATGTGTGTTCATTCGTGGGATGATTGACAGCCAAGTTTATTGTGGTCCAATTAGGTGAGACTCTGAATGTCAAACTAAAGATTCAGGGATCTGTTTTGCATGCAGTGTGGGGGCCATAGATGGTGTGTCAGCAGGAAAGCAACATGGCTTTCCAAAGCGTCTCAGGAAACATGGATGCAGTCGGCTCCAAAGATGTGTGTAGTGCGTGTGTAATAAGCATGGGGTGTAGCCAGGGATAGGCCCACAATCACAAGCAGCAACCAATTGTAACTGAGCGCAAAGTTTCTGAGGCCGCCTGAGGTCTGTAGGGGAACCACAGCCCAGGGAGCAGTGGTGGCCAGGGCATGAGGATGGCCAGGGCATGACAGGTGGCCAGGGTGTGATGGTGGCCAGGGTGTGATGGTGGCCAGGGTATGAGGTTGGCCAGGGTGTAACGGTGGCCAGGGCATGACAGTGACCAGGGTGTGATGGTGGCCAGGGTGTGATGGTGACCAGGGCTTGAGGGTGGCCAGAGCATGATAGTGGCCAGGGTGTAACGGTGTCCCTGGTTCTTATGAGGCCTCCCCACACTGTCCCTGCATGACCTCCTCCCTCTGTTTCTTGGTGTCTTCTTCCTAGGAGGACATCAGTCATTGGATTTAGAGTCCACCCGAAATCTGGGATGATTTCATCTCAAGATCTCGAACTAAACTAATTATATCTCAAATATTTCCAAGGGCAAATCCCGAGGTTTCTGATGGTTTCTGATGCTATTTTGTGTAACACTATTCAGTTTTGCCATGTGACAAATAAAATTCTAAGACCCTCCCCTCACTGACGGCACAGACCACCCTCTTGGCCAAGGGGACCCCAGAGGAACCTCAGCAGCCAAGCTCTTGGCCATGACGGGAGAGGTGGGACACACCCTGTTTTCACCTCTCCTTTGCTGACTGCCACTAGACTTCCTTCACTAAGGGCCGAGCAGAAGCCAGCCCCTTTGAAAGACTCCACCCCTGATATCAACCAGCCTCCTCACGCTGCCCCAAAACAACCAGCCAGTGTTCCTTCCAAAGAGGAAGCAAAAAACACGGGGTGGCTCTGGCCGATCTATGGAGGATGCGCAGTGTGGGTTTCCATGTCCTCTACTTCACTTTTCCACGTCAGTGGGCGGAAAACTCCACCCTCGGATCACGCTGACACCACCACGTTTTGCACATGTGACTGGCGATGGGGCATGAAGTGCAATCGCACATGTGCGTGTTTCTTTTCTCATCAATATTCATGACTCCTCCTGTAGCTCATTGAATATGTATATTTCACCCCCTTGCTCAACATAAATTCCTGTCTCATTCTTTCAATCCTCAAAGTGCCTGTTTCCAGCTTCTGGCCAGAGGCTATGCTTCCCAGTCTTTCAGAATGGCTGCCTGCAGGCGGCAACCGCTTAGAAGAGAGACAATTCTCCTTCCCAAATGTATCAACCTCATCATTCTTCAGTCATTCAGCAGCATGGCAGTATCCAGCTGCACCAGGAGAGGTCATTCAGAGCATGGAGTATCCAGGCAAGGAGAGGTCATTCGGTGCCCTCAGGTTATTCCAGAAAGGGCAAGAACTCCTTGTTCTCAACCCTCACACCCTGGCCACCGTCACACCCTGGCCACCGTCACACCCTGGCCACCCTCACACCCTGGCCACCATCACACCCTGGCCACCCTCACACCCTGGCCACCCTCACACCCTGGCCACCGCCACACCCTGGCCATCCTCACACCCTGGGCACCGTCACACCCAGGCCACTGTCACACCCTGGCTACCCACACCCTGGTCACCGTCACACCCTGGCCACCCTCACACCCTGGCTACCGCCATACCCTGGCACCCTGGCCACTGTCACACCCTGGCCACTGTTATACCCTGGCCACCCTCACACCCTGGTCACCCTCGTGCCCTGGAAGGAAAGGAGGAGGATGCAGTGCCCTGAATTCAATGCAACAGCTGCTAATTGCATGAGTTCTACCGAGAAGTTTTATGAAGAAGTTGCCTCCATCTGACACCCACTCCAGCATTCTGTTGACGCCTGCTAAATCTGTCCACACTCCGGGCCAGGAAGAGTCATTCTTGCTTCGTGCATTACACAAGACATCTGTAAATTGGATACTCTTTTCCTCCCTTTAAAAAATAATTTCCCTCAACCGCCATACACAGACAATTTTACACTGAGGAGTGCCGGCCGTGAGGCAAGAATTGCTGAGTGTGAGTAGAAAAGGCAGATGTGAAATGATCCCCCAGTCACTGAGGTGCTTTCTGGAAAATGCAATCAAATACTTGATAACTTGCTAATAGTATGGTTATTAAACAAGCTGCCTTCATCTTTCCCAGAGAGCAAGAAAATGTACAAGAATTTGCAACACAATGGAAAATGGGAGATTATGAAAGCAGGCTGCTTGTTGTTAATATTTACAGCATTTTACATTTCTAAAGGGTTCATGATCCTCTTTGAGCTCCTGCCTGCCCCTCCAGTGGCTGCAAAGCTTCCCCTCTGAGGGTTTCAATACTGATTATCCTCTCACAGGAGCTCACTTCTTACCCGCCCTGTCCCTGCCCAATCAGGACAATCCTGGGAGCCTGGGAGCCTGGGAGCCCTGCCTTTGACTCTGACACTTGCCAGCAAGTTAGCCTCTGTGTACCTCAGTTTCCCTGTCCTAGAATTGGGAATGAAAATGGTGTTACTTCCTAAAGCTGTAAGGATGAGGCCATAAAGTGCTAAAACTGGGGAGAGCTCAGAAGAGCCTCTGTCAATGGTAGCAGGGAACTTTACAGTTATGATGCACTGGGAAGAGGGCAGGACATTGCCACTGGTCCGGGGTGCTCCCTGCAGTGTGGACGGCTGTGCTGTCCATCTGAGTGAGGGGGTACTGGCAGGCATCAGGTGCTGGGAACTGGCAAAGGGAGGGGCCAGTGCAACCACTACCAAAGGGATGATTGGCTGGGACCAGGGCCTCAAGACTCTATCATTCACTCATTCATTTATTCACTTATTCTACTGTCTGAAGAAACAAAGGTTTTTTCACCTGCTGAGTAACGAGTGTAATGAGTGACTCCACAAGGATGCAGGTTTTCATCAACAGGCACTTTGTTACGCATCGCAAAGAAGGAGAGCCCTGGGTGTGTTCTCCACAGCAGTATCTCCCCGCGGGACAGTGACGAGGGTTTTAGGAGGCAATGGAGGGGATAGGGTGTGGCATGGCATTCAGAGGAAGGGTCCCAGTGGCACAGATGCAGCCAGTCCTCCTGCCAGCACACAGGCCCTTTGTGGTGGTAATGATGCCACAGCCCCTCCCAGGTGGAGATGTTGGCATGGCCATGAGCAAGGTTCACTCGAGCTCGTCTGCAATTCGCCTGCCTCTCTCAGGAGCTGCTTCCAACTGACTAGGTGACCACATTCCATGCAGGGGCTGGGAAGAAACAGGCTGCAAAGCAGGAGGCTGTAGAGCAGGCAGATTGCTCCAGTGGGTTAAATTCCTACTATGTCAGAGGCATGTGAACCAGAGCAACTCTATCTTAACAGGAGCTGCGTAAAATGAGGCTGAAACCTACTGGGCTGCATTCCCAGGCGGTGAAGGCATTCTAAGTCACAGGATGAGATAGGAGGTCAGCACAAAATACAGGTCATAAAGACCTTACTGATAAAACAAGGTGCAGTAAAGGAGCCGGCCAGAACCCACCAAATCCAAGATGGCCACAAGAGTGACCTCTGGTCGTCCTCACTGCTGCACTCCCGCCAGCACCATGACAGTTTACAAATGCCATGGCAATGTCAGGAAGTTACCCCACATGGTCTAAAAAGGGGAGGCATGAATAATCCACCCCTTGTTTAGCATATCACCAAGAAATAACCATAAAAATGGGCAACCAGCAGCCCTCGGGGCTGCTCTGTCTAGGGAGTAGCGGTTCTTTCATTCCCTTACTTTCCTAATCAACTTGCTTTCACTTTGCACTGCAGTCTCGCTCTGAATTCTTTCTTATGTGAGAGCCAAGAACCCTCCCTTGGGCTCTGGATCAGGACCTTTTCCTGTAACACCTGGAGAACCTCTCTGTCTGCTTACCATTCATCAAATATGCCAGGCACTCTACCAGACGCAGAATGTTAGTGGCGGAAAGCCCTCCATAGCCCAGCAGGTCCAGCCTCCCTCCCCTAAGCTGAGCCTTCCCCTCCCCCAAATTGCCAGCACTTTATAGATAAGTAAATTGAGACTCACAGAAGCAGGTGACTGTCCCATGGCCAGATGTGGCAGGTTCGGCACGGGCTGACTCTTTACTACTTTCTCCACCCTCTGCCACCCCAAATGCAAGTCCCTGGTTACTCCATCCCACCAACGGAGGCTTTCTTTCACAGCCTATGTAAGCAAAGTTCCCTGGCGCCTTTCCACCCTGCAACCTGCCCATCACTGCCACCTCAACACGCATGCCCCACCTCCTAGACAGGAAGCCTCCATGACGAGCAGGGTCATGTCCTCAGGACCAGCACAGGGCCTGGAGCAGAGTGGAGAGGCAAGGGGCGCCTATAAGATAAACACACGGAGGAACCAGCGCTCCTTATTGGTGTCTTCCTCCTCCCTGGGATCATTCTGAGACAGGGTATCACTGAGCTCTTAATACAAGGTCATCACTCCTCCGTTCTCACATTTGACCCCCCTGACTTGTGATGCCCCAAGCTGTAGCCCTCACTGGAGGTTATGCTCCCCGCTGACAGCAGCAACAGCAGCCGCCCATGCCAGCCCTTTCAAGCTTCACAGCTGCCCGCTGCCCTCACAGGGGCACCCTGATGCAGTCAGAACGACGGTTGTTATCTCTGCTTTGTGGATGAGGAAACTGACACTCAGCCAGTCGCCTGTCCTAGGTTCACGCAGCAGCAACCTCGACTCCAGCCTGGATCCACCGCCTCTGAATGCCCCACTCCCTGCAGCCAATGGCTGCCTTTCCCACCTGATGCCAGGTCAGGCCACACACCAGATCTAGCCAAAGGATTCAAGCACCACCGCAGGTAATCTGATGCCGCTCTGTTTAAAGGCAATGCTCTAAATTTCACACGGAAGCACAGACAGGAAGTGCAAATACAGAAAGAGGAAAGTTGCACTTGGTCTCGGGGTGTTGGGTAGGAGTTGCAGGTAATGATGTGAGCTCGTGGTTTTCAATCTACAGACATGCAAACAAATACACAGGTAAATGTATGTGTGTCCATGCATACAGGTATCTCCGAATTTTTCTCACCAAGAAGTTCTAACAACAGTGACACCTCAGCAAAAATAAGCACACACATTGCCCAAATTGTATCTGGTTGCCGTTTTCCACTAGTGATACCAGGACTGCTTGGAGAAATGATTAATTCCAGGGCCGAGGCAGGGAAAGAACAAGATGAGGCTGGATGGGTCAGAAAGCAAGGAATTACTGAATGAATGATGGGAACACGTCAAAAAGACACAGCAAAGATCTCTGTCTCCAGGGACTGAATTTATACATGGACGCTTCCTGTCTAGGGAAAGGGGTGTATGTGTTGGGGTGGCAGTGATAGGCAGCTTGGAGAGGGGGAAGGTACCAGGGAAGTTTGCTTACCTAGTCTCTGAAAGAAAGCTTCCATCTATAGGATGGAGGAACCGGAGGCTTTTATTAGAGGTTGGTGGCATAAAACAATTTTTAAAATGACAAATCTGTGAAACAAGGGTTTGCAGAATGCTTGACATCAGCCAACAAGAGAGTGATCCCAAGCAATGGGAAACAGATGAGGAGGCCCTGCGATCGCTCCAGTTTACAGGTCGAGAGTTGCCAGGCCACAGTTCAGGGAGGAGGAGCCCAGCCACAGCCCAGTGGGCTCCTGAGTTGAGGAGACAGCGCAGAGTCTGGGGAACCAAGGGTGGCTGGGGTTCACTGGAAGAGCGACAGAGAGGAGAGAGCTGCACAGAGAGCATTGCAGACGCCTGCAGGGGCCCCGGACTACCTGGCCGGATCAGCATCGGTGTGTGATTAGGAGGACACAGTCAGAGGCCAGGGAAAGACGCACCAAGGGGATTAAAGGTGACCATGACCCGTGCACACGCAGAACCATGAAGAGTGTCCGTCCCACTAGCCCAGCTGGGAAAACTCATTTCTCACCACACATCGGGTTAATACACAGAAGGCTCTTAGCTCACTAGTGGGGGATAATTAGCTCTGGACCAAGCACTAGTCTAATTCCCAGCTAATAAATCTTAAAAGTAAGACTTGAAAGGATCAGGTTGTTTCGAGTAACTTAACTGCATCCCAGAAAAAAAAAAAAAAAAAAAAAGGAAAGCTCAAGAACGTTTCTAGGAATACAAAATATTCACATCAAACAAAGCAAAATCCACAATGCTTGGCATTCAACCAAAAATTATCAGGTGTGCAAAGAACTGGGAAAATATGACCCAAGATGAGGAGCTAAACAGCCAAAACTAACCCCCAAAATGACACAGATATTAGAATTAGAGAGAAAAACATTAAAACAGTTACTATAACTGCATTCCATATGTTCAACAAGGTAATTACATATGTTCATGGAAGACGAAAAACATAAAGGTCCCAAACTGAACATCTAGAGATGAAAACTACATCACGTGAGAGGAAACAACACTGGAAGAGACTAAAGGTGAAGGAAAAGTGAGTAAGTGTGAAGACACAGCAATGGAAGGTATCCAGAATAAAACGCAGAGGAAAAAATGATTTAAAAATGAACAGGGCATCAGTGAGCTATGAAACAGCTCAAAGCAGCCTCATATACATAGGCATAATTTGAGTCCCTGAAAGAGAAGAGCATTATGTGGGACAAAGAGAAAGAAAAGATGTTTGATGAAATCTTCCAAATGTGATGGCAACTGTAAACCCACAGATCCAAGAAGTTCAATGAACCCTAAGCACAAGAGAGATGAAGAAAACTGCCCAGGCGCAGTGGCTCCTATCTGTAATCCCAGGGCTTTGGGAGGCCAAGGCAGGAGGATTGCTTGAGTCCAGGAGCTTGAGACCAGCCTGGACAACATAGCAAGACCCCATCTCTACAAAAAGTTAAAAAATTAGCCTGGGGTGGTGGTGCAAACCCATAGTCCCAGCTACTCAGGAGGCAGAGGCAGGAGAATCCCTCAAGCACAAGAACTCGAGGCTATAGTGAGCTATAATCATGCTACTTCACTCTAGCTTGGATGGCAGAACGAGACCCTGTCTCTAAAATAAATTTTTAAAGATAACACCGAGGCACATCATAATCAATTTTTTCAAAGCCAGTAATAAAGAAAAAACCTTAAGAGCAGCAAAAAAAAAAAAAAAAAAAAAAAAAAAAAAGACATGTTTTAGGCCGGGCGTGGTGGCTCAAGCCTATAATCCCAGCACTTTGGGAGGCCGAGATGGGCAGATCACGAGGTCAGGAGATCGAGACCATCCTGGCTAACACGGTGAAACCCCGTCTCTACTAAAAATACAAAAAAACTAGCCGGGCGAGGTGGCAGGCACCTGTAGTCCCAGCTACTGGGGAGGCTGAGGCAGGAGAATGGCATAAACCCGGGAGGCAGAGCTTGCAGTGAGCCAAGATCCGGCCACTGCACTCCAGCCTGGGCGACAGAGCAAGACTCCGTCTCAACAAAAAAAAAAAAAAAAAAAAAAAAAAAAAGACGTGTTTTGTACAAAGGACCAAAAAGTAATATAAAGCAAATTTCTCATCCCAAGTGATGCAAGCTGGCAATTTCTCATCAGAAATAATCTAAACAAGAAGCTATATCCTCAAAGTACTGAAAGAAAAATGGCCAGTCCAGAATTTTATACCCGTTAAGTGTACCATTAGTACCAACATTTCTGCTCTTACCTCTTCTATTCAACTTTTTACTAGCTAACGAAATAAGCCAATGAAAAGAAACAAATAGTACCCCGGGTTGAATAGGAAGATATAACACTGTCTACATACACAGACAACATGATTGTCTTCTGTAGAAAATCCAGTGAAATCTACCAAAAAAAACCCTACTAGAATTAGAGAGTTTAGCAAGGTTGCAAGACAATTGTAGGTGTGCACATTAGTAACAATCAAATTTTGAAATTAAAA
Organism: Papio anubis; assembly: GCF_008728515.1. Classification (NCBI taxonomy): domain Eukaryota; kingdom Metazoa; phylum Chordata; class Mammalia; order Primates; family Cercopithecidae; genus Papio; species Papio anubis. The sequence continues at coordinate 3,281,470 of NC_044991.1, read as the reverse complement.
AAATGTTTTTTACAACAGTATAAAAAAATCAGAAACTTTGAGGTAAATCTGACAAAAGATGTGAAATACCTACAAACTGAAAACTACAAAACATTGCCGAAAGAAATTAAAGGAGACATAAATCAATGGAGAGATACAGCATGATCATTTATTGAAAGACTCAATATTGTTCAGATGTCACTTCTTCCCAAATTGATCCATAGATTCTATACAATACCAGTCAAAAATTCCAGCAGATTTTTTGTAGACATTGACAAACTACTTTTAAAATTCCTGTGGAAATGCAAAAGACTAGAACAACTCAACAACTTCACAAAAGAAGCACATGGCAGGACAACTAGCATCTCCTGATTGGAAGAATTAGGATAAAGCTATGGTAAATAAGATAGTGTGGTATTGGCATAAAGTTAGACAAATCTATCAATGAAACAGAATGGATAATCTAGAAGAGACACACAAATATGTGAACAATTGGTTTTTTATGAAGATATAAAAGCAATTCAATGCAAAGGGATAATCTTCACAAATGGTTCTGGAAAAACTGGATGTGCATTGCAAAGAAATGTACTTCAATCCATACCTCTCATCATAGAAAAGTTAATTCAATACATAGCTGTAAATTGAAAAACTTCTAGAAGAAAACAAGGAAGACTTTTGTGGCCCCGAGTTAGGCTAAATGTTCTTAGACATGAAGCCAAAAGCGTAATCTAAAAAAAATTAAATTAAAATTTCTGCTTTTGTGAATTCACTATTAAGAGAATGAAAAGGCAAGCCACAAACTGGGAGAAAATATTTGCAAATCATGTATCAGACAAAAGACATGTCTCCGGAATACATGAAGAACTATCAAAAATCAAGAAAATGAACTAAATTTTTAGAGGCCAAAAACTTCAACCACAAATACTTCACCAAAGAAGCTATACAGATGAAAAGTAAGTATGTACAAATGTGCTCAGCACCACTGTCATTAGGGAAAGGCAAATTAACAAATACAAGACCCTCCTGCATACGTACTAAAATAGCCAAAATTTAAAAGATTGAGGCAGGCATGGTGGTTCATGCCTGTAATCCCAGCACTTTGGTAGACCAAGGCAGGCAGATCACTTGAACCCAGGAGTTCCAAACCAGCCTGGGCAACATGGTGAAACCCCATCTCTACAAAAAATACAAAAATTAGCCAGGCATGGTGGCATGTACCTGTAGTCCCAGCTACTCAGGAGTCAGGAGTCTGAGGTGGGAGGATCACCTGGGCCTGGGTGGTGAAGGCTGCAGTGAGCTGTGATCACATCACTGTGCTCCAGCCTGGACAACAGAGTGAGACCCTGTCTCAAAAAAGAAAAGACTGACCTTACCAAATGCTGAGGACGATGTGGAAAAACTGGAACTGACAGAAACTAGAGCTGGAAACTCTTGGAAACAGTTTTGTCGGTTTTTTAAAGGGTAAACTCACACCTTCTGTACCGTCACTGAATGACAAAGGACCCTGTCATTCCACTCCGAGGTACTTATTTGCCAAAAAATAACGCAGCCTATCTCCTTCAGAGACTTGTACGTGGATACTCACGGCAGCTTTATTTCATAATACTCAGTCCTACTTCAATCAAGCTGGGGATTTTTTAATCTTTAATTTTTTGTTTATTATTATTATTTTTTTTAGAGATGAGGTCTCACTGTGTTGCCCAGGCTGGTCTTGAACTCGGGCAAGCTGCTTTTTGCAGAAAGACACAGAAGTCGGCTTGAAGGGTCTGCCACCAGGGAGACTGGGGACAATGTGAGCATCAAAGTAAGTTGTGATAGTGGTTTATTAGAGTCCTTTGAATAACCCCTCAACCCCTGAGCCCATACTGATATAAATAAATAAATAGCAGAGAATTTTATTTATATAAATAAATAAATAGCAGATAGCAGATAAATTTATTTATATAAATAAATAGCAGAGAAATTTATTTATATAAATCAGTAAATAGCAGAGAAATTTATTCCTTGTAGAAAGATGCCAAATAATAAATACAAAATAAATGATAAAATTAGAGAATCAATATCGGGCCAGGCATGGTGTGGCTCACGCCTGCAATTCCAGCATTTTGGGAGGTCAAGGCAGGTGGATCACCTGAATTCAGGAGTTTGAGACCAGCCTGGCCAACGTGGTGAAACCCTGTCTCTACTAAACATACAAAAACTTAGCCAGGCATGGTGGCGGGCACCAGTAATCCCAGCTACTAGGGAGGCTGAGGCATGAGAATCACTTGAACCCAGGAGGCGGAAGTTGCAGTGAGCCAAGATTGCACCATTGCACTCCAGCCTGAACAACAAGGAGACTCCATCTAAAAAAAAAATATGAAAATTTAAAAATTGAAATAAAATCACTATGTATTAACCCATATAGCAACAAGCAACCCAAGCAAGAACTATCAAAGGATGGCAAAACTCACGGGTGAAAGAGAGGTAGGAAATAGCATTTCCTGTGCCCTCACGGTTATCTCCCCACAGAATACTTATAATTTGCCAAACAAACAAATAAACAAAAAAAACCACACCCAGTAACCTTATAGGAGAGAAACCTGGCAGACATTATCAAGATTAAGTAATGCAACAGATTACCTATTGAATGGTGAGATCTTCCCCCTCCCTTTGAACATGGATTGGTCTGTGTGACTACCTGGACCAATAGAGTGTGGTGCAAGGAACACCAGAGGGTAGGCCATAAACACGTCTGGCACTTGCCCCTCGTTTTCTTAGGACATGCGCTCCAGGGAAGCCAGCTGCCAGGCAAGGAGGCCAGCAAATCTGAAGATGTTTTCCCACATGCTACAAGAAAGCCCAAACTGGTCTACATGGGAGAGGTCCTAAGACTGACAGAAAACCGTCTAGCCACCAGTTCCAGTCTCTATCTCACTGCAACCATGCGTGTGATCCTGCATCTGAACTCACAGCCATGACTGAATTCTCGATACACTGAAACCATGAAGATCATGAAATGGTTGTTTTTTGCTGCTAAGTGTTGAAATGGTTTTGTTGCACAGCAATAGCTAACTGGAACAGTGACAAAAGTTAGCATCACTAATAATAGGAAAAATCAACCTCACGTGACACCTGATGGGATGCAATGACAACCATATATCACATACCGGGTATTCTGTCCAAAGACACATAACCTGGGCTTACTCGGGAGGAAGTATCAGACAATCCCAAATTAACCTTCAAAAATACCAAGGACATGAAAATCAAGGAAAAACTGAGAAACTGAGAAAGATACTAAAGAGGACAAGACTCTCAAGTGCATCACCCTGAATTTGATCCTTGGGCCATAAGAAATGTCATTGAGACCATTGGTGAGGCATGAATAGGGTCTCCAAGTGAAGGGTACTATTTTTTTGGAACTTTTTCTGTAAGTTTGAAGTTGTTTCAAAATAGAAAAAAAAATAATAATACATGGCCATATGCTATAGTTTAAATGTGTCCCCTCCAAAACTTAGATGTTGCCCATGTGATATTATTACAGGGTGGGACCCCTAAGAGGTGATGAGGCTGTGAGGGTTTCTCCTTTGTGAATGAGATTAAGTCCTTTATAAAAAACGACTCATGAAGCATTCAGACATTTTATCTTCCAGTTTCCACCATGTAAGGAACACAGTGTTCTTTCCCTCCAGAAGATGCAGCTCTCACCAGACAACCTACTAGCACCTTGATCATGGACTTCTCATCCTCTGGAATGGTGAGAAACAATTTTTTCTTATAAAATGCCTAGTCTCAGGTGTTCTGTTATAGCAGCACAAATGACCTGAGACAGAAATTGGTACCAGGAGTGGGGTGTTCCTATAACAAATACCTAAAAATGTGGAATGGCTTTGGAACTTGGTAATGAGTAGAGGCTGGAACAGTTTTGAAGTGATTGCTGAAAAAGTCTATATTACTGTGAACAGAGCATTAAGGGCAATTCTGATGAGGGCTCAGAAGGATAGGAGAGCTGTAAGGAAAGCTTCATTCTTCTTAGAGATCACTTAAATAGTAGTGAACAGAATATTGGGAGTAATCATGACAGTAAAGGTCATTCTGCTGAGGTCCTAGGTGGAAATGAGGACTAGCTTATTGGAAACTGGAAGAAAGGGCATTCTTATTATAAAGTGACAAAGAACTTGGCTGAATTATGTTCATGTTTTAGGACTTTGTGGAAGGCAAAACTTAAGAGCAATGAACTAAGATATTTGATGGAAGAAATCTCTAAGCAGCAAAACATTCAGGAATCTGCATGGCTTCTCTTAACTTCTTATAGTAAAATGTGACAAGAGAAATCATTTAGAAATTGAATTTATGATTAAATGGGAAGCAGAATGCAAAAATCTGGAAAATTCTCAGCCTGCCCATGTAAAGCATAAAAAGTGGGTTTAGGAGAGAAAATCAAGGGTGTGGCCTAGTAACCGTTTGATAAGGAGATTAGGAAAAGGAAGCCAAGTGCTGCTATCTATCAAGGCAATGGGAGAATGACCCTGAAGGCATTTCAGAGAGCTTCAAGGCTGCCATGCCCATGACAGGCCCAGAGTACCAGGGTGTTAAGGGCAGAAGACTTTCCAGGGAAGTCCACCTCATCTGCTCCCTGCTCTTCAGCTGCTCAGCAATGGCTCAAGCGGACCTAGGTATACTACGGCCATGGTTCCAGAAGGTATAAGCTTCTGGTGGCAGTATCCACATGCTACTAATTCTGTATGTGTGCAGAATGCAGGAGCTATGGCAGCATGGCCTCCACAGAGTCCCAACCAGGGCAATGTTCAACCAAACTGTTGAGTCAGGGCTACTGCAGAGAGCCCCTATTTAAGCAATGCTTAGTGGAGCCATGGGGCCAGGGCTGCTCACAAGATCCCAGACCTGTAGAGCCACCAGCAGGCAACTAACCCTAGCCTGGGAGTGCTGTGTGCTGCCAGCACCTGACACCAACTCATGAGACCTGCTGTATGGGCTATGCCCAGCAAAGCCATGAGGGCGTGGCTGCCCGAGGCCTTGAGGGTTCAACTCCCACCCCACTGCATCATCCAAAAAGTGGGACAGGGAGTTAAAAAAGATTATTCTCCAGCCTCAAGATTTAATGTTGTTTGACTTACTTGGTTTTGGATTTACCTGAGCCCCCATTATTCCCTTCTTCTTGCCTTTTTCTTCCTTGTGTGATGGAAATATTTATCCTATGCCTCTCCCTACACCATTGTATTTCAGAAGCACATAACTTGTTTGATTTCACAGGTTCACTGCTGGAGAGCCGTTTTCCTTGAGGTGATGTCTAGATGAGACTCTGGGCTTGAGGCTTTAAAGTAGATGCTGGAATGAGTTAAGGCTCTGAGGGCTATTGAGATGGAATGAATATATTTTGCATGTGAGAAGAATATGAATTTGGTGGGGGGAGAGGGATAGAATGCTATTGTTTGAATGTGTTTCTTCCAAAATTCAGGTGTTGGCCATGTGATAGTATGAGAAAGCAGGGCCTTTAAGAGATAATTAGGCCATGAGGGCTGCTCCCTCATGAAACGGATTAAAGCCCTTATAAAATAAGGATCATGCAGCATTCACTCTCCCTACCACTTTCCACCACATGAGGACGCAGTGCTCCTCCTTTCCAGAGGATGCAGCCCTCACCAGATGGCCTGCCAACACCTTGACCTTGAACTTCCCAGCCTCCAGAGTTGTGAAATATAAATTTCTGTTGTTTATAGGTTATCCAGCCTCGGGTCTTCCATTACATGAACTAGGATGCCTCATTTTGCTAAATTCTGATAGAAGGGCTTGTGTGTGCTCAAGGCTCAGAAAGGAAGGTCATTTCTACCTCATTCAGGGTTCTTTCTCCCAGCCTTGGGCATTCATCAGGCAACAAGGCTCCATTTAGACACCAGGACGGAAGAAATGCCACAGCTCCATTAGGAAGCTGGCTCGGCCACAGAGGTCACAGGTGGGTAATCAGGGAAAAAGGCATTTTGGGGGAAAGGAGCCTCCTGAGGTCATGATTTTGCATATGGTTGTTAATAATGCAACACTGAGTCTATTAAACAGAGTAAAAGGTAACTTTGGCCCGTGGGAAAGGACATTATGCAAATTCAAGCAGAGAAAAGCTTTTTAAAATGCACATACTTAACTAAAGCATCCAGAGCTCTGGTCATTAGTTTCTTTTAAAAATGTCCCCAAGAAAGCATTGTTTCCACCAATTGCCACTGAACAGAAAGCCAGGATTTGGATTCCAACGAACCAGGGCACTGGCTCTAGATTGTTGCTGTATCCACTGTGGGACGTTGAGGATGCTTCTCAAAGTCTCTGAGACACAGTGTTCTCACCAGTGAAACATCTTTTTCAGACTTAATGTTCTTTCGGAATTGTGGTTAGCACAGGCTTCAGGATGGAGCTGTCCACAGACACAGTGCTGAAACCCTGGCATAAATAGGCCCACTTAAAAGCTCATCTCTGGTATCCACCTGCACCATCCTAGCTATGGGTAGCAGGATGTCTGTTCTGCAGCCATGGAAACAGCCCTCAGAAAAGCAATTAGTGCACAGGTGTGCACTTTAGATCTGCGATATTTCGAAATTATTTATAACTGTAAAAGCAATTAGTCTACATAATGGACTAATCACTTACTGGAATTTGGGATTCTTTTGGATTTCTATATAACACGCATGTATCCAGCACAATTTAGTTTTATAAATGCCAATAATTAAATCAACTCCAATTTTATTTCAATTAGATTGAGTATAACTATCATAGATTTGGAAATTGCTGTGTGTGTGTGGAGTGGGGTGTGTGTTTCTTTTATCTGCTAGTTCAAAAAAGTGAAGTTAAATGAGAATATACTGAGGTAAATAATATCATTTTTGGTAACTTTTCATAGGACTGGTATTATCTTCATTTTACAAACAAGGGCCTATTTTAGAAAGGTCAAGGCTAACCTTAAAAATTCTTGAGTGACCAGAAAATGTGTACTGTATTATCTAATTTAATTTATATGACAGCCAAAATGTGTATTTGCACATTTACCAACAAAGAAAACTGGTCACAGAGAGGAAAATGAGAGGTAACAAAAATTTGTGACTGGTCACTATGTAAAGTGTATATGTTACTTTTTAACATCCATAACAATTCTAGAAGGAAAGAGTTATTTCCCAATGTCAGATGAAAAACCAGAGGGTCAGAGATGTTGAGTAACTCACCCAGATTTATCCACAGTGAGAGGTCCAGGTTTTAGACCTAAACCTGTCTGGCTTGAAAGCTCAGAATCTTCCTGAGTTGCTGCAGCAACTCCAGACTGCCCCAGGAAGCGGCCTCCCCCCAGCTGTCCTTCTGTGTGGACACCACTCTTCTCACTCCAAGAACTCAGACTCCCCCAGCATTCAGCTCCCATAACGCTGTGGCTTCCCTAGCCCTTCACACAGGGAAAATATGATAACCTCGTAGCCACTGGGCCTGAACAGAGTGCAGGTGTCATTCTTACCTGTCATTCCTGCATCAGCTCACTCTCCCTCCTCCATTAAATACCCCAGTTTTGAAGTCCATGTATCTGACTCCTTCTCCTGCCACCATTCCTTGCAGCTATCTACTCCTCCCCTGCTCTCTCTCTCTTCTTTCTCAAAGACCTTGGTCCTCTCTCCCTCCCACTCTCTTCAACTACTCCTGCTGTTATTCTTGGCCATATCAATGCCCAGACAGGCGACCTGCCAACACCCTCCTGGGTCCTTATTCTCAACCTGTCTGGTCTCCTGCTCTCCTTGGTCCTTCTGAGACCGTGTAATGACAATATCTGCAATACGTCCTTAACAGCCGTGTTACAGATCCTGCTCTCAGAGTACAATCTACAGTTTTGTCTGCATGTTCCCCTTCATATCTCTAATCTAACAGTTGTCAGTCCCACTAGGACCCTGATCCATGATTCTTCTCCTTTTATCTTTCCTCCACCCCCTCACGTCTTCACTTTCCTCGTTGCACAGCTGATATTTCACGTCAGACAGTGTAACCATTCCTTGGCTGCTTCCCCTCCCTAGAACACTGACATCCTCCAATATCCCCACATCTCACTTCCTTCAGGTCTTTGCTCATAGATCATATTTCAGAGAAGCCATCCCAGCCCAAAACTCAGCCCAACAGCTCCTGCTCCCTTTCCGTACTTTCCATCTCCTGAAATGTGCATCCATCTCACACCATATTATATTCTCTTAGCACAGAGTCGGTGCCCAATCATTCTTGAATAAACTCCCTGTACTTTGTGCCCACATCGTTAGCACCTGTTTATGAATTGTTTGGAACATTTCTCTTATTTTATTGAAACTATTAGCTCACATAGCCGATGACCCATGTCCCATTCATCTCTGTATCCCATGGGCTAGCAGTGAGCAAACAGAGTAAGAACCCAGCAAATATTTGTTAACTGAATGAACGAAAGAAGGAAGGCTGAAAGCTGCTATGTTGCTTAGCACAGCATATCAGGTGTCTGAGGAGCTGATGTCTTATACCGCTTGGGGACTTCGTGTAGAGCTTGGGCATGGAACAATGTGTTTTATTCTAAAATATATGGTCAAAAGCCCACTTGTCTCCTTCTGGTACCACTCCCTACTCTCACACTTCCTTCTCGCAGTCTCAGCATGACCCACACAAGCTCGTCACCACCCTATAATATCCCCTATTCTTCCTTAATCATCTCCGAATCTAGCCCACCCTCTCAGGATCATGCCTCTCCTGACACCATAAACGGGAGGGCTGCTAACGAGAATGGAGAACAGTGGAGTTTTGCGCATTTCTGTTTTACAGATGTCATCTAGAGCCCTTATTCCCTGCGTGCAGGCAGGTCTCTGCACGCTACGCAGCCCTGAAATTGCTCTGTGTCCCAAGTGGATGATGGTCCTCCGACATCTTGGATCTAAGTTCACCATTCAGGCCTCCCAGGATTATCATCAGCACATCCAAATAAGACACATACTCCAGGTCCAGAGAGTCTGCAAAGATCATGAATGCAACCCTCGCTCTCCGACTAAGGCTAAGGGAGATCAAAGAGGGCTATAGGTGGAAGGACAGGAGGGCAGGTGTTATCACCACAAAGGCTTCAAAGAGAGAGAACAGGGGAGAAAAGCAGAGAAGAGCAAACCAGGAAACATGGAAGGTTCCCTGCTTTCAAATCTAGGCATCTGGCATACTTGCCCCCAGTCCCATCACTCGCCTCTTCCTGAGCCCACTCAACAAGTGTTAGTATTGATAAGGAAAATGATACATTCACACTTTAAATAATAACTGAAATTTGTATTTATTTTATTGTCAAGGCAGTTTTGCACTCATGATCGCATTGACCTGTCATAACACACCTGAGGATAGGTACCACCCTCATTCCCATCGCACAGATGAGAAACTGAGGCACGGATTCATCATCTAGTGGTTTGCTCGTGTCATCCAGGTGGTAGCTGGAATTAGAACCCCAGGTTTGCAGGTCGGGCATGGTGGCTCACGTCTGTAATCCCAGCACTTTGGGAGGCTGAGATGGGTGGATCACCTGAGGTCAGGAATTCAAGACCAGCATGGTTCAACATGGTGAAACTCCATCTCTACTACAAATACAAAAATTAGTCAGGCATGGTGCTGTGTGCCTATAATCCCAGCTATTCGGGAGGATAAGGCACAAGAGTCGCTTGAACCCGGGAGGTGGAGGTTGCAGTGAGCTGAGATCGCGCCACTGCACTCCAGCCCAGGTGATAGAGTGGGACTCCCTCTCAAAAAAAACCAAAAAACAAAAAACAAAAAAAAACAGGTTTGTGACACCCAACCCGGTGCCCTTTCCCCAGCAGCCTGTAGCCACATAGCCCACTCAGTGCCATCTGCAAGAAACAGGCTGTGTCCCACTGAAAGCAGGCTCTGCCCCACAGCCCCCACCCTGGAGAATCACTGGCTGCCCCTGGCCAGCCACCGCGGACTGACGTGCAGCTTCCTCGTATGGATCCCCTCTTTTTTCACAAGTTACTCTATTAGAGGGAAAGGTTAGATAAATGCTGTGCTTTGAGTCAATGGAGCCAATCTTTCTTTTCCCACCGGCTCTGAGCTCTGCCGCTTGCCCCATGAGTGCTCTAAACGCCTTTTACTACTTCATAATCACCCGCATTGTGCTCCACGCTCACCTTGTTATTTAAACTCCCATAAAAGGTAAAATAAAAAAAAGTTAATGGCCTAAAACTTGCTTCTTCGAACCACCTAAGAGGACGTTTTACTCATAAATGTAAGCAAGGAAACAGGATTCCGTTTCTCCGGTTATGAGACAAATAAATATCTTCCCAAGGCTCCACAGCCATGGTACCCAGCGACGGGCTGCGCAGCACCTTGCACTCAGTGGCCCTGGGGAGAACTCCCTGCGCCTGGGACTCCAGCACCCTCACAGCCCCTGGAAAGCCTGCTCCTCTGGGAATGAGGACAGTGTAACGGGGACAGTGATGGATTTCAGTGGCCCCACCTCCTGCCCTTCTGAGGGGGACGCAGCAAGCCTTTCACTCTCCAATCGGAGAGCACAGATTGAGTGTCTGCGATGTGCCAGACCTAGGGACAGACACATAGAGCCAGGAATCCCGTTTCCAGCCTCCCGAACCGCACAGGTGAGGAGGCAGGCAGCCAGAGAGAAAACACAGCACGTTCAGTTCAGTGACTGTGGAGAAAGGAGAGGGAGTTACAGGGCGCAGACAAAGACGTTCAACCAGCTGAGCATTCACAGAAGGCTTCCTGGAGGAGACGGTTCATCCTGAGAAATGAACAGAATTTTGCCAGGTGAAGAAAAGCAGAGAATCCCAGACCAAAAGAAGAGCGTGGGCAAAACCAGGGAGAAGCAGAAAAGACGGCCGTTTTAGAGGTGGAGAGCAGCACATGACTGAAGCAAGAGAGCCAAGAAGGAGCGGCTTGAAGGGGAGCAGAAGGCGAGCAGCTCCAATGGTGAAGGTCGGGGGATGTCCTGCCGGGCTGGAGGCTTCTCTGCTCCTCGTGTCGCAGGCAGGGAGCAGCAGGGAGCAGCAGGGAGCAGCAGGGAGCAGATCTGATCATGAGTGAGACTATGAACGTCACCTGATTGGAAAACCGAACGCACCCTCCCTGCTTTTCCCCCACAACGTGGGGATGGACGCAAATGGACAAAAGTTGGTGTCTCCCCTGGGAGTGCGGCTCCTGCCACATGGCAAAGCTGGCAGTGCACAGAGGAGGGATGGAGGGGGAGCTGGGGTGTCCAGAGGCAGGGAGGGCATGAAGAGCCACCAGCACAAGCCCCAGCCCGCCCTCATGCTCCCAGCACTGGTGCCATTCAGAGTGTGAGCAAGCCCTCCCCTCCCATCAGACCTGACCCAGCATCTTGCAGGGACTGTGTGCTCAGCAGATATGCGTATGACAAACCAAGAAGCAGGTCGAGGGCACGGCTAACAAGCTCTCTTAGCACCTGGAAGGCCGGACAATCTAGCCCAGAAAACTCACATTTATATTTAACAAAATTAGATGGAGCGAGCCTGTGCAGGACCCCCTGGAGGAGTGGTGTATACTCTCCCCTCACAGGCTGTTGGTCTGCAGAGCAGACAGACCAGGAGCACAGGCGGCCATGAGATGCTCCAATGTACCCACATGCCCCTCACTTCCAGGCATCACCTGCTCATGATAAACATCTCGATTCCCAACCAACCTTTCTTGGCATCCATGAATATAATGGCTACTTTTATGGGTCAACTTGGCTGGGCCACGGTGCCCAGATATTTTGTCAAACATTATTCTGGATATTCCTGTGAAGGTGTATTTGGATGAGATTAACATTTAAACCTGGGGACTTTGAGTAAAGCAGATTGTTCTCTGTAATGTGGGTGGGCCTCATCCAATCAGGTGAAGGCCTTCAGAGAACAGAGACTGACCCCCTCCTCAATAAGAAAGAATCCGGCCAGCACGTGGTCTTCAGGCTTGAACTGCACATCAACTCTTCCCCGGTCTCCAGCCTGCCGGCCTAGCCTTGCCAGGCTCTATAACTGTGTGAGCCAATTCTTTAAAATCTCAATCTCACTCTCTCTCTCTCTCTCTCTCTCTCTCTCTCTCTCTCCCCCCCCATCTTTCCCTCCCCCCTTCCCTTTGTGTCTTGGGAGATCCCTGAATAATGGAAGGAACCAGGACAAGCTGTCCCTCAAGGCTGTGTTGTGGCCCCAAGCCCCCAACACCTGCCCCCACCGCCTTTCTGAGATGGATCTCCCATCATGTCCATCTCTACTGTGATGTCACTGCCGAGCCGACTTGGGAAGAAAATCTTTGCTCTGAGTTAGGTTTGACTGGGAGGATTCCAAGGCAAGGGTGCCTGGGCTCCAAAATGTGACAGGGCCTCTTCGAGTAGCCCTTCCAGCTGACAAAACTAGCCCCTCTGGTGAGTCCTCATAATCTCACCTCTGACCCTTTACATCCCCACCCCCCACACCCCCACTGGATCCATCAGACATAGCTCTGGAAGCCTGGCAAGGTGCATCTGCATCCTCTGAGAACATCTTCAGGTCCAGTGCAAATCAGCAAGTGCTAGTGGATAAAGAATGGAAGGAGAGGTACCTATGTCCATGCTGGGGCTTCCCTAGGATGATGGTACAACCACATCACAAAGCTGAGTGCTCAGTGCCCAGGAGAGAGGCAAATGACAGTTATAGGCATCAGATGAGAAGGAAGCCTTCATCAGGGTTGCTGCTCATTCAGCTGGCCCAGAAGCTCAACTGCTAATTAATAAACTTAACAATGAACTGGAGTGAAACTTCCCTGTTTCCAGGTACTACCCTGTCAAAACCAACTTTTATCCCACCTCAAAAGAACCGTTTTTAAAGGCCAATTTAACTTTTTCACCATCCCATCCAAGTGCTCATGAGTAGGGGATGGATGGATAACAGGACGTGGAAGCTCCATATGAAATCACACGCAGGAGTAAGAGGGAACCAGGGAACATCCACCATGGATAGACCCTTCAGACTCACAGTCAGATGCAGGGAGGCGGGAAGAAAAGAATGGCATCTGGTAAAATACTCATGTAAAGTTAGAGAAATACGTATGCAACACAATGTTCAATATTTTGCAGAGATGTCACCATATGCAAAGAATTACTCCAAATCTATTATAATGGGTGTTTATGAGGCTTTGAGGCAGAATGGAAGTGGGAATAGAGAACAAAGGGGAAAATGCAGTAATAAAACAAAAGAAACAGTTACAAAAAATACAGAAAATGAACAACCCTTCTGAAGGCAACTAACTCAACATGCCCAATAAAATACTGTTGTAAATATCCCTTTTCAAATGTGTTGTGAGTGGGCAAGAAACAATAAACCCCCAAGGACCAATTAACGTATGAAAGCAGGATCCTCCGTCGGCAAACTCCAGAAGATCTTGACCTCCTGACTGATAGCTGCATAGACCCAGGGTACACAGGACAAGACGGAGTCAACTCAGTGAAGGGTGTCTCATGAGACAGTCCCCCAGGAAGCGAGGACCTCCAAGAGCTACCCCTCCGTATAACAGTAACCTAGAAAGACCTCATGAAAGACAATAAAGACCCTACGTTGGCTCAAACTTATTGTTGAGTAGATAGAAAAAAAAATTCTCCTGATAATGTGAAACCCCAAACCAATGCTCACATGGTTTTGCATTCTGAACTCATATACACTGTGATAAAAAGGAGAGAAGAAAAAAAAACTCAAGGGAGAAATTATTTTAAAGTTGTCCTATCCTGAGCTCATAGCAACCCAAGAGAATACAGATTCTCTTCAACAGAATACAACTTCAATATAAGCCTCAAATAATTCCCACATACAAAGTTATATGGAAAAAATGAGCCATGGTCAAAAATCACAAAATACACAAAAGGCAGGTTACGTGCATGACAGCCCACAGAAACAACCGGCTCAGGAACAGCAGGTTGCAAAGCCAGCAGCCACTGCATTTCTAGAAGCTGGAATATAAAATGCATATATTTTATAGATGTAAAATATGCTTTAAGACCCAAAATTTTTTAATATTAAAAAGAATCCAAGAGACTATAAGCAATGAAGGAGATTTGAAAAATAACTGAGTAGAAGTCTAGAAATAAAATTCAAAATATAACCAAAATTAAAAACTCAACAGACATGGTACAGCAGATTATGCACAGCTGATGAAACAATTACTGAAGTGAAAGGTAGGAGACAGCACAGACATGAACAAACGTGACAGATGCAAAACACGGATGGGCTAAGAGGGAAAGGGGAGTGGGGGTACATCTCATTCGAATTCTAAAAGGAGGTAACAGAGACAGCGGAGCAGAGGCCACACTTATTAGATGGTGGATAAGTATTTTCAGAAACAGAAGAGAGGCTCCAACCCTTAAATTCAGGCAACTGGACAAAACACAAAGAGAATGCATGTTTTAAAAAGAAAGAAATCAGCCAGGCATGGTGGCTCACGCCTGTTATCCCAGCACTTTGGGAGGCTGAGGCGGATGGATCACTTGAGATCAGGAATTCGAGACCAGCCTGGTCCACATGGTGAAACCTTGTCTCTACTAAAAATACAAAAGATTAGCCAGGCGTGGTGGCGCATGCCTGTAATCCCAGCTACTGGGGAGGCTGAGGCAGGAGAATCACTTGAACCTAGGAGGCGGAGATTGCAGTGAGCCGAGATCACGCCACTGCACTCCAGCCTGGGAGACAGAATGAGACCCTGTCTCAAAAGAAAAAAAAAAAGAAAAAAGAACAGAAAGAAATCCACACTGAGTTAAACTATCAAATAAGCAAGAAAAATATCATAAAAAAGAAATATGAAAAGAAAATATCACACAAACAGAAAGAAAACAAATATTGTCCATCAGTGAGCAAAAGTCAGATTGAGGATTGATTGACTTCTCAATAGCAACAGTGAATGTCAAAAAAAAAAAAAAAAAAAAAAAAAAAAGGCAATAATATCTTCAGCGTGTTTCAGAGAGAATAAAAGAATTGTACACTCAGAAAAACTATCGTTTAATGATGGAGGTAAAATATATGTATTTTCAGACAAAAATAACTTAATAAGATAATTTGCCATCAACCGATCATACCACAGAAAATTCTAAAGAACCTACTTCAGACAGAAGGAAAGCCGTGCCCAGAAGCAATTGGGAAATACAAGAAGGAGTAGTAAGCAAAGAGAATGGTATTTATTTGGATAAATCTAAATAAAAGTAAACTGAAGAGAATCAAAGCAACAACTCAATCAACAACAACAACAACAACAACAACAGAACCCAACATGGGGGGCTTAAAAAACACAATTTAAAAATGGATAAAATGTAATAAAATTGGGCAAAATGGCACATAATAGAGAAGGGAAATTCTGGGAGTTAACGTATCTTAAGATCCTTGTGCTTTGGGGAGGACGGGAAGTACTTTTTACTTCGTTGGTTTAAAAGTAAACTCTTCTAAAGTAACAACTAAAATAAAATAAATAAGAGTGCAAAACCCTCCAAAATGGTAGTGGGAAAAAGTGGAATGAATAAAACAAACTCAGTGAATATACAGAAAGACAATTGGAGGGAAAACAGAAAGTATGAGAGATGGTAAACATGAATCATAATTTTTCACGAGTTACAATAGATATAAATAGTCTAATCTCAGTTAAAAGACAAAGATTGCTCAACTAGATTTTAAGAAGATAATTGATCTATTCACTATTTATAAGAAGCATACAACTTTAGAATGCAGGAAGATCAAATAAAAGGATGAAGAAAGATTAGGCAATATTTATTCAAATATTAATCAAAAGAAAAAACTTGAGAGAGAGTGTGTGTGTGTGTGTGTGTGTGTGAGAGAGAGAGAGAGAGTCAGAATTGAAGGCAAAATACATAGAGAATAGAAAGTTACTATAAAAATGCCAAAAAGTTAAATACACCAAGATATAGAATAATTTCAAATAGTAATTAATCTAACAGCTTCAAAATATATAAAACTAAAATTGACTACTATATTCTATCATAGAAGGAAATCTTGTTGTTTTTTCGTAAATATCAGTAGATGAAAAGGATAAATTTAAATATTGGAATATCATAATTAACAAGCTTACTCTACTCTAAAAATAAAAACTACTGGAGAATGCATATTATTTCCAAGCACACATGGGACATTTATAAAAATTAGCACATCCTAGGCCATACAGCAGTATTAATACATTTTAAAGCATTATGATTATACAGATCAATTTTTCAGACAAAACTTTAATTAAATTAGAAATTAATAAAAATATCATTAGAAAGACTGCATGCATTTGGAAAAATCCTTTTAAAGCACACATCTAAATTAATCATTGAGAAGGTTATAATGGAAATCAAAAATTTGTTTAATTTGAAATTTCAAAACTTATAGGATGCAGCCAAATCAGTTCATAAAAGGAAACTTATAGCCTTAATTGCTTAGGTTAGAAAAGAAGAAAGATTGGAAATCAATGAGACAAGCATACAACACAAGAAGTTACAAAAAGACAGTAAAATACATCAAAGAAAATGAAAGAAAATGATTTTCAAACGTTAAATAAATGAATAAACAACAGACAAAATAAAGTTTTGAACATACCAATTAACTGACAACATTCTAGTAAGAGAATGAGAGAGGCTAGTATAAATGGATAAGAAGGAAACATTTGGGTAGGGTGTTGGAGGAGGTGGGATGGCAGCCATGAGGCTGTCTGGGAGGAGAGGGGTCCAGGCAGAGGAGAGGTTGCAGAAGGGCAGGAGTCTGGAGTACATGCTCTTAACACCCTACCTTCTTAGCCATGATAAACATGAATCATAATTTTTCACTAGCTACAATAGATATAAATAGTCTAATCTCATTAGTTAAAAGACAAAGATTGCTCAACTAGATTTTAAGAAGACAATTGATCCATACACTATAAGAAACAAATAACTTCAGAATGCAGGAAGATCAAAGAAAAGGACGAAGAAAGATCAGACAATATTTATTCAAATATCAATCAAGAGAAAAAACTGAAGAGGTGTGTGTGTGTATTGTATGTAGTTCAAAAGCATGCAAAACTAAACGATATATTATTTATGTATTCCTGGACAGCAAGATTAAAAACTGCCATGCCAGCACTCCTCTCCACTCCTTCTTCTCAATAACACTTCTAACGTAATTAGGGGCACACCAATATGTAATTATAACACTTCTAATAGAATTAGTACACTGCATTTTCTAACATATTTTTTGTTTTAATCATTGTCTGTCTCTCTCCGTAAGAATTTAGGCTCCATAAGGACCGTGGGTGTTGTCACTTTCGTTCACTGCTGCATCCCCAAGACGTAGAGCAGAATCTGGCACTTAGAAAGTGCTCCATAAAAAATTTTGGATGAATCCATCCAAAAACCTAACAAAAAAATGAGACAGACTTGACTGGGCACTCTACAGAACAGAAAATGCCAATGGCCCATAAACATGACAAGATGCTCAACCTCTTTAGTAATTAGTTGCTATGTATTAGTGTATTGTGCAATCTAGTCCATGCATCTTCCATGAGATGCCATCTCACACCCACCGGATGTGCAAACCCGGAGAAGTCAGACAGTGTCAGATGTTTGTGTGGTTAGGGAGCAACCACAGCTCCTAGATTCTGCTGGTAGGAGCATAAGTTGGTCTAACCACTTTGAGTAGTCATTTGACACTACCTAGTACCCTTAAATATGTGTGTGCTGGCTTCTCTTCACTCCAAGACCCATGTCTATCCATTGCTGCCCTGCTCTGAGTTTCCGGCGGGCCAACGTCTCCATCATCCAGGGAGCATCTCCCAGAGCTCCTTGCCCCTGGGACTCCAGCTGGGTTCAGCCAGTGAGAAGCACTGGAGGAAGTCAGGGGACAGGATGAGAGAATCATCAGGGTATTTCTCTCCACCACCCCACTTCCCCTCTGCACTGGCATCACGTGTCCAGCAGGGGCTGCAAACTCTACAGCGCCACCTGCTGCCACATGGAGTGAGAAAAATGCAAACTGCTTAAGAATTTAGCAGCATAGGCCGGGTGTGGTGGCTCACGCCTGTAATCCCAGCACTTTGGGAGGCTGAGGCGGGCAGATCACGAAGTCAGGAGATCGAGACCACCCTGGCTAACACAGTGAAACCCCGTCTCTATTAAAAATACAAAACAAATTAGCCGGGCATGGGGACGGGTACCTGTAGTCCCAGCTACTCGGGAGGCTGAGGCAGGAGAATGACGTGAATCCGGGAGGCGGAGCTTGCAGTGAGCTGAGATCATGCCACTGCACTCCAGCCTGGGTGACAGAGCAAGACCGTCTCAAAAAAAAAAAAAAAAAAAAAAGAATTTAGCAGCATAAGCCTAGCACAGTGGCTCACGCCTATAATCCCAGCACTTTGGGAGGCTGAGGTGGGTGGATCATTTGAGGTCAGGAATTCGAGACCAGCCTGACTGACATGTTGAAACCCCATCTCTACTAAAAATACAAAAATTAGCTGGGCGTTGTGGTGGGCACCTGTAATCCCAACTACTTGGGAGGCTGAGGCATGAGAAATGCTTGAATCCCAGGAGGTGGAGCTTGCATTGAGCCGAGATCATGCCACTGCACTCCAGCCTGGGCGACAGAGCAAGACTCCGTCTCAAAAAAAAAAAAAAAAAGGAATTTAGCTGTGTAGTTCTATTGTACATAGTTCAAAAACATGCAAAACTAAACAATACGTTATTTATGTATTAAAGGCCCAACACAGGAATGATTAATACCTAATTCAAGATCATGAATGAACCTGCTAGAAGGAGAAAGAAAAGGGGAGCACGAAATGACAAGCAGGAGGTTCTCAACTTCCCGGTCATCTCTTGTAAACTGTATGGTGCATACAGAGCTGGTGCCTTTTATTTTTTAGGCTTCCTCATATATTATGTGTGCCTGTTGTATGTATTTGTTATTTAATAAAAACTAATTTTAAAAAGATAATCAAGGTTTTTCCAGAACAAAAACTGTTATTTAAATGGCCATGATGCTAAAATTTTTAAATATGCTAAATATGCAGAATTATGATTTTGCAGAACTTCCAGAAATTAAAAATAGCAAACAGAAGAAGAAAATTAGCCAAGGTCGAAACATTTTTAATGATTACATTCAGTAGAGTAATATTTATTTATTTATTTATTTATTATTATTTTTTTAAGACAGAGTCTCACTCTTTTGCCCAGGCTGCAGGGCAGTGGCATGATCTCACATACTGCAACCTCCGCCTCCCGGATTCAAGTGATTCTCCTGCCTCAGCTTTCTGAGTAGCTGGGATTACAAGCAACCGCCATCATGCCCAGCTAAGTTTTGTATTTTTGTAGAGACAGGGTTTCACCTTGTTGGCCAGGCTAGTCCTGGACTCCTGACCTCAGGTGATCTACCCACCTCAGCATCCCAGAGTGCTGGGATTACAGACATGAGCCACCGCGCCCAGCCGAGTAACATTTATTAAAAAATAATTAAGCCAATATATTACAAAATTTTAAATAAGATCTCATGAATGAGTATTAAGGACCCAAAAAAAGTATTAAATCTTTTTTTTTCTTTTTTAGAAAAGCGGAGCCCTATCTTTCATGTTAGAAACTGGAGAATGTGATTAACCCAACTCTCTGCGTCTGAAGTCAGAAGGAACAAGGAAGAAAAGAGGAAAGAGAAGAAGGAAAAGGTAAGGAGAGGAGAGGGAGGGAAGGGTCCAGGGGGAGGCGGGCAGAGGAGGTTGGGCCAAGGTCACCTGCAGAGTGTGGGAACACACAGAGGACGAGGGAAGGCGTGAATGGAGACCCAGAGGACCCGCGGTGGACAGGCGTAGATGGGGAATTCCAGAAGAATCAAAAGCAGAAGCAAGATGTGAGCTTGAGAGTGCATCGCCTGTTGCAGAACGTAGAAATATCTGGAGAAGTGGGTATCTCAGGGACCCATCAGAGAAGAACAGGAGTTAAGAGTCCCGCAAATGTGACTGTCCAGGTTTGCATATGGACTCAGAGTCACTAGCGGTGTAGCTTGCAAAAGGCACACTTTCCTTCAGCAAATATCGTTTTCAAGTCACCCAAACTCCCTATGCCTCCATTTCCTCTCCCAGGAAAGCAGCTTGGTAGTCAGGGGGTAGATGATCTGCCCACCAAGGTTGTTGTGGAGTCGAGGAGATGGTGCGTGTACAACACAACGCCTGCACACGGTGAAGTCCAATAAATGTTTTCCATTTTTATAAAACGGAGATGCTGAGCAGAGACGGAGGAAACAGGCTGTGCAGAGCCCCCACGTGTCATTAAAAGGCATTTGGATATTATCCTGCAAGCGGTAAGGGCTCTCTTAAGAATTCTGAGTAGGTTAAACATGGGTTTCCGGCTGGTCACTCTGGCTGGCCAGCAGCGGATGGCGCAGGTTTGGAGATCAATTACATGACATGGGCAGCAGTCAGACAGAGAGGGAGGGGCGGGCCAGGGACACAGGAGAGAGAGCCAGCTGTGCCAAGCAGGCGGGTGTGTGGATGGAGCCTGAGGGTGATGATCCCCTAGTTTCTGACCGGGAAAACTCCTACAGTGGTTGAACTACCCCCTGCCCACCTGTCCTGGGTTGAATTGTGCTCCCTAAAGAGGTAAATGAAGTCATAATGGCTAATGCCTCCCCATGTGACCTAATTTGAAAATGGGGTCAGTGCAGGTGTGATCTCTTAAGATGAGGTCACTTTGGAATAGAGTGTGCTCTTCATCCAATACAATCGGTGCCCTTATGAGACCAGGAGAGAGGCCCACAGGGAGAAGATGGCCGTGTGACAATGAACACAGAGAATGAAGCGATGCAGCTACAAGCCGAGGAATCCCATGGAATGCCAGTCAACAGCAGAAGCTGGAAGGGGCCAGGAAGGTCTTTCCCAAGAGCCTTCAGAGAAGCGGAGTCCTGCCGACACCCCTAGTCTCCAGACTGGAAGAGAACCAATGCCTGTTGTTCAAGGCTGCCCGGTGTAAGGCACTTTGTTCCAGCTGCCCTGGGGCACTCACCCACCACCTTGGCCCCAACTCAAAGGCAACCTCTTCTCAGAAGGCCTTCCTGTATCTTCAGAGAACTCAGGTCATGCTGCAAGTGTAGCCTTTCCAAAATGAATTTCAATCATGCTGTTTATTTCCCTGACTCCCCCGCCAGACAGTGAGCCCCATGAGGACAGCCTGAGGTCCCACACATCCCTGAATCCCTGCCTTTCAGCCAGAGGGTGAGTGGGAGGAAGTGAAGCCACTCAGCACAGCCTGGCCCCACTGCAGCCGACGGTGCAGCCCCTGGATCTCCTGGTCCCTCCTGCATTCCTCCTCTCTCGGCCGCATGCTCTGTGCCTCCACCTTCAATGGATGGGGCCCTCCAGCTTTGCTCTGGAATTTATCAGGCACTGGGTGGTACACAATGAGGAACTCATTAGCTGGGCTCGCCCTGTTTGCCATGTCCACAGCTTTTTCCATGCTTCCCTTACAGACTGAGGACTGCCTATTCCAGCATCGCCACCTAAGGACACCTTGTGTTCAGATCTCGCTCTGCTGCCCCTGCCACCTAAAGGACCTCCTCGCTCATCGCCGATGCCTGACTGGGGGACAATCTTCCTAAGACGCTCCATTTCATTCATTTTGTAATGCAAACCTCTCCAGTCAACTGTTTCTGCTCCTGTTTAAACGGTTTGCACATCTCCTCTGTTCTTATCATAGCAACCAGAAGCTGTTGCAGTTCCCTGTTTCTGCTTAATTTTGAAATGCAGTTGATGTCAAAGTCTGTGTGTGTATGAATGAATCCACGTTGCTGCAATACGGCGTCGTGGGTGAGGGTGTAATTTAGCAACATCTGGAAGCAGCTCCCTGAGATTTCCGTTCTCAGATCTCACAGATGCAGGATTTCTCAGTCACAAGGAGGAGACAGAGCCAGGCAGCTGCTCATGCTTCCTTCTTTCATCTCACTGTTCCACCCTCGGCCATCGGCGAGGACACGATGGAGCCACCAGGAGTGCCTATGACTCACTTCCCTGTGATAGTGTTTCCTGAAGAAATCCTAAGCCACCTAATGTGACCTCCTCCCCAAACATGCATATCTGCCTTCTGTGGAAGGTCCTTTCTAGGAAGCTCAGGGAGCTGTTTCCAGACATTGCTAAATGATACCTAACCCATGGTATTATATTGCAACAACATGGATTCATTTCTATGCACACAGATGTTGACGTCCAGTGCAGGTCCACCACATGGCGTTCTGCTGGACCTTCTGGGACACTCTAGCACTTTCCAGTAGGATTTCTGCCATGAGGGAAATGCTCTCTCTGGTCTAGCAGCCACTGGCAGATTAAGCATATAAGGAACTGAATTTAATTTCATGTCATTTTAGTTCATTTACATTTGAATGTGGCTAGCAGCTACTGTAAGGGACAGTTCAGTCCTCGAGTACTTCTGCTAGGAAATAAATGATAAAGTGAGCTAACAGCCTCCTTCCTACTCCAAACATGCAGAAATGAAGAAGTAGTCCCAACGACAAAAAATATTTTCTAAAACCAAGCAAAACTCAAAGCAAGAAAGAAAATCCTTCTGTGCCAGACCGCAGGGGAAATGCAGTCAGGGAACACAGCGGAGGGTTAGGGGACCGCAGGGGCACAGGAATTAAGGATAAACCTTGGGAGTGAGCTTGCAGGAAAGGCAGGAGCCCAGGAGGCTTGAGAGAGAGCCGGTTGTATGGGATCCCATGCGTCCTCCTTCCTCCCCTCTGAACTGCATGCACTCTGGGCCTCGTGTCCATTGGTACCTTCCAAATCTACTTCTCTCCATGGAAGTGTAGAGCTTTGCATATAAAATCTCTATTGAGAGATTTTTAAATTATTGTCCTTTGGCTAGATTTTTCCAACTCTATAATTTCAATTAGCTTTTGTTTTTAATAAGGTCTTTTGGTTTTTAACAATGCCCTTCTCATTTTATGAATTTCATTTCTTTCTTTATCTCTTTGATGATTCTCATCGTGCTTGTGCTAAAGCCTTGTTAGGACACTCCATCATGTCTAGTTCCTTGGGGCTGAATTCTCCACATGCTGCGCTGACAGCCCCTCACTATGGTGCCTTTTCCTGGTGCTTTATACATTCTTTTATCAGCTCGTTTTCCTTGAATTTGTCCTCACTTGTAGTCCTGCCAGTTCCCTAGAATGTGAAGGTGTTTCTATGGGACAGAATTGTAGAAGCGTTTCATGTGTTCACTGGTGATATCGCTTGGATGTCTGTCCCCTTCAAATCTCGTGTTGAAACGTCATCCCCATTGTTGGAGGTAGGCCTGATGGGAGGTGTTTGGACCCTAGGCATGGATCCCTCGTAAATGGCTTGCTGCCCTCCCCTGGGTAATTAGTGAGTTCTCATTCTATCACTTCACATGAGAACTGGTCGCTTAAACAGCCCCAAACCTCCTCTCTCTCCCTTCCTCCCTCTTTCACCGTGTGATACCACTGCTCCCCCTTTACCTTCTGCCATTGAGTAAAAGCTTCCTGAGGCCTCACCAGAAGCCAAGCAGAGGCTAGTGCCATGTCTGTACAGCCTGCAGGGCTGTGAGTCAAATAAAACTCTTTTGTTTATAAATTACCCAGTCTCAGGTATTCTTTTATAGCAATGCAAAACAGACTAATACACTGGTTTTAAATCCACTTGGGCCCTAATTTCTACTTTCACGGTTTTCCACCATAGCCCTGTGTAGATTTAGAGTTCACACAGTCTGGGCTTGGATTTCTCACTACCTGGGAGAAACCGTTTCTGCCCAAGGCAGCTTGTTTCCTGTCTGTTTCCTAAGGCCCGGGGGAAGTTGTACTATTTCCTGTCATAAATCAGATCAATCCTTTCCTGCTCTAAGCTTTTTGCAGAGAACCCACATCTATCTCTCTTTTAAATATTGGACCCTGCAGTCTTCACTCAAGACCTAATGCAGTCATTGACACCCAGCCCCAAGGCACAAGTCTGTTCCAGCACTCCTGAGGCACAGGGTTTCATTACGCATTCTCTCCTACTGTCTAGCACCTGAGATTTCCCAGGACTGCTTCTAAATCTGCTGTTTACTTGTTTTTTTTTTTTTAAAGCTTTATTAAATAGTACATAATTAAATATTAAAACTTAAATGTTGGAAAATTATTTTAATTAATATTAAATTAATAAAGAATAAGAAGTTGTCTTTTTTGTTGTTTTAATACATGTATGTATTGTGTTTGGAGCCGAAAAGGAGTTTCTCACATAGCTCATTTCACTATTTTTCCAACTATCTATTGTGGCTGCCTAAGAAACCACCACAAAACTTAGTGGCCTATACCACTAACAAACTTTGCCCTTGCTTACATGTCCATAATTTGGGCAGGACCCAGCCAAGATGGCTCATGTCTGTTCCATGTAGTCACTGAGGGCAGCCTGATGGAGCTAGAGAACCCACTTCCAGGACAGCTTAGTCCGTGCTGGAGCTCAGTGGGTACTGTCAGCTGGGGCCTCAGCTCTTCCCCACAAGGGGTCCCTCTGCGTGGTTGATTGTACTTCCTCACAACATGGTTGCTTGGTGCTAAAAGCCAGCATTCCAAGACACAAGAAGTGACAGATTTCAGCCTCTTAAGGACTGTGCCTGAAAACCAGCATAGTGTGGTGGCTGTTGTGTTTTAGTGTCAGGTATCACAGAGGTTGCCCAGATTTAAGGGGAAGGGGGCATAAAGTGTTCCTCTAAATGGGAGGACTAGCAAAAGACTTGAAGCCATCTTTAATCTACCACATCACAGTAGTGGAGGTCTCCAATCTTCTTTTCTTTCAAACTCTAGATTTTTAAAACACTTATCACTGGAAATTGCCAACCTAAATAACAAACAGAGAAAAGTTCTCCAAAAGAAAATGATATTTCTTCAGGAACTGGGCATTGCAATGAGAATATGCATTCCATAGTAAGCGATGCACATATTCAGGAAAGTAAAGGAAGGCAAAGCTTTTTAAGGAAAAAATGAGGAGAATTGTATAATTGTTCTGAGATCATTATCCTTGGCTAAAAGAGTAATGACAAGGGTGAGACCAGTCTGAGATTGAACAGGCAGTTGCTAGGCAGATGTCCTTGAAGAAGTATGTTTTGCGTAAGGTTCCAATGACCTTTGTGCAAGGTTGGGTGCTTCTCAGTCTTTTGTGATAGTTTGTGTTATCAGGCATTTACGGGTGGGAACCCTCCCTGCATGACCTTCCCCAGCTCTTTCTGTCAGGGTCTCTTCAAACGTAAGTGACTTCATTTCTACTCTGACAACTTTCACAAAATGTATTTGAGTATGCCTACAATCCAAGATTCCTCTACATTCCAAATTATCTTTTTCCTTTTCAAAATAAGGTATTCAGCATAGCTAGGGTGGGAGCCTACCGCTTTACCTAAAATCAACAAACTTAAAGCAGTTTACCTGATGATCAATTACCTAATTTCCAGCTAACTTAAACGTCAACACCTTTTAGAGCCTGTTTGTATGCACCAATAAATCCTATGTTTTTTCCCCTTTTGGTGGGAAGGGGGTTGTACTTTGAGATATTTTAAGAACACATATCACTTATTCTTCCAAAAAGCACGTCAGAAAAATTGCACTTCTGATAAACCTTTATTAAGTGTGAAGAGGGTTAGACCTGCTTTGTATCCTTACCTGTGTCTTTTTGAATTAATTTTGATTTTTTTTTTGAGATGGAGTCTTACCCTGTCATCCAGGCTGGAGTGCAGTGGCACCATCTCGGCTCACTACAACCCCTGCCTCCTGCAATTCTCCTGCCTCAGCCTCCTGAGTAGCTGGGATTACAGGCACATGCCACCACACCTGGCTAATTCTTTTGTATTTTTAGTAGAGACAGGGTTTCACCACGTTGGCCAGGATGGTCTTGATCTCCTGACCTCGTGATCCACCCAACTCAGCCTCCCGAAGTGCTGGGATTACAGGTGTGAGCCACTGTGCCCGGCCCGATTTTGAATTCTTAAAGGGCTTCTTGATCCACTCCCTGAAGCCTGATCAGTCTGCACCATGGATAGCACATGCCGTGCGTATCACTAGGGCCCGGTGATCAACAGCACAGTAATCCCAGGAGTCCCAGGCACCCCAGGAGCTGTTGGCTGAACTTGAATTTTTGTCCCAGAATTTGCTCTCAGCAATCAAGCTTCTCATGGAAAGTCACGCTACCACCCAAACGGATCCTTGGAGATAGAAAGGATGCCAGAGTTGCCAGGGCCAAGTACAAGGGCTAACAGAGACGGGCCGGTGCATCGGTAGAGCAGGGATAATCCAATAAATGTCAAAAATCAAAAAAATTAAAGTTCACATCAACTGACTGTTAGCAAATTAATTACTAAGGAAATTGATTTTAAAGCTTTTGGAAACTGAGCCCGAAGGGGATGTGAGACGCGGTCATGGTCAGTGTGGAAGCTGCCTATGTGTTCTTTCCTTTGATGAGTCTCTGTCAAATAATCTCTGTTCAGGGATGACATCATCCGGCTTTGAAGTCCACAGTCCCAGGTTTGAGTGCAGCACCACCCATGACACTCGCTGAAATTGTGAGCAGATCCTTACCCTCCTGAGCCTTAGGTAATAACAGGGCTCCTTGAAAAGGTTGTTGTTAGAATTAAATAAGTTAATGCTTGTAAAGGCTTAGCTCTGTGCCAGGACATAGTAAGAGATGAATAAATGCTCCATGCTATTTTTATTTTCTCTGACCTATCTCTCTCGATAGGTTATAAATCCTCAGTGGAGAGGGTATGTGGGAACTTGGTCATCTCTAACTTCCTTACCATATTCCAAAGACTGGGAGGAGCAAAGCCTGTATATGCTTAAGACATTCCCTTAGGAATAGCAATACGGGTTATAAAACCTTTCTTTCAATGACTGTATTTTTATATTGTCAGAATTTCCTTCTGGTTCTTTTTTTAAGCCACCTGTTCATTTTCTTCATAATGTCCTACTTTTGTCTATGCATTCTATTCCTTTGACTCACTGAAAACTTAAACATACTCATTTTAACATCTTCAGATTGCTCTGTCGTCTGCAGTTCTGAAGTTTTGTGTGCTGAGTGTTCTCTGTATTTTCTTACTCTGAGTGCATATTTCATGAGAACTGGTTTTCGTGGGAGTTCTGAGCACCCTCGGTGGTGGAGACGTCCCTGTGCACTGATTTTGTATTTGCATCTGTTAGAGCCAAGTGGATCTGCCTTCTCACTTCATGGTTTTTTTTGACACAAACATGGACCCTATGCATCACGGAACTGGCATTCCAAAATCAGTAACCCACGGCAGAGAGCAGGTTCCCATTTGGTGGTCCCATTCCCTGAAGGGTCAGACCCCAAATTTATGCAGGAAACTCAATTCTAGATCTCCCCAAATTTTTGCAGGAAAGTCAATTCCAGATCTCCCCAATCTTGGGACCCGGAGCTGCAGGTCAGCCTTGTATCTACTGCTGACATTGCACTTAAAATCCCACTCTTGCCTCTGGTTTTGAGCCCCATCTTGTTCTGGTAGCTGAGGCTTTCCCTTGCTTTAAAGTTCTACTGTGGCCGTGTGCCATGGCTCAGGCCTGTAATCCCAACACTTTAGGAGGCTGAGGTGGGTGGATCACAAGGTCAGGAGTTCAAGACCAGCCTGGCCAACACGGTGAAACCCCACTCTACTAAAAATACAAAAATTAGCCAGGTGTGGTGGTGCACGCCTATAATCCCAGCTACTTGGGAGGCCGATGCAGGAGAATAGCTTGAACCTGGGAGGCTGCAGTGAGCTGATATTGCACCACAGCACTCCAACCTGGGTGACAGAGCTAGACTCCATCTCAAAATAAATAAATACATAAATAAATTTCTACTATGTATTTACAATGTTTTGTTATATTATATCCATCATTTCTGCATGTTTGATGTAAGGGGAAGCATCCTATTTCAATTCAGTTTGGCTTATTGACTATAATTTATAAGAAATATATCCGATGCATTTAGTTGGTAATAGCGCTAACAAAACTAGCAATGGCTGTTTGATGTATGAATCATCCTCATATTTGCAGCTCCTTTGTTGGCTGTTATGTAGGTTAGTCCTCACAACCATTCTGTGGGTTAGATATTCTTATTCCCATTTTATACATAGGGAATCAGTGTTCATAGAATAGAATCAGAACTCAGAATGAACACTTCCCTGCTTTTCAAAAAGGAAAGGGCATAATTGGCTCTGTTCCATCCACAACTGTAGAGAAGCTTCTGGAACTCAGGGCTTCCAGGAAGACCAGCAATGCTGAGATGCTGGCTGCTTATGCAGCTCACAAAATGCAGGATGGGGTTAAAGACGGCAGGCAGCGAGCAAGCATGGCAGGGACAAATGCAATTGTGCCACGTCTTTTGTGAGCCCGTTCAGTTAAACAGTCTTTAGGGAAATCTGAGGGTTACCGCATCCAAGGTAAGGCCTGCTAAGAACAACCTGCAGCTGTTACAAACCAAGCAAGTGACGCTGCTTAGAAAGCGTCATTGCCAGTCCCGATCCAGGTAAAGCATTGAGGAGTGGAGGGAAAAGGAGAGAGTGTGGCTTTATGAAGGAAGATGCCCATCGCAGTATTATTTATAATAGAACTACAGCAATGCTGACAACATCCTGGGCCCCATGCCAGGACTCTGAGGACCATGAGTCTGCATAGACGAACCTCCTGGCCCCTTGTGGGGCAGAAGGCAGTGGGCTCAGGACCTTGGCAGATATACTCAGGGCAACAGGTAGTAGCCCAAGCCCCCCAGATAGGCACATGGCCAATCTCTGCAGTAATTTAAAACAGTCACTGAAGACACTCTCAAAATGGAAAAAAGGCTTATGGTGAGGGAAAACGTTAGGCTCAAATGTAAACCAGTCCAATTGCCCTGCAGAACTAATGTTTATGTTTTGCTTTTTAAAAAAATAAGCCTAGAAATTGCCCTTCCGGTCTTAAAACTTGAGAAAATTACATGTGTCCTATCTGAGTTCCTTTCTCAGGAAACCAACCCTCAGGCCTCCCAGATAGAACCAAGGAAATGAAACTCACAAAATCACCACAGCCAGACAACGAGACTCCAGACCTCTCATCCGTGGTGATTTCCTTACCCTCTCTCATTCCTGTTTTTCTGCACATAGTTAGATTTCTTCCCTGCTATATAAATCCCTGATTTTAGTTGATCAGGGAGATGGATTTGAGACTGATCTCCCATCTCTGCATCTGCAGCACTGGATTAAAGCCTTCTTCCTTGGCAATACCTGCTGTCTTAGTGATTGACTTCCTGTGTGGTGAGCAGCCAAACCTAAACCTGACCCCTGGCATTTCAATAACAAATTGGATCGTATACCAATTACAACAATGTAAAATTTGCTTATTTACCAAGCTATATGAGAAAACAGAAAAGTCCCCTAGGCAGGACAGAGCTGGACAGAGGCAGCCTGTGTCTCTCATCTAGACAATGCCCCTGAAAGGCCAGGCAGCCTGGGTCACCAACAGGCGAGGACTGAGTGGTGTGATAGTGACTCAGGGCAAGCTGTTTTTGAGGCTTCCCCAGAGTCTCCCGGTTGCTGAGAGACCTAGAAACTGTCAGGTTTCCAGCGTGAGTCCCGTTTTGTCCTCCAGCGAGCCAAGAAGCTGACCCTGCAAGATGCCTTCCCAATGCGTATCATTCCATCCACTCCCCTTGTCCTCAAGATCTAAGCAGACAGACATTTCTTTTAAAAATAATTTTAAAAAATTAGAGTGCATTATCCTCTGAGATTTTCTCCTCACTGGGGGAAGGCTGCCCTTTTCTCTGTGTTCCTATAACCCCGATTACACCCCAACTTTGCACCCTGAACTCCAGGTTATTGATGATTCTGTTGTCTTGCAACACCAGCACCCAGAAAGCAGCACATAAACCCCAGCCCAGAGCTGGTAGGAACAAGGGGAGACCCAGCCAGGCAGAGGCATATCCCACCACTGCCATCACCAACAATTAGTAATGATAACAATGGTAACAGGTACCCCGTTTTGAGTCCCAGCTCTGTGACAGCCCTGTCCAGGAGACTGGCATGCATTATTTCACTAAGGTTTCATGACGATACCACTAGGTGAATGTTATAATCCAAAATTATAATGGCAAGCAAACAAACTCAGAGGGACAGTAACTTGTCCAAAGGCACTTGGGTAGGAAGAGGCAGAGGTAAGAACTGATGCCCAGTGGCTACGATGGCAGGGCCGGCTCCTGTGCTCCATGTGGCAAGGCCTCCGGAACAGGGACCACACGGAAATAATCCCTTTCCCCTGTGCAGCTGGGGTCGGGAAGCCCCAAGACAGAGCCCAGCTCTAGTCACGCTTAAGGATGGAGCAGTGAAGGGGTTGGGTCTCACACAAGGCAAGGGGCTGAGAGCGGGCACAGGAGGCTGAGTGGAGTCCATGGGGAATCAAGGCAGGACTAAAACCCACCCATGGGGTCGGGTCAAGTTAGGGGCCTACAGAGACCTCGGAAGCGGGGTTAGGTGAAAGAGACCCAGCCCGAACTGGCAAGCGGCCACCGCAAACCCAATCCTGACTGTCATGGCCACATGCAGGCAGGGGGAAGGGAGGGGATACCTACCTACCGCTGTCACCAGAATCTCAGGTTCACATGCAGAACCATCACTGTCCAGACCATAAGCAAAAGTGAACAAGACACACCCAGAGCCTCTGACTGTCCCCAGCCAAATGGAAGCCTCCATTGGTCCCAGACCAGCGGGCCAGCCCATAGGGCTTACATGTCACCAGCAGCTGGGATGTGGTTAGTGCAGGCAGGGACATGGGGGAGCCCCTACGGCAAGGACAGCATCCACTCTGGTTCTTATTGCACCCCCTGGGTCAAAGCTGAGGCTGGTAGAGAAAGGGTGTCCCTGAATGTCTGATGGGCAGGTGGGTGGGTGGGTGGGTGGATGAATGAATGCATGAATGAGTGGATGAATGAATGAATGAATAAACGGCTTCCCAACAGATGATGCCAAGTGACCCCATCCAGGGCTTAACCAATGAGCAAGTGAGCCAAGGGATGAATTCCCTTCCCCTCACCCTGCCCCTGCCTTCCCTGGGTCTGGCCTGGGACATGGCTAGGTGGCTTCTCCATGGCAGGCCCCCAGTGGAAGCAGCTGCCCGGCGAGGCCGGAGAGGTCATACATGCACATCTCCCTGACTCTCCCTCCCTGCTTCCCTGTGTGCCCCTCACTCCCGCCCACTGGGGCTGGACCCTCTCATAAAACACAGCATGTCAGGGCTCTGCCTCGGGATCCACTTTCTAGAGAAGTCAGGCTGAGGCTGACAATCCCTCTGCAGGAACAGGGCTGTGAGCTTCGTGCTGGCAGGGGCTGCATCCCAGCTGTGAAGAGCCTCCTAGCACCCAACAGCGAGCACAGTCCATGCCTGGCAAGTGCCGGAGCAGGCTGGGCATCATCCACAGCGGGAAAGTGTCAGGTGGGAAGCCACCATTTCCTTTCATTAAAGGCTGCGGCCATGCCATGTTATTTCCTTCATTATCCATTTCCGGCCTTCCGTCCATTCCATGCCCCTGTCTGTCCTCCCTATTTGCCTGTCCACCTGTCCTCCTGTCCTCCTGTCCTTCTGCCCACCCTGCCCTCTGTCCACCTGTCCACCTGTCCTCCTGTTCACCTGCCCTCCTGTCCACCTGTCCGTCTGTCCTCCTGTCCTCCTGTTCTTCTGTCTGCCTATCCTCCTGTCTTCCTGTCTACCTCTCCTCTCCTCCTATCCACCTGCCCTCCTGTCCACCTGTCCTGTCCTCCTGTTCTGCCTCCTGTCCACCTGTCCTCCTGTCCACCTCTCCACCTGTCTTCCTGTCCACCTGTCACCAGTCCTGTCCTGCCATTCCACCATTCCCTTCCACCTGTCCCCAGTCCTGTCCTCCACCCTGTCCCTGTCCCTGTCCACCATCCCTCCACCCCTCCATCCACTGTCCACCTGTCCACCATCCTCCTGTTCCACCCTGTCCATCCCTGTCCATTCCTGTCCATCCCTCCATCTTCCTGTCCCTGTCCCTGTCCAGTCCTGTCCATTCCACCTGCCACTCACCACCTGTCCGTCTGTCCTCCTGTCCTTCTGTCTGCCTATCCTCCTGTCTTCCTGTCTACCTGTCCTCCTATCCTCCTATCCACCTGCCCTCCTGTCCACCTGTCCTCCTGTTCACCTGCCCTCCTGTCCACCTGTCCTCCTGTCCGCCTGTCTACCTGTTCACCTGTCCACCTGTCCTCCTGTCTACCTGCCCTCCTGTCCACTTGTCCACCTGTCTGCCTGTCCTTCTGTCCACCTATTCTCCTGACTTCCTGTCCTCCTGTCTGTCTGTCCACTTATCCACCTATTCTTCTGTCCGCCTGTCCGCCTGCACAGCCCACGCTTTCAGCCTTGACATCTCACCAGGCGCCTTGCCTGCTGCTCATCCAAGTGGCCAGCATTGCCCCCAAGGTGGGGTTTCTTGGTTCAGGGCACCTTCTCTCAGCTCCCCCAGTGGGGTGGCAGTGAAGTCAGCTGGGGGAGGAGAGCCTGGACTCAGGGGTGGTGGCCACAGGCAGC
Organism: Papio anubis; assembly: GCF_008728515.1. Taxonomy (NCBI): domain Eukaryota; kingdom Metazoa; phylum Chordata; class Mammalia; order Primates; family Cercopithecidae; genus Papio; species Papio anubis. Next base: position 3,248,960 of record NC_044991.1, on the reverse strand, counting down.
ATTTGTGGGGCAGACGGTTACTGAGATCCAGTGGCAAATGACAGTCAAAGACACACATGAGAGGAGCCTCCACGCGGAGCGCGGAACCGGCCTGTGTTCCAGGCACATCTTAGAATGCCAAGCACACAGGCTGCACGGCCATTTGCAGGTGTTTGTGCATCATGGCCTCTTTGGTGGGGAGGAAACAAGGCCAAGAAACAGAGCACATGGAGTCAATAACACAGCAGGGCTGCACCAACGAGAGGCCCAGCCAGGCAGGCAGCCTCGGCCGCAGGAAAAGGAACTGTTTCAGCAGAGCAAACAGGCCCCCTTAGCTCCTCAGCAGGACGAGGGACGCAAGGGTGGGTTAGGCCCTCACTCCCACCCCCAAAGTGTTCTTTGGGTCACATCGATCCTGACTGCCAGGGATGGTGTGCTGTTGATTCTGAGAGAAACACAACATTCTCAGCCAAACTCACAGGCAATAAAGATGACAGTGGAGTAGGCTGATGCCTCACCAGCACACACACAAAATAACATCCCAGCCCCAGAATGGCAGGGAGGCGGGGGAGAGGGCCCAGGCAGTGCCCAGAGGCAGTGCTTCCCAAACCCTGCCTCCGCTCCTGGAGCTACACCCCGGGGGAAGAACGGGACCCCGAATCCAGCTCGAATCAGGAGGGAGCTCTCCAGACAGAACAGGTGGGACAGGTGGAGGAAAACTCCAGTGATGCCCAGAGAGGAGGAAGGCACTTATCAAAGCTTCGGACTCTAGAGCTGAGCTTGACAAACCATGGCCTTCCCGACCAGACACAGCCCGCGAGCTAAGAGTGGTGTTCACATCTTTACAGGGTTGGAAAGAGAAGATGGAAAATGAGAAAGAGAGGAAGAGGGAGAGAGAGAGGAAAAAGGAGAGGAAGAAGGAGGAGGAGAGGAAGAAGAGATGAAGCCCAAATGTGGCCTGCAAAGTGTATCTAGCCCCGTACAAAACAAAAACACAAAGGTTTGTCTCTGTGACGTGGAAGGTAAGATGAGGCTAGAAACAGGTGCTGTCGAAGTCAGCAGTTTACAGGATAGAGAGCAACAAAGCCTGGGAATATTGAAGCGAGGGGCTCACTCCTAAGTCCAGGGGCTCCAGAGAGGCTGGCGAGCCCCTTGTGGGGTGTGGGAAGAGAGTGAGGTGGGGTGCTTGGGAGCCCCGTTTCTCCATTCCACTGGGAAATGCTTGGGAGCTGCCCACATCCAGTTGTAGACACAGTCTAGAGGTGATGCCACCCAGCAAAGCCTCCTGTGATGATGGAATGAGCCACATCTACCCAATATGGCGGATACAAACCACACGTGGATACCAACCACCTGAAAGGTGGCTCATGCACCTGAGAAACTGAATTTTATTTTCATTTCATTTTCACTAATTTAATATCTATGAGCTATGCGTGGCTGGAGGCTCCTGTATGGGAAAGTGCCAGGCAGAGCCAGCTTGCCCAGACTTTGAAGTCCAGTTGTGACATGTCACTGTGTGGCCTTAGATGTACTGGCTCACCTCGCTGTGCCTCCGTTTCCCCTTCTGTAGAACGGAGATAGTAACAGCGCCTGCCCAGGGTTGCTCTGAAGATGTGTGGGTCACTTCACATGGACCACTCAGAGCAGGTGGCACTTGGGGCACTCTGTGGCGCCACACGCTGTCCTTGCTCTCGGCTCAGAGATGCAAGGGTCAAACTAACAAGCAAGCCAGGTCCTTGTCCTCAGGTAACTCCACAGTCTAGCAGAGGAACTGGATGCCAATCAGATCACCAGGCAAACAAATGTCAAATCATGATTGAGGCAGGGACGCTGGGTAGGACATGGGGATTGGCCAAGTGAGGGAGGCAGGGGCGCTGGGAAGGACACGGGGACTGGCCAAGTCAGGGAGGGAGAGGCAGGCACACCCGAGGTAGCAGAGCTTGGGTGGAGCCAGGAAGGAGTTGACAGACAAAGGAGAAAGGGAAGATTATTCAGCAGAACCATAGCAGGTGCAAAGGCCCTGTGGTGGGAGCAACCGTGACCAGCACAGAGCAGGCTGCTGCTGCTTGAGGGCAGATCACACGGGGTGGGGTGGGTTGGAGGCCAGAGATGAGGCTGGAGCTACACCCTGTGGGGTCTCAGGGCCGTGACAGGGTGTTTTCCTTCATCCTAAGGATGGTGGGAAGACACTGAGAGGTCCCTCACCCCCGCACACTTTTAAATGATGTGCTGGGAGTCCCTTCTCCAGGTGGACAACATTAGGGTCTGTTCTTAGCTCTTCCCCAAACTGCACCTCTGCTCATGACCATCAAGGCTGAGAACACGCAGAGAGCACAGAGGGCTGAAACGCAGCAGGAACCCCCAGCCACAGCCTTGTCCATCCTCCCCACACCCCTTGAACCGCTGTGGACCCAGCATTGCCGAGCACTGCTCTCCTCCTGCACCTGGGGCATGAACTGAAGGTTCTTTTGAGCATGGCCTGAAGGAAACTGAGGACCACGAGGAGACGTGTGCAGGCCCCTGTGTGCACAGCCAGTGTCAAGGTGCCCAGGGCCCCACCTCATTCATCTGAACAATGCCTGCTCTGCCCTCAGCTTGGCTGCCAGCCCCCTCTGGCTCAGGTGGTCTCCTCCATGCTGCCTCTCCCAGCATCTCTGGCTCTGCAGCGCATCTTTGGACTCTGAAAGGACAACTGAAGGGCTGACGACATGGAGTGCCCAGAGCCAGGAGCCCAGAGTAACTGCGCCCAGTGAGCCGCCTCCCACCTCCCAGAAGCTCCTCCTGGGCACTCGGCAGGAGCAGAGGGTTGGCAGCGGCAGTGAGAGCAGTGAGGACCTGGTACTGCACGCTGGCTGCTGAAGCTGTGACTGGCCCAGAGCACTCAGGGAGGGACCCTGTGGCTACTGCAGGGCACCCATGCAGGGACCCAGGCCAAGACTATGCAGAGGAATGCGGCCGTGGGCCTGCCCCAGCGGAAGCTTGCTCAGGAGTCCACACTTGAGGATGGCAGTCTACGGGCCACCTCAGCACCTTCACTCCCATCCTGGGACCATCAGCCCACATAGTGCAATGCACTGCACCAGCCTAAGTGCCCCTGGAAAGGCCTCTGCTGGGTCACAACCAGCCTCACACTCAGGCTGTGTCTGTGCATATGAGTGTGTGCCTGAGGCGTGGACATCCTGTGTGCACTGTGTTTGGGGTGTGATATGGTTTAGCTCTGCGACCTCACCAAAATCTCAACTCAAATTGTAATCCCTATGTGTCGGGGGAGGGGCTTGATGGGAGGTGATTGAATCATAGGGGCCGACTTCCCCCTTGCTGGGAGTTCTCACAAGATCTGATGGTTTAAAAGTGTTTGGCAGTTACCCCTCACACCCTCTTGCTGCCATGAAAGACGTACCTTGCTTCCCCTTTGCCTTCCACCATACCTGTAAGTTTCCTGAGGCTTCCCCAGCCATGCAGAACTGTGAGTCAATTAAACCTCTCTCCTTTGTAAAGCACCCAGTTTCAGGTGGTTCTTTAGAGCAGTGTGAAAATGGACTAACGCAGGGTGCATGTGAGTGTATGTATTGGCTTGGCTTGGGATTAGGGAGGAAATGTAAGGAAATCTACTCAGAAAATGTTTCTAAACATTCTTGTCGCCAGATGCCCCCGGTCATCACAGTCCTCTTAAAAGTCACTGTAGGTAAAAAGTTCCTCCCCATGAATAGTTGTTTCATGTTATCGAATAAGAAGGGAGACAAGCTGGGGCACTCACTGGGAACTTGCTGGGCTGGGGCCAGCATACAGCAGCTTCCCGGCAAGCCTGTGAGTGCTGAGAGCACCATGCACACGTGCCCACCACACGGCAGCCCAGCTCCCGGTGCCAGCCACCTGCACTCGCCACCACCTGCTGCAGTAACAGACTCACAGTGATTATCCTAGCGTTCTGGAGGCCGGAAGTCTAAGGGGTTTCCCTGGGCCAAAATCAAGGTGTGGGCAGAGCTGCATCCTTCTGAAGGCTTCGGGGAGAATTGGTTCCAATGCAGTTTTCTTGTTGCCGGAGGCTGCAGCCCTCCTTGCCTGGGAGCCCCTTCCATTTTCAAAACCAGCACCCAGCAGGTTTAGTCTCTCTCACCCCTCCCTCCTGCAAAAATGTTTGTGATTATGTTGGACCCACCCAGATAAGCCGGGAGAATCTCCCACTCAAGGCCAGCTGATTAGTAACCCGATTCCACTTGCAACCTCAACTCCCTGTAACCAAACAGGCTCACAGGCTTTAGGGATCATGACAGGGCTGCCTTGGGGGCTGATACTCTACTCACTGCACCAACATTCACCCCTCCCTAGCAAGGCATGTCTCTTTTGCACCCAGTAGCCTTAAAAAATGGCTGAAGAGCAGAGCTTTGAATCCCGTTGATCTTCTAGGCCTCTCAGCACCTGCTATGTACCCTGAGCTCAGCGATTCCCTCAGAATCTTCCATCTAACCCAACAGGCCCACGCTGAACACACACACAGGTGGGGTCCCAGCAGGTACAGGAGAAGAAGACGGCCCACCTGCCCCTTGGGGGGCCATGAGCCAGAGCCCTGGGTGTGAACCATGCCCAGGATCCCCACCCTGGGCAAAGGCCGCCACCCTAAGCCCTGCTTGCTTGGATTCAGAGTGGTGGTGACAACCACGTCTGTCAGGCCAAGCTGTCAAAAGCATCAAGTGAGAACACACCCTCAGGCTGCTGGGCCAGAGAGCAGTTTTGGAAATGTTTCTATTTCCGTATAGTTTATGAATCCAGTTGGGAAGGGCCTTTGGATGTTCGAGTCCTGGTCCAGGGCGGTGGAAGAAGAGGTGAGCACCAGCCTTTGCAGCCTCCCCAGTTCATCCTCCCCACACCCGAGGAGGCTCAGGGAGGTTGGGTTTCTGCCTCCATCCACCCAGGCCGCAGGTGGAGACTTGGATTGGAAGAGGCGCTGCTTCACTCCAGCACGCAGACACTGCTGGGTGAGGAGGTGAGAGCTTGCAGGAGCTCCAGGGTCCCAGGACTGAAGGGTCTTTTTGCCTTGTTCCTGGGGTGCACTCTAGATACAGAAGCGATGCTATCAGCCTTTGCCCCACGTTCCCTCATCACCTACTGGCTGGATTCCCGGGGACTTGTCTGCGAAATAGAATCACACCACACTTATTTGGAGGAGCTGAAAGGTACAGCCAGACTGTGATGTGATTAATACTTTAATCTACAGACTCCAGGCTGGGAGCTGGGAGCCTTCACCCAGAGAGGGCTCTTGGGGCGGAGTCCGCCCTGCCTGAGGATGCTGGGAGCCTTCTGCAAGGCTGAAATCCCGGGATCAGAGCTTCAGGCCAGGCTCCGTCTCATAGGAAATATTTTGGACACCTAAATCCCAGCTACATCCCAATGTCCCCGAAATAACCACCAGCTAGCACTTCTGAAAGTGCTGGCTGTTCTGTTTCCAATCAAACTGCCGCCATCTGACAGCTGGCCCGGAGGAGGAGGCTGTGGGAGCGTTCCGGGTCTCGTGGATCCAGGTCCACTTGCCACAAATCCCTGGATGCTTTCGAGCCCCGTTTTCCACATCAGATTTATAAGGACCCCAATGGTACAATGGGGTTTCTGAAAACTGAATTAAATAAAATAATCCAGACCTTTTGGAACAGCTTTGCCGTTTAAAGCTTCCAATGAATGATGCACTGTGATGCGGGAAGGGAAGGTGGGGCTTTCAGGAGCACCCACCCACCTCTGAAGGCCAGGCTTGCCCTGGTCTGTCTGGGCACCAGCTGTCCTCTGACCTGGGATGTTCGTTTTCTCCCCTACCCACTTGCCACCTCCACTGGGCAGCTTTCAAGATAAGCCTCAGCCCTCAACTGCAAACTCAACGCCTTGGGAAACTGCCTTGACTCCCCGGCCGACAGGTGCTGCGTCCCTTCTCTGTGTTAATATCTGCAGTTCAGGGCCAGGCTCATGCCCGTGATCCCAGGACTTTGAGAGGCTTAGGCAGGAGGATTGCTTGAGCCCAGGAGTTTGAGATCAGCCTGGGTAACATAGAGACCTCATCTCTAACAAAAAAGAAAAAAAACCCTGCAATTCATCCATCGTATCTTATTCCATAATTTCTCTTATTCTGTTCATTCTCTGTGTTCTCTCCTCTGCTAAATATGTCTCACCCCTCACCTGTCTTCACCTCCCTCTCTCCTCCCATCCTCCTCCCCCTTCTAATCTCTCTCCCTCTGTTTCTCTTTCTCTTGCCATCTCTCTCTCTGTTCCTCTATTTCTGTCTCCCTCTCTCCCTCTCTTTGTCTACACACACACACACACACACACACACACAGAGCACTGGGCTTTGCATGGGCAGCTCAAGAGGCTGACACAGCCCCAGTCACCCCTTCCCCAGGACTCACCCAGTTTCCCTTACCCCCAGCCCTGTGGGCACTTCCCACGTGGTAGCGTGGAATATCAAAACAACGTGTACTCAAGGGTTGAGACTAAATAAAATTAACTGTTGCATCTGCTCCCATCAGGGGCGCTCCTGAGTGAAACTGACCATTTCTTCTTGGTATGAATGTCTTCAGGTGCAGAGCACACAGTGACCACTAGTGGGGATGTAGAGTCACCGCCAGCATCTGTTTTGGGGCACCCACATTATTATCCACCATTGCTATTGTACATCAGGGCAAATAGGGCACAGTGAAGAAGGAAAATAATACCTTAGTATTAGTATAGTAGTATACCTAAGTATACTATATAGCAGTATATCATAGTAGTAGTATACCTAAGGTATTATTTGAGTATTTTTGAGCACATGGACATTTGAGAAATGTCCTGGGGACCCCTGGGATCAGCAGACCAGACTCAGAAGGTTGCTGCCCTAAAGAGAGGGTTGGTTTCTCTGCTTTTACACGGGTTCTCTCAGTCCATTTCCCCCTGGAAATATGCCACAGGCTTCGTATCCAGAGAGAATAAAGTGCCACAGCACTGTGTCCAGGCAACTCTCACGCCTTCCTGCCCCAGCATCCTGTCACCACTGGACTCATCTCTCTCCAACACCAGACGCCGGTGTTCCTTCAGCCCCTTCAGCGTGCTGCCTTTGCTCCAGGTGAAGACCCTTGTCCTGCTATTCTCTAACCGAGCACGCTTTGCTCTCAGACTTTTCCCCACTTGGCTCCTCCTTCCACATAGAAGCCTTTCCTGCCCTTGCATGCTCCTCCCACCCAGTCTCATTGCCTGATTTTGTTGTCATTGCAGCACTTGTCACATCAGAAGTTTAGTACTAGTTTGTGTGCATGTTGATTTTCCATCTCTCCACTAAAATATAAGGTCCACGAGGGCAGGGATTCCTTCTCTCCAGGTAACTGCTGCATCCTCAGTGCTGCAAACTGTGGGAGACCCTATTTGGTCCTCAGCAGACTTCTATGTTGTCATCATAAGCCAAGATGTAGGCTGGAGGTGGGGAGCCTAGTGGAGGGGAAGGGACGGTGTGCCACCAACCCCTCATCCCTCCCTTCTTCCTGCTGACACCTGAGTGGGAGTGGACGGGCCAGTCCAAGCAGATCTTACAGCCTAGGGGATGTGGAGCCCGGGGCATGGGGAAGCAGGATGCTGGAAGTTCTGGCCAGTGGCAACAGTTTAAATAGTTCAAAATGAAGGTGCAAGTTAAGTCAGGATTTCCTCTTCTGGTAAGGACAGACTAGGCAATTATGACCAATTCTTCAACTGAACACAATAGAAATATCTGGGCAAAAATATCTTCTTAAAATTCGTTACAGAACTAATAAGATAGTGAAAAATGTATAGGCCAGAATCACAGGAAAATGGGGGCCAAGCCTTCCATGTGTGGCTGCTTTACTCCTGGGGGCACTTTGCTGATACCACGGGGATCAATAGCGAGGCCAAAAGACAGCAGTGCTTTCCCAGCCATGTGGGGTCCCAGACAACAGGGAAGGCCCCGATGAGGCCGCCTGGTTTTAGTTGAGACACCAAAGGGCTGAATGTGAGGAGTGGTGAGGAACTAGAGCAGACAGACCTTCTCAGGAAATGGAAGTAACATCTTATTATCTCAACACCTGAGGCTGAGTTGAGACGATTTAGACCTCAAGTGCTAAAAAGCAATGGAAAGAAATGTAAGTCATCTCTGAAAGAAGATAATATCATTCTAAGGCTTAACTGATTCTTCCAAACAACTTTTAAAACACAATATCGGGCACAATAACCATGCATACAAGGAGTCAAAACAATATGAATGAAACCAGCAGAAACAACAGACAATAGAAGTAATCACAGAGACTCTAGCTATTGGAGTCATCAACACATACTTCTGAATAACTATGCTTATAATGTTCAAGGAGATAAAGGAAAAATTAGAAATTTCAGTACATCAATGAAAATTCCTTCTTTAAATGGAAATTCTAATACTGAAAAATCAAATTAGCAAAATAAAATTAAGTGGATGGATTTAAAAGCATAATCTGCTGAAGAGAAAATTAATGAAATAGAAAAGCAAAATAAAATGTCTGGAATAAAAAAAAATAGAGCTACAACATGATGGAAAACATAGAAGAATGGGTATGAAATAGAAAGAACATAAGGAATAGGTTTAAGAGCCTTGTAATTGCAGTCCCAAAAGGAGATGGGAGACTACGTAGGTCAGAAAGAAAATTTGAAAAGGTAATGGCTGAGAAATTTTAAAGCTGATGAAAGACTTCAAGCACAGAAGCAAGGAATCTTATAACTCCTATCAAAAACCAAACAAATAAATAAATAAAAGAAAATCCCTACCAAGCTATATCAGAGCAAAAGTGCTGATAACCATAAAGAAAGAGGATTTTTTTAATTAGAGAAAAAGACACATTATCTTCAAAGAGCAACGATTAAAATAATAGCTACTTCTCAACAGCAACGATAAAAACTAAAACACAATGAATGATATCAAGTGCTGAAAAGGAAATAAGTGCTAACCAAGAATGTTATATCCAGTGAAAATATTCTTTTAAAATTAAGGTTCTGTAAAGAGAATTTTCATACAAACAAAACAGAGAATTTATCACCAGTGATCACACTGAAGGAAATACTAAAGATTGTTCTATAGGCAGAACAAAAATGATCCCAGGTGAAAGGTAAGAGATGTAAAATATACAAGGAACAAAAGAAAAGTGTGTGTGTGTGTGTGTGTGTGTGAGAGAGAGAGAGAAAAGAATGCCTCATTGGGCTTAAAATAGACAGAGAATTAAAATATACAACAGCAATGCCATACAAGAAGCATGATAAATGGACCTCATGTGTTTTTAAGCCCTTAATTGTCCAGAAAGAGGGTAAAATAACAACAAAAATATTTAACTTTAATAAGTCAAGAATGCTTATTGCAATATTCAGGGCAACCACTAAAAGACTGTTCAAATAGTCTAAAACTTTCAAGTTAATGGTAGTAAATAATAAAATACATAACCCATAAAACGCAATCTGGGAGAGAAAGAGAAAACAAAAAAGGGAAAATTGAGACAAATAGGAAACACGTCATATATTTAAACCCAAATGGTCATTCATGACATCAAGTCATTACATCAAACGCATGAGCACTCACGTCTCCAGTTAAATATGAAGACTCTGCTGCATTTAAAAAAAATCAAGACTCGGCCAGGCACGGTGGCTCACGCCTGTAATCCCAGCACTTTGGGAGGCCGAGGTGGGTGGATCACGAGGTCAGGAGATCAAGATCATCCTGGCTAACACGGTGAAACTCCGTCTCTACTAAGAATACAAAAAAAAATTAGCCGGGTGAGGTGGCGGGCGCCTGTACTCTCTGCTACTAGAGAGGCTGAGGCAGGAGAATGGCGTGAACCCGGGAGGTGGAGCTTGCAGTGAGCCAAGATCGCGCCACTGCACTCCAGCCTGGGCGACAGAGCAAGACTCCGTCTCAAAAAAAAAAAAAAAAAAAAAATCAAGACTCAACTATATACTGTTGACAAAAGACATTTCATTATGACAAAGATCAAGGAAAAAAAAAAAAAAACACACACACACGTATATATAAAATGTAAACACCTACCAAAGTTGGTTTTTCTTTTAGATGTGGAACTATGTTTATATTAGATAAAATAGGTTTTGGGGGCATAAAAAGGAATACTTCATAATAAAGTTTTCAATGCATTGAGAAGGTTTTAAAAATATAAATTTATGTGCACTAGTAACAGATGCTCGAAACATTTAAAACAAAAATTGATAGAACTATCAGGAGAGATAAACAAACCCACAGTCAATTGGGATCTCTTAATACATGTCTTAGTAACTGACAGAACAAGCAGAAAAATAAAATCAGTCAAGATAGAGGAAATTTGAAGAACATGAATAACAAAATGGAACTAAGAAATATATATAGAATACACTAACCAACGAATAAACTGTATTTTCAGGAACTCACATCAAACACCTGCAAAATTGCATGACATGTTGGAGCATCAACAAAGCTTTCACAGCTCTTGAAGGGAAGAAACAATGTCAAGTCTTTTCCACTATGACAATTCTAGAAAATGAGAATCAACCGTCCCACTTTTGGCAGAGCCTGGGAGGAAGCCGTGGCCACCCTAGGATGGGATGGGAAGAAATCCGCCAAAGGCTGCATGTGGCCTGCAGGATCCCTGCAGAACTGCTGGGCACTCCAGATGCAGATGGCACCTGCACTCAGTCACAAGCTCTTCCCAGTGTGTGCCAGCAAGAAGGGCGGGGCCGAGGGGAGCCACCTGGATGGTGCAGCCCAGTGATAGACAGCTGGAGAGGACGAGACCAAAATGCAGTCGTCTCCCCAGGCCTCTGCGCACGGCAATCAAGAGCGCCCATCCCATTCTCAAGAACAAGGTAAGAATCCACTGACTGGGGAAAGTGGAGGAACGGAGGCCATTCATTTGCCATTGGCAGAGGGGCAGGAAAAGTCCTCAGCCCGGAATCCCATAAGGCAGAGATGTGATTCCCCCTCCTGGAGGAGAGAAAGAAAACTTTCTGCTTCCTAAGACCTGTCGCAGACACCAGGCAAAGTTCGCCTGCTACAGGGGAGGGGCCGGAGGGCCAGAATGCGGCAAGGGCCTCACCCCAGGCTCTCTCCAGTGGTCAGTGGGGGTGACCCAAGCAGAGGGACAGGGCGGTGGCAACAATACCTCTTTGGGCTCTCAGATTCAGGGCTATCTCCTTAGAGTTCTCTCTCCAATCCCTCAAAATAGCCCTCGGTCCCCGGACTCCCTTCTGTCTCTACAATGTTATGAAATCATTCTGACCATTCACCTGTTGCCCCTTTCCTGTCCGCAGCCTCTGCTGGAACACGACCCAGAGTGCAAGGACTCACCTGGTGTCCCGTCTGTCCCCTGAGACAGGCCCTACAACCACCTCACGAATGAAGGCCTGGGAACTGCCACTACCTACCATGAAAGGGCCAGTTATTAAGTGCCTACTGTTTGCCAGGCATTGGATTTGCCCCTTAACCCACACATGGACCCCATGAGATCAGTATTTTTATTTGAATTTGTAGAAGAAGGAACTAGGGCTCAGGGGGGATGGCACAGCTGCTGTGTGGGGAACTGAACCCTGCACCTGGCCTCGCCTCTGGCCCTGCAGACCTGCAGAAGCTCCCATGTTGCCTCTTCTGGGAGAAGAGAGGACCTGGGTGGGGCTCGTGATTCATCACACTAAGAGTCGTCACTGTGGCTCCCCAGACTGGGCCTGCAACCCACACCTTGGGCATGAGGGTGAGATAGCCGTGGGGAGGTCCCGGCCCAGGCCAGCCCCAGCACCCCCCACCTCCTCACTGTGGTTCTGGGCCCGTTCCCAGCCTCACAGAGAGGCTGCTTCCTGAGAGAGCACACACAGCCCTTAGCGTTCCCAAGCCAAGGCCCCGCCCCAGTTCCCTTAAGAGCACCCCCTCCTGGTGCCCAGTCGGAGCCAGGGTAAGCAGTCACCGCCACTGCCTCTCCATCAGCCATGACAGACGGCCTCACTGGGCTCCTGGCATGAGACCACAATTAGCAGACCCGAGTTTACAATCTAAATAAACTCCTCTTTAAGGAGAATACTTTTCCTTTCATTATTTTACGGGCAGCCAGTTAGAGCCGCTAAGTAAAAATCATTTTAAATAGCAATAAGGCTACTGTTGCTGGTGGGGGGTGATGAAGGCCGTGGGCCCTGAGCATCCCGTCAATGCCTTGAACTTGACAGGAAGAGCCAGGCCTCCTTGGGCAGCCCCCTGGGTGCTGGGGAGGGTCTAAGGCCAAGGATGACAGCAGAGGCAACCCAGTGAAAGCGGGGAGCCCAGGAACAACAGGGTCAGAAGCGCAGCGAGAGGACAGCCAACCCGTCTTCTGCCCCCACAGTCCAGCTGGGGAGAGAGGCTTGGGGAAAGGAGGGGCCCCACAGATGACCACGTCAGAACCAAGGCCTGGGAAAAGCAGGAGGAGGAGGAAGGGGACAGCGGCCTCGTTGGTGGTGGCAGTGTCCTGTGGCAGGGCACTTCCTCACCCCAACTACAGTAGCAATGTAACGGCCCCAGCGGTCATGGGTGCTCACGTTCAGGTACCCCCTTCTCTGCACCAGGCGGGCTCTGAGCCCTCCATGCAACACCTCATTGGATGCCTGCAACAACCCTTTGAGGCACCAGGAGGTCTGAGCCCTCCATGCAACACCTCATTCGAGCCTGCAACAACCCTTTGAGGTGGGGAGTGAGAAGATTTCCCTCTCACAAAGGAGGAAATGAGGCACAGAGGAGTATAAAAGTAGAACGTTAAATCCACCCCGAGGGCAAGTTAAGGTGGAAGAGGATCTGGGATCTCTACGTCCTGCCCTGTGTCAGTGTCCAGAGGACCCCGGGGACCCCAGAGAGACCACACCGTCCACAGGGACAAGCCAGGCAAAGGGACGCTTGACCAAAGCTAGGGGTTTACTCCAAGTTTCACATGATCTTCTGTGGAGCCTGCCCGTTACAGACTTGGGGTAGGATTGTGGGGGTTAGAGCTTCAGACACTCGTAACTCCCTCCTCCCAGCCCCATCCGCAGAAGCAGCGCCCCGGCCAGAATCCAGAGAAGTGGGCTTGAAGAGGGAGCTTGGACAGCCCTGGGCAGGCAGCACCTTGAGGACCCAGGACAGGCAGGAACTCGGACCCAAGTGGGAACGAGCTGCTGCCCGTGGGAAGAGAACCCCGGACCACTCTCAGGGCAGCTATTGCTTCCTCACTGGCCCCCCTGTCCTCCAGCCACAGAACCCTGGTTTGAAAGCAGCGCCCAGGCCAGGCGCGGTGGCCCATGCCTATAATCCCAAAGTTTTGAGAGGTTGAGGCAGGTGGATCACTTGAGGTCAAGAGTTCAAGACCAGCCTGGCCAACATGGCAAAACCCTGTCTCTACTAAAAATACAAAAATTAGCCGGGCATGGGGGACACAAACTTAAAAACCCACAAACTCGGAGGCTAAGGCAGGAGAATCACTTGAACCCAGGAGGCGGAGGTTGCAGTGAGCCAAGACCGTGCCACTGCACCCCAGCCTGGGCAACAGAGTGAGACTCTGTCTCAAAAGAAAAGAAAAGAAAAGAAAAGCAGGCAGTGCCCACCCTCAAAGTGCAGCCAGGAAAGGGGACAGGTGAATTAGACCCCAGTCAAGGGTGCTGGCCACAGCATACTTCTCAGTGACCTTCAGTGCCGAGGAGACACACGCAGGTTCTGACCCACAGATTCTGTGACCATTACAAGGCAGTTCTTGCCTAATGCCAGGATGTTCAGGGCTTTCTGTTACATGACAGCAGATAACAAGAAAAGTCGCCAACTATGTGATGATTTCTGGTATGGTTTGGCTCTGTGTCCCCACCCAAATCTCACCTTGAATTGTAATAATCCCCACGCATTGTGGGAGGGACCTTGTGGGAGGTAATTGAATCGCAGGGGCAGGTTTTTCCAGTGCTGTTCTCGTGATAGTGAATAAGTCACCAGATCTGATGGTTTTTATAAAGGGGAGTTCCCCTGCATACGCTCTCACTTGCCTGCCGCTGGGTAAGACGCCCCTTTACTCTTCCTCTTCGCCATGATTATGAGGCCTCCCCAGCCATGTGGAACTGTGAGTCCATTAAACCCATTTTCTTTATAAAGTATCCAGTCTCAGGGATGTCTCTATTAGTAGTATGAGAGCTAGCTAATACAATTTCTGAAGGGCAGGATTTTTTTTTTTTTTTGAGATGGTTTCTGTCACCCAGGTGGGAATGCAGTGGCCTCTGCCTCCCAGGTTCCAGCTATTCTCCTGCCTCAGCTTCCTGCGTAGCTGGGATTACAGGCACACGCCACCACGCCCGGCTAATTTTTTTGTATTTTTAGTAGAGACGGGGTTTCATCATGTTGGCCAGGCTGGTCTCGAACTCCTGACCTCAGGTGATCTGCCCACCTTGGCCTCCCAAAGTGCTGGGATTACAGGCATGAGCCACTGTGCCCGGCCTGAATTTTTAAATAATTAGTAGCAAGCATTTATATGTCACAACAGAACCATTACTTATCACAAATGCTCTTACTGCTACGTCGTGCTCCACACCACAGAGCTGATTTCACCCGAGTTACGCCTCTCGAAATCCACATTTTCATATTCTGAGTTTGCTTAAAATCAGGTGCAGTGGCATGAGATTGGCATCCCCCTGGAGGCAGTCGGTCCGGGGCTAAGGGGAGCGGCCCACAGAATCATACCCTGGGTGGACATTGTATTGCTGATGAGGACAAATTGCCCAGTTTGGCAATCCATGCAGCCCTGGTTCTCCAGATAATTGTTTATGTTCCAAACCATTTTGTACCATGCTCAGCCAGACAAAAGCCTCGTGCCTCTGCCAGTTTGGGTATGCAGGGCCTAATTCCCTGAAAAATCAGTTTGGCCGGCTGGTGTATGGCAATGCCCTTCCAAGGGAGAGCTCTCCAGACTTCTGTTATTCAAGAAACACTGTCACTCAGCAATGGAATATCACCCCAATTAAAAACCTCTCTGCTCCAAATAGCTTCCTTTACTTAAGGCTGTTTCTTTCCATAATGACACACACACACACACACACACACACACACACACAGACACACACACAGACACACACTGGGCCACCTGTTCCTGGTTTCCTGTTTCCATTCCCTGAACCCTGTTCCATTCCCTGTTCCTTCCTGAGACCCTGTTCCACCACCTAAGACCCTGATTTTTTCCTGTTCCCCTGGGCTCCATTCCCCTGGGACTCGGTTTCCTTCCTGAACTCCTGGGCTGTTCCTTCCACTAAATTCCTAAGACCTATTCCACCACCTGCTGAGACCTAGACCACCAGGTGTTTCCTGGTTCCCTGGTTTCCTGGGCTCCTGGGTTCCTTCCTGTTCAGACCTGGTTCCTAGACCACCTAAGTTCAGACCACCACCACCACCTCCTGGTTTCCCTGATTCCCTGGGCTCTGCCACCTGGGTCCTGTTCCGGTTTCCTGAACCTGGTTTCCTGTTCCTGGTTTCCTTCTGAACCACCACCACCTGTTCAGGTCCTGGACCCTGTTTCCCTGGTTTCCCTGTTTCCCTGAACTGGGCTCCCTGGGGTTTCCCTGGACAGTTTCCTGGTTTCCTTCCTAGGTTTCCTGAACCACACAAGACCACTGAACCTGAACCACACACACCCCTAGGACCACCACCTGAGACCTGGTTCACACACCACCTGGTCCTGATTCCTTCCTTCCTGGTTCCCTGAGACTGTTCGGTTTCCTGGTTTCAATTCCTGGTCAGTTCCTGGTTCCTAGTTCCTGTTCCTGTTCTACCACCTGAACCTGAACCACCTTTTCCTGGTTCCCTGAACCTGGTTTCCTGTTCCTGGTTTCCTGGGGCTCTGGTTTCCTGGTCTGGTTTCCCTGGATGTTTCCTGGTCCTGGTTTCCACCACCTGGACCCTGGACCACCACCACCACCCCTGGTTCCCTGGTTTCCTGGGCTCCCTGGTTTCCTGATTCCTGTTCCTGGTTTCCTGGTTCCTGAACCTGGTTTCCTGGGTTCCTAAGTTCACCACAGACCACCACCTGAGACCTTTCCACCTGTTCCACCTGGTTTCCCTGTTTCCCTGAACCCTGGTTTCCCTGTTCCCTGGGCTCCTGAACCTGAACCTGGGCTCCATTCCCTGGGCTTTCCTGGTTTCCCTGGTTTCCTGGTTTCCTAATTCCTGGTTTCCTAGTTTCTAGTTTCTACCACCTGAGACCACCACCTGGACCTACCTGATTCCATTCCCCTGGTTCCTGGTTTCCCTGAACCTTCCTGTTCCTGGTTCCTGGTTTCCTGGGACTCCTGGTTCCTGGTTTCCTGGTTTCCCTGTTTCCTGGGTTTCCTGGTTCCTGGTTTCCTGAACCTGGTTTCCTAAGTTCCTACCCTGGTTCCTACCACCTCTGGTTTCCTGGGCTCAGTTTCCACCTGTTCCTGAACCTGTTTCCAGTTTCCTGGGTTTCCTGGGGCTCCCTGGGTTTCCTGTTCCTGAACCCTGTTCCTTCCTGGTTTCCTGGGGTTTCCTGGGTCAGACCTGGTTCCTGGGTTCCTGGTTTCCTGGTTTCCTGGGAACACCTGGACCTGGGCTCCCTGTTCCCTGAACCTGGTTTCCCTGGTCTTCCATTCCTAAGTTTCCCTGGTTTCCTGGTCCCTGTTCCCTAAGTTTCCTGGGGTTTCCTGGTCAAGTTCCTGGTTTCCTGAACAAGACCTAAGACACCTGGAACCACCACCTGAGACCTGGACCACACACCTGGACACCTGGACACCACCTGAGACACCTTCCACCACCTGGGACCTGGACCACCACACACCTGAACCTGTGGGCTCCTGGTTTCCCCTGGGCTCCCTGTTCCTGGTTTCCCTTCCCTGTTCCATTCCTGGGCTCCCTGGTTTCCTGGTTTCCTGGTTTCCTAGTTTCTACCACCACCACACCTGAGACCTGAGACCTGCCATACCCTGAGACCTACCTGAGACCTGGTTCCGGATAATTCCTGGTTTCATTCCTGGGCTCCCTGAACCCCTGGTTTCCCTGGTTTCCTGTTCCCCTGATTCATTTCCTGTTTCCTGAACCTAAGACCTGAACCTGAACTCCACACACAGACCTGGTTTCCCTGGTTCTACCTGGATACCGGTTTCCTGGGCTCCTGGGCTCATTCCCTTCCTTCCTGTTTCCTGTTTCCTGGTTTCCCTGTTTCTACCACCTGACTCAGACCACCACACACACACCTGACTCCCTGGTTTCCCTGGTTTCCTGAACCTGGTTTCCCTGAACCTGGTTTCCTGGTTTCCCCTGGGCTCCCCTGGGCTCCCTGAACCATTCATTCCATTCCTGTTTCCACTGAACCACCTAAGATTTCAGACCACCTGAGACCACCTGAACCTGAACCACACCTGAACCACCACTGAGACCTGATGGGCCGGTTCCCCTGTTCCCTGAGACCCTGGTTCCCTGGTCCAGACCACCTGAACTCCTGGGCCTAAGACCTGTTCCATTCTGAGACCACCACCCTTGGTTCCCTGGTTTCCTGGGCTGTTCCTGGTTTCCTGTTCCCTGAACTCCTGATTCCTGGTTTCCCTGGTTTCCTGGTTCCACCTGGTTCCTACCACCTGGGACCACCACCTGGACCTGGACCACAGACCACTCCCTGGTTTCGGGCTCCTGTTTCCTGGGCTCCCCTGGTTTCCTGGTTTCCTGGTTCCCCTGTTTCCACAGACCTAAGACCTGGTGTTCCCTAAGTTCCTGGTCCCTGGTTTCCTGAACCTACCTGAACCTGGTTCCTGAACAAGTTTCAGTTTCACCACCACCTGGACCACCTGGTTCCTTGCCTTTCCTGGTTCCTGGTTTCCTGTTCTAATTCCGGTTCCTGTTCCTGGTTTCCTGGTTTCCTGGTTCAGTTCCTAGTTTCCTAGACCACACCTGTGGACCTGGTTCCTGGACCCTGGACCTGGACCACACAGTTTCCCTGTTTCCTGGTTTCCTGTTCCTGGGGTTTCCTGGTCGGTTTCCTGGTTTCCTGGTTTCCCTGGTTCCCTGGGTTTCCTGGTGGTTTCCACTGGGTCCTGGTCTGCCACCACTGGACCACCCTGGTTTCCTGGTTTCCTGAACCTGTTTCCTGGTTTCCTGGTTTCCCCTGTTCCCCCTGAACTCCTTTCCCTGGGGCTTCCTGTTCGTTTCCTGTTTCCTGTTTCCTGTTCCTAATTCCTGGGTTTCCTGGTTTCACAGACCTAAGGTTTCTGAACCACCCTGGTTTCCTGAACCTGAACCACCACCACCTGAGACCTGGACCACCCTGAGACCACCTGGTTCCTGGTTTCCCTAGAACCTGTTTCCTGTTTCCCTGGTTTCCCTGGGTTTCCTGAACCTGAACCTGAACCTGAACCCTGGTTTCCCTGAACCTGGTCCACCTGAACCTGGTTTCCTGGTTTCCCCTGGGTTTCCTGGTGTTTCCACCACCCTGAACCTACTACCACCTGAGACCTGGACCTACCCTGGACCACCTGGACTACCACCTGGACCACCTGAGACCACCACCACACAGACCACTGGACCTGGACCACCACCACCTGGGACCACCTGGACCACCACACCACCCTCCCTTCCTTCCTGGTTTCCTGGGATTCCTGATTCCTTCCTCGGGCCACTGTTCCTGGGTTCCTGTTTCTATTCCTGTTCCCCCTGGTCCCTGTTCCATTCCTGATTCCTGTTTCCTGGGTTTCCTGGACTCCCTGGTTCCTGGTTTCCTGTTTCCTGGGTTCCTGGTTTCCTGGTCCTGAACCTGGTTCCTGGTTTCCTGGTTCCTGGTTTCCACCTGGGTTCCTGGACCTGGACCACAGGACCACCACCACCTGGACCTGGACCACAGACCTGAACCTGAACCTGGTTTCCTGGTCCTGGTTTCCTGGTTCCTGGTTTCCTGAACAAGACCTGGTTTCCTGAACCTTCCCTGAACAAGATTCTTCCATTCCCTGAACCTGGTTCCCTGGATGAGACCTGGTTTCTACCACAGACCACCACACACAGACCTGGTTTCCACCACACCTGGGACCACCACAGGACCTGGACACCTGGGACCCTGGACTCCTGGCTGGGGCAGTTCCTGGGGTTTCCTGGTTTCAGACCTGGTTTCCTGAACCTGGTTTCCTGGTTTCCCTGGTTCCCTGAACCTGGTTCCTGAACCCTGGTTTCCTGAACCTGAACCACACACACAGACCTGAACCACTACCTGAACCTACCTGAGACCTGAACCACCACCACCACCTGGGGACACCTCCTGTTCCTGTTCCTGATTCCCCTGGGGCTCCTGTTTCCCTGGGTTTCCCTGGTTTCCTGGTTTCCACCACCCATTCCCTGGTTTCCTGGTTTCCCTGGTTTCCTGGGGCTCCCTGGTTTCCTGGTTTCCTGGTTTCCTGGTTCCTGGTTTCCTGGGGTTTCCTGGACTGGTTTCCTGGGTTCCCTGGTTCCTGGGGACAGGACCACCCGCCTGCCTGGACCTGGACACACACACACAAAAGACAAAAAGCTGCTACAAAGTCACTTTTTTATACAAGACCCATACGTCTGAACTCTACCCTGTTAATGAGGCCTACCCAAAAACAAAACACAGAACACTAAATGGTATAAATCTGTGAGTTCTTAGAATGACGATAAATATCACCAAAGTATGTTTACCAATACATGTCTTAATAGGCCAGGTGCAATAAAGAGATGCATGAGGATCATCAGGAGATTTGATAAATAAGCTCAAAATAAAAGAACCAAGTGCAAATGGACTTGCTTTATGTCTCAAGGCATTTTTCTGCAGGCTTTCGAGAGCAGAAAGCAGCAAGGCTGAAATCTAGGATAGCATATTGCCTAAAAGCATGGGCTACGAACTCAGGCGCCATGGCCGGTTCAACTCCTCCTTGTTGCATGGCCTTGGGCGGGTTACATAACCATCTGTACCCAGGGACTGAATCCTAGGACCGTGTTGATGATTCCACGAGACAACCTATGCAAGGCTCTGAGCAGAGAGCCCGGCTCACAATAAGCACGCAATGAATATTAGCTGATAACGATCTCATCCGATTTCACATTTAGCCAGCAGGGAGTGATGCCCCTATCCTGGAGCAACCTCGCCAGCGCTGTGCCAGAACCAGCTTGCAGCGACTCTTCCAGGATCAGCATTCAGCAGCATCGCTGTGGTTGCTTGAAACAGCCCACGGTGGGAGTGTTTACACCAAGAAAATCAGCAAATGCCATCAATCAAGACTGTTTTGTTTTTTTCACGGAGTGGCTGTTAAACATTCACCAGCACACCCCTGGGCCCAAGAGAAGAAAGATGAATGGGAACCATGTAAACGACAACAAGGGATGGGATGGGAGAGGAGTATGGCTTAGATGATGTGACCTTCGAATGTCATTCACTCCTTCTTCAAGCCTATTGGATGCCGTGTAGTGCAGGGAAGGGCGTGGGCTGCAGAGCCGGAGCTGGATTTGAATTCTCTCATTTCAAGGATGGGAGATCTGAGGCCCACACTGAGGCTGGACCTGCTCAAGATGAGAGAGTTACAGACAGCAGAGACAGGGCTCAAACTCAGCTGCTCTCACTGCTTGGTGGCCTCTCACTTCATCAAGGGGCCAGTCTCATCAGCTCACCCTGACCCTGAAGTCAAAGTCTAAACAGTGCGATTCACTGGTTGCAGTGGTGTGTCTGGGAGGCAGTCTTACAGGGTATGCTCCCTCAGTTATACTTCTGGTCTTGAACTTTGTGTCTTTCTGTAAAACTAAACCAAACAATAAGCACTTGAAGCCCCCAATGAGCCCATGTTGTTAAACCCTATTGGAAAACAGGTTTTCTTAAAAAAGGAGAAGAAGGTCGAGCGCAGTGGCTCATGCCTGTAATCCCAGCACTTTGGGAGGCCAACCAGGCGGATCACCTGATGTCAGGAGTTCGAGACCAGCCTGGCCAACGTGGGGAAACCCCATCTCTACTAAAAACACAATAATTAGCCAGGCATGGTGGCACACACCTGTAATCCCAGCTACTCGGGAGGCTGAGGCAGAAGAATTGCTCGAACCTGGGAGACAGAGGTGGCAGTGAGTCGAGATCACATCATTGCACTTCAGCCTGGGTGACAGAGTGAGACTCTGTCCCAAAAAAATAAAAAAATAAAAAATAAAAGAAGACGAAGAAAAAAGCTTACATTGATTTCCTCATACATTTGCACAAGCTACAGAACTTGGTTCTTTTATTTTCATTTGGAAACAAGTTGAAACAGCCCTCCAAATTAAGAAAACAACTTTACAAATTCAAGTTTTATGTTCTCTTATTTCAGAAATATTCATGGCCTCAATATGTCTCTCCTAAGTACTTATATAAAAGCATTTTTCTCTTCCATTTGCCAATTTTTAAAGATTTTTTTTCACTCTACTTACAACAAAGCAATCATTTCAAATTAATTAAGTTTTCATTAAAATGTATTATTGTAATGTCCCAGGTACTGAATAGTGATTTTGTGTTCTGAGAGAAAAATATTATATATTATATATTATAACTTTTGCAAGTAGACAATTTCAACCCAATTCCGTCCTCTGGCATGAAGCACAGGGGGTTTGCATACAGTAGGTTGAGAGAATAACTAGCAATAATAATTATCAGTGACATGAATCAGGAGAGTACATTTACAGAGGACTTTCAGAAGTGCACAGCTATTTTGCATATGTTATTCCATTTCGTTCTAAGCATTGTTCCATGTAGACCTGTTTATCTCTCTTTTTTATTTTTATTGAGAAAACCAAGACCCAGAAATGTGAGGTCACTCACCAAAGGTCACACAGTCTCAAGATGCAGAGCTGTCATTTGACCCTGGGTCTTTCCACCTCCAGATGCACCTGAGCGTGGAGTGTGCAGGGGGAGGTGGGGTCTGGGTCCCGGAAGGAGCTGAGGATCTCCTCACTCTCCCTTCCTGACTTGTTTATTCTCCTTTCAAAACACAGTTATTTTCTTTGCAACACCAACGAGCTCGATTCAAAATCAGAGTCATTTTAACGTTTTAAAAACATCAAGTAGAGCTTAGAAAATTCAAGCACTAGAGGGAAAAATAATTCTCAAGTTATTTAGAAAGAAAATTTACCTTGATTCTGAGGGGCCTTGAGCTTTCTGCATTTTGCTCCTTTTTTGGGCTATGCTGAGTGGGGGCCGTGGCTGTGGTGGGAAACTGAGAGTTGCATGAGATCTCTAGATGCTTCTTAGCCCCTCAGCGCCACAGAGAAAAGAGGAAAACACTCATCTGGATGATCCGTGTCTTGCAGACTCAGTCTCAAACCCTTTGGGGTGAGAATTCTGAGGCCTGAGGGCATTTATGAGGGAAGCCACACAGAGCGTTGGCCAGCGGGACAAACAAAGGAAGCCAAACTGGGGTCTTTGGTGCAAAAATAAAATAAATTCCTATTTCTTGATATGGTTTGGCTCTGTGTCCCCACCCAGATCTCAAGTTGAATAGTAATCCCTAATGCTGGGGGAGGGGCTTAGTGGGAGGGGCTTGGATCGTGTGGGAGGGGCTTGGATCATGTAGGTGGAGTTCCCTTTGCTGTTCTTGTGATAGCCAATGAGTTCTTGTGAGATCCAGTGGTTTAACGGTGTGTGGTACTTTCCTCCTCATGTGCTCTCCTGTCCTGCCACTGTGTGAAGAAGGTTCTTGCTTCCCCTTTGCCTTCTACCATAATTATAAGTTTCCTGAGGCCTCCCAATCATGCTTCCCGTTAAGCCTGCAGAACTGTGAGTCCATTAAACCTATTTTCTTCATAAATCACCCAGTCTCAGATAGTTCTTTATAGCAGTGTGAGAACGGACTAATGCACTTGTTCATTATTGAGTGCTGTGTTCTTGATCTGGGTCCCTGTCTTCATTTTCCACCTTATTTCCTTCTCCAGGGCTCCCACGCCCTCTCCCCCATCCCATCCTATTACTGTGCTGAATGCCGTCATCTTCGCTCTCAGAGTCCCACCAGCAGGGCCAAGGTTCCTCCCTACCCAACCAGCATGCCATCAACACACTTTCTAACATGATTCCCTCTGTGCCAGTCTGCTTCCCTGTAGCTCTTTGCTTGTGCCATTTTCTCCAACTAGATCACAGAGCAGTAACAGGGAAAGGAAGGGTATGGCTGATAGAGAATGCTCTCTGGAGCCAGTAGCCATGAGTTAACCCTGGCTGGGGCATTACTGGTCTCGCCTTGGGCATGGCAATCAGCTCCCTGGTCTTCACTGGTAATACCCATAAGAAAACCACCTCACAGGCTCAGGATAACACACTGACATGAATCCTCTTAGCTGGCACCTGGTCCACACTGACAGGACAAAGGTCATCATTTCGTGGCTGACACTACTCCATTAGTGCTGGGTGAGCCCCTCACCCTTCCCAAAGGATGTGGAATTGAGCCCAGGAACAGGTTCATGTCTCCCAGAGGCTGGACTTGTACCTATAGGATCAGGAGCCACAGGAGGCTGCAGGGGAACAGAGGCAAGAAAACCTCAGTAGAAGGAGGAATAGAACCTGATGTACAGGAAGAGCAGGGAGATGGAGAGAAACTTTGATCACTTCTGATTCTGATCCCATCCCTTCCTGAGGTCCCATCCACATTCCTGCCCTCACCACATAGGACACTCCACAAACCCCATAACTGCCTTTTACTTCTCCTTTACTCTGATCCAAGGACCCATGTTTGTTTCTGCTATTTGTGAGCAGATGATTTCAATTAACGTCATAACGAGGGCAGCCAGTGGAGTGCCTGTCACATGATTGGGGCTCAATGACCACAGCTCCTTCCACACCCCGCTTCCAGCTTCCAGCAACTGGAATCAGATCACTCAGCCAGTGTGACCTCGGCCCTAAATGGAACTATCGCCCCTGAGCAAGGTTCCCATGGGGCTCCAGAACCGACCCTGCAAACCTCTGTGCCCTACTAGCTTTTGAAGAAACTGCACTCTTGTAAGAGGTGGCTCCAAGGACTCTGCAAAAGTGTGCAGATTACCCAGAGCCTGCAGCAGTGAGGGAGGGAGCAGAGGAGAGGTGCAAATGGAGCCTGGGCACCAGCAGGGAGGCTCAGGTGCTTGCACCTTCATGAGTCGCAGATCACCTGGCTGAGTGCCCTCCTCCCTCACCTACTGCTGCCCGGGGTCATGTCCATCCTGCAGTCCTGCCTCCACTGCACCCTCAGCATGATCTGTGCTGCAGGCCCCAACCAGAGCTCTCCAGATGCACTCAGAGCTGCTGGGCTGGGATGACAGGCCACCACAGGCCAGGGTCTGAGCTAGGGCCCTCAGCACCCCACCTTCCCAGGGCAATGCTGGCTGTCAGAGACACTGTTCAACCTTCAAAGTAATAGCTCATTGGCTGAGATGAAATCCACAGAATTTATGCTCCTTGATTCCTGATGACATTATTTAAAGTGCCTGTGATTTATCACTAACCCAATATGCATTGTCATTTCTAAGTAATTACAGAAAATATTGTAATCTAAGTACTATTACATCAGGAGCACAACTCGGAATAAATACTGCCTCTACCTTCAGTCAACTCAGTAATGTGAATCGATACCTACTGATTTTTTGAATGTGAACATGTTGAGAGGTCTTGAATTCCCATCACCGCGGCTGGGTCATATATCCTCCTTCGTTAGAGAATGAGGGGCCCTCAGGCAGCCTGGTCTCCCTCACACACTTCTGCAGGTGCAGACCTTCCTGCAGGTCCGTGCCCCTTAGGGGTCAGCAGGGCACTCAGGGGCCCAACAGAATGAGTTCAGCCACAGCCTCTGCCTGAAATGTGCAAAATCAGCTTTCTCCCAGACAGCCTTCATCAAATAATATATTTATGCAAATACACGCCATGCCCAGCGGTGTGCTAGGTACGACGAGTGATACCAGGACATAAGATGTGACCCTTGCCCAGAACACATTCTAAGGCCCATCTGAAGAGTCTAACTCAGGTGTCTGAATCATGAGATTTGGTTTCAGGCGTGGTTCCACTCTGCTTCTTACTGGCTGGTGGCCCTGGAGCAGACTTAACCTCTCTGAGCTGCAGGCATAACCCTGGTAAAACAGGACCAATATCTGTCCTATCTATTTCATATCACAACTGATCAACTAAGTTGATGGATAAGAAACATATGTAGATTGCAAAGTGCTATACAGAAGTGAAGAATAGGATTATTACAGAAGGCTGGTGATTCCTGGAAAATAAAGTAATCCACTTATGGTCAGAGGAGCAAGAAGAATTCTTCAGATAAATATATACCATTACACTCACCTCCTTGTAAATGAAAATAGAACTCATTAAAACTAGTATAAACAACACATTATAGAATATAATCAAGTTCCATAAAACAGATCATTAAAAGAAGGAGACAAAATGGGACAGAGTCTGGTACATTGTAAGTGCTCAAAGTTATTTGTTGAACAAATGAAAAAATAAGTGAGAAAAAAGACATAGAGAAGGAAGAATCTGTGGGGCCCACTGAGAAGCTGACAGCCCAGGTAAAAGCAATGGGAGATGGTGTGAGGAAAGGAGAGCCATGTAGTACCTGGTGCAGCACTGGCAGCCCTGGGGGTCACTGGGGACAATGGCAAAGCTGTTCTAGAAGGAGGGACAAACAGAAGAAGAAAAATGGAGTGCAGAAAGAAAAGTCAAACACTCCCCTCTCCCACTACACAGGAGTGTTCCAGTGCTCAGAACGATAAATAACAAATCAGTACTCAGAACATGAAATAACTCCAGACAAAATTAATTGCATGGGGACAATTTGTCTACAACAAAAATAATTATGTTTAGGGTGTTTAAAGAGATAACAGAGGTGAAGGAGGGAGAATGTGCTTTTAAAAGCAGAAGAAACTATAGAAAAATAAAACAGGTGCATAAGAAATAACAAAAAATAAGTTTCTTTAATATAAACAATTAGAAAACTAAGAAATTAAAAATATAGCCAAAGAAAATATGTGATAACAGGAACATATTTTAGGCAGAACAGGGTTAAAGAGAGATTTAGCGAATTGGAGACAATATTGAGGAACTCACCTAGAATATTGCACAGAGAGACAAACTGACTTCTGTAGATATGAATGCGTGCATGCATGCACAGATGTACACTGCACTTCATTGATTCCATTTTCTCATTTTAATATATCTGAAATTGGAGCACACCTTACAACTAAAGGTGACTTACAGAACAGAATAAACAAACAAACCAAACAAGCCCCACACGTAGACATAGTAGTGAAACTACACAATAGCAGGATAAAACGAGAAAATGTTAAAAGCTACAAGACAGAAAAGACAGATTCCTATAAAGGATCATGAATTCGATGGATAGTAGATTTATGCGCAGTGATAAAGATCAGAAGAAATGAAATAATGCCTTCAAAAGACTGAGGAAAAATAATTATTAACCTATAATTTATACCAATAGAAACAATTATTCAGGAAAAATAAAATAAAAACTTGCAAGGGCTAAAAGAACTTGCTTACCACCACAGATGCTTGCTCTAAGAACTGTGAAAGGATTCAAGAGGAAAAGTACATCCAGAGAGGGTTCATAGCATATCACAAATAAGAGTAAGCTTAGATATTGATGGTTTATAGATTGATGAATGTAATTAAATATTGACTTGTGAAATAATAATAGCAGGTTTGAAGTGTTTTTAAGCAAAACCGAGTTGCAGATAACAGGAACAGAAAGGATGATAGCAGGGTGGTCTGTGGTTGGTAAAGTCTGCTGCAGTCCAGGTCATGTTGTAGGAAAAGACAGAAATAGGAGGAACCCGTGAAGCAAGTCTTCTTCCGTGACGCTTCCCCAGGAGAGCCCTTCTTGAGTTTAACACACTAACTTCATGGAGCTTAAGTAGTTCTCAGTGCAATATGTCCAACTATTTATGTAGAAACCGTCTCCGTCTTTGTCCCAACCCTCTCCTTTCTCAGCTGACTTTGAGCCACAAATCTCACTTCTCTACTTGGAGAGCCTCTAGGTTCTATTACAGGTAATTCTGGCTGAATTGCATGTTTTACTATCATTTTAGTCTATGTCTTAGATTGGGCTGCTACAACAAAGTGACAGGCTGAGCGGCTTAAACAACGAACACTCATATCCCACAGTTACAGAGGCTGAGAAGCCGGGGGTCAAGGTACCAGCATGGTCTGGTTCCGGTGAGGCTCCTTCCTGGTGGCAGACTATCAACAGTCCCAATGTCTCCTAAAACCTCACGTAAATGGATGGATGAAAGGACAGCATGAGGACACTCCCTGAAGTCTGCTTCTTACAAGGGCATCCATCCACCCCATGACCTGTTACTTCTCAAAGACCCCACTTACAAAAACCATGGCATTGGGATTAGGGGTTCACATATGCATTTTAGAAGGTCACAAACATTCAGTCCATTGCAGTCTGCGTTTTTCTAAAAAATGTATCTGCTTTCATTTTTATTTGCCATGCTGTGTGGCAAAGATAATGTTTGCAGTACAGCTTGTAAACTGGATATATTGCTGCCTACAAAATAATGGTTTGTTAACAACCGTAATAAGTGTTGGTGATCTGGAACTGATACTTAAACATTTTATATCCTAATATGCTAGGGTTTTAGTTTTATCTAGGCATTTTTCTGTTTTAGAAACACTCTAGGAAATTGGTTGAGAGTTTTGGATTGATGTGGAATGCGTTACAAATATTTTGCTCTTTAAATATGGGAAATAAACTCCTCGTGAGCACATTGACGTAGAACCTCTGATTTTCAGAAGTTCGTGGACAATGGACGTGAAGAAATAGGTACTTGTGTTGAAGCACTTGGATTTCATGAAAAAAAAAATGCATATAGAATTAAATATTTAATGTTTGAAAATATAGAGAAAACCCACTACAACAGTATAATTACAACATATAAATTCCAAACCAATAAAGCAAAGCAGAAATTTAGGAAGTACAGCTAATGCAGTACCAGACAAGAAGGAAGAGAAGTGAAAAGGATGACATGCTAAAAACATGGGTTAGCAGGACCTAAGTCTAAGCATGCATGTAATCATAATAAGGGCAAAAGGACTAGAATCATGGAATAAATATCAAAAAATATTTGTCGCTACCTATTTGTGCTGCTGTAACAGGATATCACAGTCTGGTTAATTCATAAAGAAGAAAAATTTGTTTTCTCACAGTTCTGGAGGCTGGGAAGTCCAAGATGGAAGCACTGGTAGGTTTGGTGTCTGGGAGGGCTTCTCTCTGCTTTGGAGACGGTGCCTTGTTGTCGTATCTTCCAGAGGGAAGGAACGCTGTGTCCTCGCAGCACAGCAGGTGAATGCTGCGTGAAGCCTCCCTTTTTTTTTTTTTTTTTCCTTGGAGATGGAGTTTTGCTCTTGTCGCCTAGGCTGGGGTGCAGTGGTGCTCACTGCAACCTCTGTCTCCCAGGTTCAAGCAATTCTCCTGCCTCAGCCTCCTGAGTAGCTGGGATTACAGGTGCGTGCCACCACACCTGGCTAATTTTTGTATTTTTAGTAGAGACGGGGTTTCACCATGTTGGTCAGGTTGGTCTCGAACTCCTGACCTCGTGATCCACCCGCCTCAGCCTCCCAAAGTGTTGGGATTACAGGCGTGAGCCACAGCGCCCAGCCTAAAGCCTTTTTTTTTAAGGGCCTTAATCCTACTCATGATGGGGAGGAGCCTCATGGCCTCCATGATCTCTTAAAGGCCCATCTCCTAATACTATTACATTGACAATTGAATTTTGGAGGGGACACATTCAAACCATAGCATTCTGTTACTGTACTCCCAAAATTCATGTTCTTATCATGTACAAAATACATTCATTTCATCTCAATAGACCCAAAAAGTCTTAACTTGTTCTAGCATCAACTTTAAAGTCTTAGTCCAAACATATGGATACATAGCTAAACATATGGATACATGTCTAAACATGTGGATACATATCCAAACATATGGATACATAGCTAAACATATGGATACATGTCTAAACATGTGGATACATATCTAAACATATGGATACATATCTAAACATATGGATACATATCTAAACATGTGGATACATATCTAAACATATGGATACATAGCTAAACATATGGATACATGTTTAAACATGTGGATATATATCTAAACATATGGATACATGTCTAAACATGGATATCTGTCTAAACATATGGATACATGTCTAAACATATGGATACATGTCTAAACATATGGGTACATATCTAAACATATGGATATATGTCTAAACATATGGAAACATGTCTAAACATATGGATGAGACTCAAAGCATGATTTGTCCTGAGGCAAATTCTCCTCCAGCTGTGAATCTGTGAAATCAAACAAGTTAAAAGCCTCTAAACACACTGTGGGACAGGCACAGCGCAAACAATTCTATTACAAAATGGACACATGGCAAGAAGATAGAGATAACAGGCCTTAAGTAAGTCTAACACCCAACAGGGCAGAAACATTCAATCTTGACAGTCATCTTTGATTTCATGCCCCTCCTTCTGGACACACGGGGGTGAGGTTTGGGCATCCAAGGCTCTTGACAGCCCCACCTCACAGCCTTGCTGGGAATTGCCCTTGTGGAGGCTCTCTTGGGTGACCCCAGCCCTGCAGCAGGTCTGTGCCTGGACCCCACGTTGAAACCACCTTTTCCAAAATTATAACTGAGGAAATTATGACAGTGAAAGAAATCACACCTAACCCACTCCATCTTGCTTCCAACCTTTAACTGTCCTTGTTCATTCCTGGACATAGGCTGAACTAACTTTGGGAAGGAATTCGGTTCATGGTTTGACTCTGAAACAAAATTGATATAACCCTTTCCCAAAAAGACCCCCTTCTTGCCTGGGGACCAGTCTGCCTTTGCAGGACTAACAAATTAGCTACAAGATGAGAAATTACAGTTTGGGGATCATGCAGCTTCTGGCTCCAAGAGTCTGAACCTCCCCAAATTGCTCCTGGGGATCACATCACTATTGCAAAACCTAAGATCAGGGCTTGAGATATTTTGCAGACCCTGCCCTGGATGGTTCAGCTGACACCACCCAGACCAGTAATCTGGCCCAATCATTTCTGCCATCACATCCAGGAACAGAAAACAGCAAGAAAAACTCACTTCAACCCACTGTGATTCCATCTCCAACCTGACCAATCAGCACTCCCCACTTCCCAAGACCCTACCCGCCAAATTATCTTTAAAAACTCTGATCCCCGAATGCGCGGGGAAACTGATTTGAGTAATAATAAAACTATCTGGTCTCCCGCGCAGCCGGATCTGCAAGAATTACTCTTTCTCCATTGAATTCCCCTGTCTTCATAAATTGGCTCTGTCTAGGCAGCGGGCAAGGTGAACCCATTGGGCGGTTACAACATCTTTTGACATCTGGGTAGAGGCAGCCCTGGCACCACAGCTCATGCACTGTGTGCCTACAGAATCCTCCCCACATGCATGCACCAGGGCTCACCAATTGCACCCTCTGGGGCAGGATCCCACGCCTCACCTAGACCTGGCTGAGCCACAGCTGGGGAGGCTGAGGAGCACTGTGCCAGAGTGTGGGGAGCAGAGACTTGAGGCACCCTGGGCAGTGAGTCTGAAGGTCCCCAGGGTGCCCTGAGCCCCTCCCAGTTTCTCCCCCAAGGCCCTGGCACTCTGAGTTTGTGATGGGCATGGCAGCCTTGAAGAAGGTTTTATTGGATTTTTAAATGCTACTAATTCCTGATTACGAGAAACACATCTGAAAACAAATCATGCAGAAAAGTGGAAAATAAAGAGATGGAATATATCTATACACACACATATATATGTACACACATACATATATATATACACACATATGAAAACTACTACATATAGGAAGGGATGTAGCAAAGGCACAGAGAGAATACAATTTAAGGCAAATAGCTTCAATAAGATTTAAAAGCCAACCTTGCATACTAAAAAAAGAAACCAAAAATAAAACAAAATAAACCAAAAACCATGAACTTGCAGGAGAATTTTCCAAAGCCATAATTATAATGAGCGTGTTTTTAAGTCTATAAGAAATTATCAAACAAATAAAGGTTAATAAGGATTTGGAATTTATATGAAATGGCAAAGGAAAGGCCAGACGCGGTGGCTCACGCCTTTAATCCCAGCACTTTGGGAGGCTGAAGTGGGCAGATCACTTGAGGTCAGGAGTTCGAGACCAGCCTGGCCAACATGGTGAAACTCTGTCTCTACTAAAAATACAAAAAGACTAGCCGGGTGTGGTGATGCACACCGGTGGTTCTAGCTACTTGGGAGGCTGAGGTGGGAGATTCACTTGAGTCTGGGAGGCAGAGGTTGCGGTGAGCCGAGATCACACCACTGCACTCCAGTCTGGGTGACAGAGCAAGACTCTGTCTCAAAAAATAAATAAATAAATGAATAAACAAATAAAATGGATTTAGTCAATGAAACAGCAAAGGAAACAGAAGAGCCAAATCAATTGTGGGGGAAGAAAGAACAAAGTAAAGTCACACTGATGTCAACGCTTACCATAAAGCTACAATCAAGACGATGTGGTATCGGCAAAGGGATAGACCTGTAAAATCAGTGAAAGGAGAGAGTCCAGAAACAGACTCACACAAATATGGTAAACTGATTTTTGACAATAGTGCAAAGCCAACTCAATGGAGAAAAATACTGTTTTCAGCAATTGGACATCCATAGGCCAGAGAACTGAGAGAAACACAGAGCGAGACCTTGGCCCATACCTTGTACTTTTTGCAAAGAGTAACTAAAAATGGAACATAGACTTAAACGTAAAATGTAAACTATAACATTTCTAAAACAAATCAGAGGGGAAACTCCTGTGACCTTGCATTAGGGCAAAGAAGTTTTAGACAGAACACCAAGAGCACAGTTCCTAACAAAAATAAATAAATAAATGAGACTCCACAAGAATGAAACACTTTTGCTCTGTGTAAGACACAGGAGGCAGAAAGACAAGCCATAGACTTGGAGAAAATATTGGCAATTCACACATCTCAAGAAAGACTTATATCTACAATGTATAAAGCACTATCAGGACTCGGCAATAAGAAAACAATGCTCCAATTTAAAAATAGGTCAAAAAAAATTGAGCAGGCATTTTACTAAACAAGATATGTGGATGTGAAAGCACGTGAAAAGGTGTGCAACATTGTGGGTCACTGGGGAAAAGCAGGTTAAAGCCACGATAAGATAATACCACACCCACTAAAATCACGAAAACTATGAGTGAAACTGAAACTTAAACCAACAACAAAAATAAAACCTGCAACAGCGAGTACCACTTAGGATGCAGAGGAAGCAGCTGGATCTCCCATGCGTTGCGGCAGGAATGCAAATGGCATGGTCACGAGACAAAGGAGTTGATACTTTCTTATAAAGCCCCATGTATACGTACCAAAGGACCCAGAAATCCCATTCCCTTGGTATCAGAAGGAATTAACTTGCAGTCACACAAAAATGTGAACATGTATCTTTATAGCACCTCCAAGCTGAGAGCAACCCAAATGCTCTTCAACAGATGAACAGGTAAAGATACAAAGGTCACTTCTCTGACCCCCTCAAGACGGTCAGGAACCTGCAGCAAGCTTCAGAAGCCACCTCACTTAAGTCAGCTACCCTCCATGCAATGGAATAGTCTCAGCCATAAAAAATGTTAGGCTCTTGAGTCACACAAATGTGACTCTCAAATCCATTATGCTAAATACAAGATGCCTAATGCAAGAGGCTACGGAGAGTGCCAATGTGTCTGACACCTGAAAAAACACAGCTATTAGGATAGAGAACAGATCGTTCTGACCTGTGTAGGGAGGAAGATGATGACCAAAGACAGCACAAAGGAATCTGGGAGATGTTGCAACTTTTCTGTAAAGATATCTTTATTGTAATGTTTAAATGACTATCCATCTGCCAAAACTCATAGTTCTACACAATAAGAGTAAATTTTACTGGGTGAAAAATTTTAAAGACATTTTTTAAAGGAAGGAAATATATTCAACTTAGACACCTAAAGTGGACAAGAGAGAAGAAGAAAAGAAAATCGTTCTGTAATCTTGCATAAAAATATATACAGAAATACAAAAAAAAAGATACCAGCAATTCATATCCAGCATTGGAGATCATTACCAAGTAGAGTTTTACACAGGAATTCTAAAACAGTTCAACATCAGAAAAATCTATTATTGTGATACACAAAAGTAACAGAATATAAAAGAACACGTATCATCCCCTAAATAGATACAGAATGGCATTCCATAAAACTCAATACACATTCAGGATAAAAATGCTTAGCAAAGAATAGAAAGTAACTTTTTTGATGTGATCAAGACTTTCAGAACCCTTCAGCAAACTCTAGAAGCCATTTCATTAACGCTAGCAACCAGGCGAGGAGGCTGCTATTCACTGCTTCTATTCTATCTGTATTAGGTCTTTGACAAGCGGAAAAGGAAGGAAGAAAAACTAATGAAAAACAAATTTGGGGAAGGAAGGACCAAAAGTCTTCATAATTTGGGAACCATATAATTTTCTCTTTTTTTATATATAACAGCTTTATGGAGACTTCCTGGAGAAATAATTTACTTAGTATACACAATTCCCTTTGGTAAAGTGAAAAATTCAGCGGTTTTAGTATATTCACAGGGTTGTGCAACCATCACCGCCATCGATCTAAGAACATTTTCATCATGGTGAGAAGGAAGCCAGCTCCCACGTGCCCCCTCTCTGCATTCCTTCCTTCCACCTGCCACTGGCAGCAACTCATCTACTTTCTGTCTCTAGGGATTTGCCTATTCTGGACATTTTATTTAAATGAAATCATAGAACTCTTGGCCTTTTGTGTCTTACTTCTTCCACTTAGCATAATGTTTATAAGATTTATCCACCTGCAGCATATAGCAATACTTCATCCCTTTGTATTAACAAATAAAATTCCATTGTGGGAATATAACACATTCTCTTTACATGTGAGTTGTTTCTCCTTTGTGGGTATTACGAATAATGATGTTAAGAAGATTTGTGTACAAGTTGCTTTGTGAACATGCATTTTTGTGGCTCCTGGGAATATACTTGGGAGTGCATTTCTGGGTCATGGAACAATTCTCTTTATGCTCTGAGAAGCTGCATGATTGTTTTCCAAAGAAGCTGCTCCATTTTATAATCCTACCAGCCGTGTACAAGGGTTAGAATCCTTCCACATTGTCTCCTGCTCCCTTTTATACCCCTACCAGCAGTGTACATGGGTTCCAATCCTTCCACATTGTCTCCTGCTCCTTTTTATAATCCTACCAGCAGTGTAGAAAGGTTAGAATCCTTCCACATTGTGTCTTGCTCCATTTTATAATCCTTCCAGCAGTGTACACAGGTTCTAATCCTTCCATATTGTCTTCGACACTTGTAATTATTTTTTCCACTATAGCCACCCTAGTGGGTTTGAAGAGGTAACTCGTGACTTTGATTTGCATTTATCTGATGGTTGCAGATGCTGGGTAGCTTTCTGTGCACTGAACGACCATTTGTTTATCCTCCTGGGGAACCATGTTTATTATTATAGAATCCTTGTCCATTTTTACTTGGGACATTATCTTTTTATTACTGAGTTGCAAGAGTTCTTTATATATCCTGGATACAAGTCCCTTATTTGATATATGGTTTACAAACATTGTCTTTCATTCTATGGGTTGTCTTTTAGTTGTATAATTTTTCTTTTCTTTTTTTCTTTTTTTTGAGACAGAGTCTTGCTCTGTTGCCCAGGCTAGAGTGTAGTAGTGTGATCTCGGTTCACTGCAACCTCCACCTCCCAGGTTCAAGCAATTCTCCTACCTCAGCCTCCTGAGTAGCTGGGACTACAGGTTCATGCTGCAATGCCTGGCTAATTTTTATATTTTAGTAGAGATGGGGTTTCACTGTGTTGCGCAGGCTGGTCTCAAACTCCTGAGCTCAGGCAATCCACCAGCCTCAACCTCCCAAAGTGCTAGGATTACAGGCATGAGCCAGTTTAATTTTTTTTTAATTTTCCTTTTTTTTCTTTTCTTTTTGAGACAGGGTCTCACTCTGTTGCTCAGGCTGGAATGCAGTGGTACAATCATTGCTCACTATAGCCTTGAACTTTTGGACTCAAATGGCCTCCCATCTCAGTCTCCTGAGTAGCTAGGAATACAGGTGTGCACTATCATACTTGGCTAATTTTAAAATTTTTTTGTAGAAACAGGATCTCACTGTGTTGTCCAGGCTGGTCTCAAACACCTGGCCTCAAGTGATGCTCTTACCTCAGCCTCCCAAAGTGCTAGGAGTGAGCCACCACACCCAGCCTCAATTTTCTTGATGGTGTCCTTTGGAGCACACAAGTTTGTAATTTTGGTGATGGTCAATTAACCTATTTTTATTTTGTTGCTTATGTTTTTGATGTAATATCTAAGAAATAATTGCCTAATTGAATATCATGAAGATGTATGCCTATTTTTCACTAAGAGTGTTATAGTTTTAGCTCTTACATTTAAGAGCTAATTTTTGTATGTGCTACATTTTAAGTTATTTTTTGTATATGTTGTGAGGTAGGAGTCTAACTTCATTCTTTTGCATGTGGATACACAGTTGTCTTAGCACCATTTGTTGAAAAAGACTACTCTGTCTTCCACTGAATTATCTTGGCACCCTCTTCAGAAATCAATTAACCATAGATGTATGGGGTTATTTCTGGACAGTCAATTCTAGTCTACTGATGCCTATCTATCCTTATGCCAGTACCACCCTGTCTGAATTATAGTAACTTTGTAGTAAGTTTTGAAATTGGAAGGTGTGAGTTATTCAACTTTGTCATCCTCTTTGTTTTTTTTTTTTTTTTTTTTTTTTTGTTTTTTTTTTTGAGACAGGATCTCACTCTGCTGTCCAAGCTGGAGTCCAGTGGTGTGTTCACAGCTCACTGCAGCCTCAACCTCCCAAGCTTAAGTGATCTTCTCACCTCAGCCTCATGGGTAGCCAGGACCACAGGTATGTGCCACCATGCCTGTTTGTTTTGTTTTGTTTTGTCTTGTTTTGTTTTTTCAGAGAGAGACATGGTATTCTTATGTTGCTGAGGCTGGAGTTATTCTTTTATCAAGACTGTTTTGGCTATCCCGAGTCCCTTGATTTTACATACAGATTTCTGGATCAGCTTGTCTATAGCTGTAAGAAAGCCTGCTGGGATTATTACGGAGATTGTGTTGAAAATGCAGAACAATTTGAGGAGTGTAACCATCTTAACAATATTAATGCTTTTTACCCATGAACATGGATGTCTTTCCAGTTATTTAGATCTTTAATTATTCAAAATGTCATGATTTTCATAGTATGCTTTGTGCTTATTTTGTTAAATCATTTCTGAGTATTTTATTCTTTTTCATGGTATTTTAAATGGAATTATTTTTCATAGTTTCCTTTTTGGATTGTTATTGATTTTGCCTCTTATAACGTTGGTGAACACACTTATTAGGTTAACAGTGTTTTGGTTAAACCTTATAGTTTTCTGTGTACAAGGTCAAGGCATCTACAAATTAGATAGTTTTAATTCTTTAGTTACAATTTAGATGCCATTTATTTATTTATTTATTTATTTATTTATTTATTTATGACTAACTGCCCTAGAAAGAACTTCCAGTACAATGCTGAATAGAAGCAGTGAGAGCAGATATCCTTGTCTTGTTTCTGAACTGAGGAGAAAAGCATTTTACCTTTCACCATTATAGTGTTAGCAATGAATTTTTTTCATAGATGCTTTTTAACAGGTTGAAAAATTGACCTTCTAATCTTACTTTGTTAAGGGTTTTTTAGTGCAAAGAAGTTGAATTTTTGTAAAATTCTTTTGATGTGTCAAGATGATCGCATGGGGTTTGCTTGCTATCTTTTATTCTGTTGACATCTTGTGTTACATTAATTGATTTTCTGAAATTCATGGGGAAAAAAATCCCACTTGGTCATGATCTCTATTCCTCTTTATGTATTGCTGAACTTGGTTTCCTGATATTTTGTTAGGATTTCTATGTCTGTATTTATAAGCTATATTAGTCTTTTTTTTTTTTTTATGTCTTTCTCTGGTTTTGAAGTCAGGGTAATACTAGTCTAATAGAATGCATTAGACTATATTCCTTCCTCTTGCATTTTCTGAAAGAGTTTGTGAAGCATTGGTATTACTTCTTTAGAATTTTTGGTAGAATTCACAGAGAAGTCATCTATGCCTAGGCTTTTCTTTGTATGTATTTTTTTAATGCTAATTCTATTATTTTACTTTCTATAAGTATATTCATATTTTCTATTTCTTTTGAGTCAGTTTCAACAGTTTATGTCTTTTTAGAAATTCATCCAATTTATCTAAGTCATCAAATTTGTTAGCACACACTTGTTCACGGTATTCCCTGATAATCCCCCTTTTCCCCAAAAGGTCAACCACAATGTTCCTTTATTCCTGATTTCAGTAATTTGAGCCTTCTTTATATTTTCTTGCTTAATATCACTAATTTTTGTTGATTTTGTTAATCTTCTTAAAAGAGTCCATTTTATTTAATTGAATTTGTATTTTAAGTCCTTGGTTAAAGATGTGTCTTCTTTTGTAATATATGAGCAGCTACAAAGTCCCCTCCATTTTATTTAACTGAATTTGTATTTTAAGTCCTTGGTTAGAGATGTGTCTTCTTTTGTAATATATGAGCAGCTACGAAGTCCCCTCTGAACACTGCACTATCGGCATCACTGAGGTTTTGGTACATTTGTATCTTCATTTGTGTTAACCACAAAGGATTGTCAAATTTATCTGCAATTTCTTCTTGACACATCAGTTACTTAGAAGTGTGTTATTTAACATCTACATATTTGTAAATTTTCAAAATTTCTTGCTGTTACTGATTTCTAATTCCATTCTAGTACAATTGGAGAGTATACTTTGTATAATTTCAGTTCCTTAATGTTTACTGAAGCTTGTTTTATGGCCTGGCATATGATCCATCAGATAATTTTCCAGATGCTCTTGAAAGGAATGCGTATTTCACTGCTGTTGGGTGGAGTGGTTTGTACATGTCTCGTAGATATCATTGGTTCATAATCAAAACCTCCCCACAACAAAAATTCCAGGCTCATATGGCTTCACTGGTGAATTCTACCAAACATTCTAAGAAGAATTAATGCCAATCCTTCACAAACTCTCAGAATATAGAAGAACAGGGAATACATCTCAACTTATCCTATGGGACTAGTGCTATCCTGATACCAAAACCATACATTACAAGAAAAGAAAACTTAAAAACCAGTTAGCCTTATGACTAGAAATGCAGAAATTCTCACAAAATGCTAGCAAATTAATCCAGCACCATGTGAAAAAAACATATATATGGAGGACAAGATCAAGTAAGATTATCCCAGGAATGCAAGGTTGGTTTAACATCTGAAAATCAATGTAACACACCGTATTAAAAAAAGAGAAACAAAGTCACAATATTATCTCAATAGATACACACACAAAGCATTTGCTCTCATCAATTCTATTTCACATGGTAGAAGAGATACTACATACCTAATTAGGCAAGAAAAAGAAATAAAAGTCATCCAAATTGGAAAAGGAAAGAGTAAAACTCTCTCTCTCTCTCTCTCTCTCTATATATATATATATATATACACACATACACACACACACACAGATGACATGATTTGAATATAGAGAACTCTAAGGAATCCACCAAAACTATTAAAACTAATAAACCAGCTCAGCAAGATTGCAGGATGCAAGATCAATACACAAAATTAAGTACATTTCTATACATTTGTAATGAATAATCCAAAAATAAAATTAAGAAAGCAATCTATTTTCAATAGTATCAAAAAGAATAAGATACTTAGGAGCAAATTTAACCAAAGTGTAAGACTTCCACACTGAAAACTACAAAACATCAGTGACATAAATTAAAGCAAACCCAAATAACTAGAAAGACATCATGATTGAGAGACAATATTGTTAAGATAGTCATACTCTTCAAATTGATCTAACGGCTGAACACAATCCCCATAAAAATCCCAGCTAGCATTTTTGCAGAAATTTAAAAGCTGAACCTTAAATTCATATGTAAATTCAAAGAACCCATAATAGCCAAAATAATCTTGAAAAAGCAACAGAGTTGGAGATCTCACACTTTCTAATTTAAAAAATTAACTGCAAAGCACAGTAATCAAGACAGTGTGATACTGGCATAAGCATGAATGTGTAGGTCAAAGGAATGGAATGGAAAGTCTAGGCATAAGCACTCAGATTTGTGGTCGATTGATTACTGAAAACAATCCCAAGAAAAATCAATGAGGAAAATAAGATTTTCAACAAATAGTACTGAGAGACTTGATATCTAATGCAAAAGAATGATGTTAGATTCCTCCTACACACCAAAAACAACTCAAAATGTATCAAAGACCTAGGTGTAAAAGCTAAAACCATAAAACTCTTAGAAGAAAGCATAGAATCAAATCTTTGTGATTCTGATTACTTAATAGTTTTTAAATATTACATCAAGATCACAAGTAACAAACGGAAAAGTTAGATAAATTAAACTATATCAAATTTTAAAATATTTTACTTCAAACAATACCATTAAGAAAGTGAAAAGACAATGTATCAGATATTTGCTAACCATGTATCTAATAAGGGACTTGTTCTAAAATACATAGAAAACACTTAGAACTCAATAAAAAAAGATAACTCGATTTTTAAAATGAGAAAGGGATTTCAATAAACATTTCTCCCAAGAATACATAGAAATGGCCCATTAGCACAAGAACAGATGCTTAACATTATTATATTGGGAAAACAGTCCAGTAGTTCTTCAGATGGTCAAACATACACCCCAGCAATATCACGTCTAGGTACATACACAAGAGAAATGAAAACATATATTCCCACAAAAACTCATACAAAATTTTTAACAGCATTATTTATAGTAGTAAAAAAAAAAAAATTGGAGGCCAGGCGTGGTGGCTCACGACTGTAATCCCAGCACTTTGGGAGGCTGAGGTGGGCGGATCATGAGGTCAGGAGATCGAGACCACCCTGGCTAACACGGTGAAAACCCGTCTCTACTAAAAATACAAAAAATTAGCCGGGTGTGGTGGCGGGCACCTGTAGTCCCAGCTACCTGGGAGGCTGAGGCAGGAGAATGGCATGAACTCGGGAGGCAAAGCTTGCAGTGAGCCGAGGTTGCACCACTGCCCTCCAGCCTGGGCGACAGAGTGAGACTCTGTCTCAAAAAAAAAAAAAAAAAGGAAAAATTGGAAGCAATCCAAATGTCTAAATGGATAAATGTTGGCATACAATGAAATACTCCTTGGTAATAAAAAGGAATGAAGTACCAATGCATGCTACGATGTTGAGGAACCTTGAAAACATTATGCTACATACAAGAGGCAAGTCACACAAGACCATATATTGTATGAGTCCATTTACATGAAATTTCCAGAATAGGCAAATCTGCAGACACAGAGAGTATATTAGTGATTACTGGGAATCAGGGGAAGTTAGGGAGAATGGGAATAGACTACAGATGGATATGAATTCCTTTCAGTAGGGACTAAAATAATTTTTTAAAAAATGCACAGATTATTGTATGATCGTACAAAGCTAAATACACTAAAAAATATGGAATTTTACACATTAAATGAGTAAATTCTATGATGTGTTAATGATATGTGCTATGAATGGAATATTTATGTTTCCCTAAATTTCATATATAGAAGCCTAAATCCCCAGTGTGATGATATTTGGAAATGGGAACTTTGGGAGGTAATCAGGTCATAGGTGTGGAGCTTTCATGAATGGGATTTGTGCCCTTATAAGGAGACAAAGAGATACAAGTTCCCTCTCTTCATCATATGAAGATACAAGAAGACGGCTGTCTGCAAACCAAGACGGGGCTGTCACCACACACTTGACTCTGCCAGCACCTTGACCGTGGTCTCCTGACCTCCAGAAACTCTGAGCGATCAATGTTTGTTGTTAGGCTGCTCAGTCCATGGTATTTTGTTATAACAGCCAAAAACTGAGACAATATCTTTAATGGACATGTTTCAAAAGAGAGATTAGCAAGATTTGGGATAATTATAGTAAAATAACATAATATTATTGCTGTAGGAAAAAAAAATGGGTTCTTGTCACACAACCAGGAAAGATTAGGCTCATGGACACATGGAAGGGTAAGGAGTGGGATTTATTGGGCAAAAAGGAAAAAATGATCAGCAAAGCGAGAGGCGTTCCTGTTAACAGGACCCCATTTCCCAGACTGAATCCCAGGTTACCACACAGGAACAGAAAAGGCCAGGCTCCTCCCCACTGCAAACAGGACCAACTTCCTGAGGTCCCACCCCGTCCTCCCAGTGTGCAGGTCGGCATTATTCTGACAGAATCTGTCAGGGCCAGGCATGGTGGCTCACGACTCTAATCCCAGCACTTTTGGAGGCTGAGGTGGGCAAATCACTTGAGGTCAGGAGTTCAAGACCAGCCGGGCCAACATAGTGAAACCCTGTCCCTACTAAAAATACAAACATTAGCCAGGCATGGTGGCACACACCTGTAATCCTAGCTACTCAGGAGGGTGAGGCAGGAGAATTGCTTAAACCCAGGAGGTAGAGGTTGCAGTAAGCCAAGACTGCACTACTGTACTCCAGCCTGGGCAACAGACCAAAAAAAAAAAAAAAAAAAGGAATCAGTTGGGAAAGGATGGGCTTCATCCAGGACTGGTAGTCTGGTTTTTCAACCTTCAGGCTGTTTTAGGCTTGAAGGCAGGGTTTCACCAGGGATCCTTGGCTGCCTCCTGTCTCTATCACTAATAGCAGATAATATTCATTGAAGGATTGCTAAGTCTCACGAGCAGTGCAAAGTTAGAGATAACCAGGTCTATGCACATGTGAGTCCTTCCACAATGTCAGTCAATACTGCAAGCTATACATAATAGTATACTTAATCAATACATAAATGTTATAGATTAAACATTCCACAAACAAACAAACAAACAAACAAAAAAGTAACATTTAACATCAAGAGAATAGAGATAGGAGAAAGGTTTAACAAACCAGTCCAGGGAGAACAATGAAGCCAAAAAGAATCTCCCGGTCTGGGCCAGGCAGTCCTTTGGTCCTGCAAGGAAGAGTCTTTGATGTGGCAGAGCCTTTGATAGCCAATGCTGGTTCTTATCATAAGTGACAGCAAGACTGAGTCTGTTAAGATGGCAGTTTTGAGCCGTTTATGACCAGAGTCCTCTGGTGAGGACTGATAGTGGAGGAGCGTGCTTGTTTATGTCCTTATCTGTCTGGATGCAGTCTTTGTTTTATTTTTTTTGTTAAGCAAATCATCTTGTCCTTGCTGGCAAAGTGTCCTGTGAAATATAAAATAGAGTCCTTTTCTAAAATGGAGTTAGTTATGTCAAGGCGTCAAGGCTGCTCTGTGCAGTAAGACAGAGGAATTGCTCTATGTGTTCTAAACATTCTGTTTTGTTCTCTTTTCATAACAAGCTTATGAAGTAGCTACTATTATTTCTGTTTTATACAGAAGAACACTGAATCTAAGTGTAGTACTTAAGTTGCTTGAAGTATCACCGCTAATAGGTGGAGGAGCTGGGGTATAAATCCAGACTGCCTGGCTTCAGAGCCTATGCCATTAACATACAAAATTCAAGTCCACTCCTGTATTCCAGTAACAACTGAGAAGCTATAATGGAAGGAATAAGAGATGATGAATACACTTAATAGCAAAATCTCTAAGGTACCTCAGAACGCATCTAACAGCGTATGTGCACAACACATATGGAGAACATAGATGAGACTTCCAGTTTCAGCCCCAATATGGAAACAGCAGGGAAGTCATCCCCTCTCATCCTCACATCAGGAAAAACACTGAATGGACTGAAAATCA
Organism: Papio anubis; assembly: GCF_008728515.1. Classification (NCBI taxonomy): domain Eukaryota; kingdom Metazoa; phylum Chordata; class Mammalia; order Primates; family Cercopithecidae; genus Papio; species Papio anubis. The sequence continues at coordinate 3,206,085 of NC_044991.1, read as the reverse complement.
ATGACTTTATCTAGATCCATCAGAGAATTGAGATCACAGAGCAAACCAGCCTCTCTGAAGTTTGCAGAGAAAGATGAAGACAGAGAATCATAGCCAAGATTAGTTTACCTGAGACTGAAGCCACCGAAGCCTGTAAATGGCAGAGCCACTTTAATGCTAATTTTGACAAATTACCAGAGACTGAGTGTGGACTAGCTTGAGAGTTAAAGAGTCTTAGGGCCCAGTCTTAGGGAGACTGCCACAGGCTCATGCATTTCACCTCCAGAAACCCCACCAGGTTCTTGCCATAAAGATCAGAGAAAAGTGTTTTAGAAAGGGGAGGGGAAAAGAACCATTTTGAAATATGACCAGAGAATTATCCTTAACAAAGCCCTGACTTCCAACAGTTTCCTCTTGTCTGACCTGGAGGAAGAGCGACTGGCCCACTCAAGCCCCCTGTAGCTTTCATGTCTCATATAAGGAGAGACAAAAAGAAGCCAAAATTTCCTTTGCCGTAAAGATCAGAGAAAAGTGTTTTAGAAAAGGGGAAGCATTAAAGTGGCCCTGCTGTTTACAGGCACCAGTGGTTTTAGTCTCAGGTAAACTAATCTTGGTTGTGATTCTCTGTCTTCACCTTTCAGCCGGGCGTGGTGGCTCATGCCTGTAATTCCAGCACTTTGGGAGGCCAAGGTGGGCAGATCACGAGGTCAAGAGATAGAGACCATCCTGGCCAACATGGTGAAACCCTGTCCCCTGTCTCTACTAAAAATACAAAAATTAGCTGGGCACGGTGGCATGTGCCTGTAGTCCCAGCTACCCAGGAGGGTGAGGCAGGAGAATTGTTTGAACCAGGGAGTCGGAGATTGCAGCAGGCCAAGATTGCGCCACTGCACTCCAGCCTGGTGACAGAGTGAGACTCCATCTCATAATAACAATAATAATAATAATAAAATAATAATAATAATAATAATTACAGAATCTTCCCCTCCCCTTACCAGCACGTCAATAGGGTTCCAGGATAGTAACAGTGGGTTACAACACGGAGAACTGTAAGACACAGGTTTTTATATAAGAAGTTCATAGGAAAACCTGAAGAAAATGGGGGCGGGGCAGGGGGGGGGAACACAAGAAAACTAAAGCCCCTGGCATATACAGCGACAGCAATCATTAAATACAGTCTAACTCCTGGCCAGATTAATATTAAACCTCACACCGAAAGTCTAATTGCCTAGGTTTTTATTACCTGATGCACCATGTCTGGCTTCTAACAAAAAATTAAAAGGCAAGAGAAAAACACAGAGCAAGGCTCAGATATAACAAAGATTTGAACATTATCAGAAAAGGAACTTAAAATATCTATGAGTCGTGTGTTATGGGCTCTAATGAAAAAAGTAAATGACATGTAAATGTAACCAGAGAGATAAAAACTTTAAAAGAATCAAAAGGAAATGCTAGATATTAAATGCACTATCACCAAAATGAGGAATACCTTTGAGGGCTCATCGGTAAACTGGACACAGCTGAGGAAAGAATCATGGTGTTTACAGACATGTGCATGAAAATCTGCCAAACTGAAACACAAAGAGGAAAAAAAGGGTGAAAAGATGAACAGAACATCCAAAAAGTGTGGGTCAATTCCAAAAGTTGTAACACATGTAATGAAAATACCAGAAGGAAAAGAAAGAAAGAAGCCAAAGAAATATTGGAAACAATAATGGCTGAGGGTTTTCCAAAATTATTAACAGACACCAAACAACATATTCAGGAAACTCAGAAAATGCCAAGCAGGATAAATGTCGACAAATATTGATATAAACATAATTTATATCACCTATCTCAAAAATACTCTATGTTTGGTATAAATATCAAAAATATGTATACCTAAGCATATGATATTCAAACTACCAAAAAAGAGAAACCAAGACCAAGAGAAAATTTGTGAAAGAGACCAGAGAGTAAATATACCCAACCTGTAGAAGAACATGAATAATAATTGCCTTGGAGTTCTCACCAGAAACCATGCAAGCAGAAAATGAAATAAATATTTAAAGCATTGAAAGAATAAAACATTAACCTATAATTCTGTATACAGTGAAGTTGTTCTTCAAAAAAAAAAAAAGGGGGAAATGAAGGCTTTCTCAGACAAACAGAAACTGAGGGAATTTGTTGCCAATAGACCCATCTTGCAAGAAATATTAAAGAAGTTATTTACCAAGAAGGAGAATTATATAGGCCATATATTTGGATCATATAAAGAAAGAGCGAGCTTCAGAGAAGGAATAAATGAAAGTAAAATAAAATCTGTATTTTTCTTAATCTTACCTGAGCTAAAACAAATAACTGTTTGAAATAACAATAGCAAAAATGTATGGGGTAATTATAGCATATGATAATTGAAGTGAATGATGCAGTGTTATAAAGGATGGGAGGAAGTAATTCAAAAGGTTCTGTTAAAATGTACCTGAACTACCCATGAAGTGGTCTAGTGTAATTGAGAGTAGACATAGATTAGTTGCAAATGAGTATTGCAAACCCACAGGCAACCACCTCAAAAATTTCAAGCAGAAGTATAATTGCTATGCTAAAGAAGGAAACAAAATTGAATGATATAAAATGCTAAGTTAAAACCAGAGAATGTAGAAAAAAGAGAGGGAAAAAAGAAACAAAGTACAAGTGAAAATAGAGAACAGTTTAAAAAACATGGTAGATATTCACCCAACTATATCCCTAATCACTTCAAATGTGAATGGTCTAAACATACCAATTAAAAGACAGACTTTCAGAGTGTAAAAAAACACAATTATATGTTATCTACAAGAAGTGCACTTTAAATATAAAGACATTGATAGATTACAAATAAATGGGTGGAGAAGGATTATCCCATTCTAACACTGATACGGTTTGGATCTGTGTCCCTGCCCAAATCTCATGTCAAACTGTAATCCCTAATGTTGGAGGTGGGGCCTGGTGGGAGGTGGTTGGATCATGGGGGCAGTTTCTCATGTTTTAACACCATCCCCCTTGGTGCTGTCATCACCATAGTGAGTTCTCGTGAGGTCTGGTTGTTTAAAGGTGTGCAGCATCTCCCCCGTCTCTCTCTTCCTCCTTCCCTGACCATGTGAAGTGCTGGCTCCCTCTTCACCTTCTGCCATGATTGTAAGCTTCTTGAGGCCTCCCTAGAAGCTGAGCAGAGGCCAGCATCATGCGTCCTGTACAGCCTGTGGAATCATGAGCCAATTAAACCTCTTTTCCTTATAAACTACCCAATCTCAGGTATTTCTTTATAGCAATACAACAATGGACTAATACGAACACTAATCAAAAGAAAACTGGAGTAACTATATAATTTTGGACAAAGGCAACTTCAGAACATGAAAAATATCAGGGATAAATAGGGAGACTACATAAGGATAAAGAGATCAATTTTCCAAGGAGACATAACAATCTTTTACATGTATGCATCTAACAACAAAGCTTCAAAATATGTGAAGCAAAAACTGATAGAACTGCAAGGAGAAATGGATGAATCCACCACTAGAGCTGGAAAATCCAGTGCTCTTGTATCAGTAATGGACAGATCCAGCAGGCAGAAAATCAGTAAGAACACAGTCAAACTGAGCATCATCATCAATCAACTGGATCTCATTGGCATTTTTACAATATGTCAACCAACAACAGCCAAATACACACTCTACTTATACTCACGTGAAGTGTTCACCAAGATAGACAACACATTGGGCCATAGAATATATCTCAAGAAATTTAAAAGAACAGAAATTTCCCAGGCGTGGTGATTCACACCTGTAATTCCAGCACTTTGGGAGGCCAAGACGGGTGGATCACTTGAGGTCAGGAGTTCAAGACCAACTTGGGCAAAATGGTGAAACCCCATCTCTACTAAAACAAAATAGAAAAATTAGCTGGGCATGGTGGCACACACCTGTAGTCCCGGCTACTCCAGATGCTGAGGTGGGAGGATTGTGTGAGCCCAGGAGGTGGAGGTTGCAGTGAGCTGAGATCATGCCACTGCACTCCAGCCTGGGTGGTAGAGCAAGACCCTGTCTCAAAAAAACAAACAAACAACAACAACAAAAAAGAATAGAAATCTATGAAGTATACTCTCAAATCACAATGGAATCAAACTAGAAATCAAAGTCAGAAAGCTGAAAAATCTCAAAATATTTGGAGATAAAGTAACTTAAATAAAACACCTCTAAATAACACATGGGTCATAGAAGAAGTCTCAAGAGAAATTTTAAACTATTTGAACTAAATGAAAATACAACTTATTAAAAATTTATGGGATGCAACAAAAGCAGTGCTTAGAAGGAAATTTATAATATTAAATGTATACATTAGAAAGGAAGAAAAATCTAAAATCAGTCGTCAAAGCTTCCACCTTAAGGACCTAGGGAATGAAGAGCAATATAGACCTAGAGTAAGCAAAAGAAAAATATAATAGTAATTAGAGAATATAACAATGAAATTGCTTAAAATGTTCAATAGACGTAGAATAAAAAGTCAATGAAACCAAAAGCTGGTTATTTAAAAATACTATTACAACTAAAAAACCTCTAGTCAGGCTAACAAAGTTAAAAAAGAAAAAAAAAAAAGAGGATATACAAATTATTTATATCAATAATAAAAGAGAAGCATCAATACTAATACCATGAATAATAAAAGAGTAATAAAGGGATATTATGAACAACTCTATGCTCCAAAATTTAATAACTTAGATGAAGTGGAAAAATTCTTTGGGGAAAAAAAATACCAAAACTCACACAAGGGAAAATAAACAGTCTGGATCTATATCTATTAAATAAACTGAATCTATAATTAATAATCTTTGAAAAACAGAAGGCACTAGGCCAGATGACTTCACTGGTGAAGTCTACCAAATAAAGCAAATATAATACCAGTTCTCTCCCATTTATTTCCAAAAGTAGAGCACAATAATAACTTTTTAAATTTGTTCTAGGGGGTTATCATTACTAATACTAAAACCAGATAAATGAATTACAAGAAAGGAAATCTATGAGCCAATATTTCTCATTAATGAAGATGCAAAGATCCTCAACAAAATATTAGCAAATTGAATTCAACAATCTATAAAAATAAATATACACCACAATAAAGTGGGATTTGTTCCAGGTATACATTCAATTAATGAAATCTATCAAATTAGCAAGCTAAAGAAGACAAATTACAATGATCTTATCAATAAATACAGAAAAATAATTTGACAAAATTCAACACCTATTTATGAGCAAAACTTTCAGAAAAGTAAGAGTAAAAAATGTTTTCAACATGTTCAAGTTGAAAACATTAACAAAAATATTTGTACATATCTACCAAAAAACCTACAGCTGACATATTAATGATGAGTGCTTTGCACTTAAGATAAAAAACTAGATAAGACTGTTCCTTCTCACAGGAGACAGTCAATATTGTGCTAGAAGTCCTAGCTTATGCAATAAGACAGGAAAAGGAAATGAAAAGTATACAAAATTTATTCCTAGAAATAAAACCATCTTTGTTTGCAGATGATATAATTGCTATGTAGAAAATTCCAAAGAATCAACAAAAAACTCCTGGAACTGAGTGATTATAGCGAGATTGGGCCAAGTGTGGTGGCTCATGCCTGTAATCTCAACGCTTTGGGAAGCTGAGGTGGCAGATCACTTGAGGTCAGGAGTTTGAGACCAGCCTGGCCAACATAGTGAGACCCCATATCTACTAAAAGTACAAAATCTGGTGTGGTGGCAGGCACCTGTAATCCCAGCTACTCAGGAGGCTGAGGCATGAGAATCTCTTGAACCTGGGGAATGGAGGTTGCAGTGAGCTGAGATTGTGCCACTGCACTCCAGCCTGGGTGACAGAGTGAGATTCTGTCTAATAAATAAATAGATAAAGCAAGACTGCAGGCTGCAAGGTTAATATGTAAAAGTCTATTGCTTTCTTATATGTCAGCAATAAACAATTTTATTTAAAATTAAAGACATAATATCATTGACATTAGCACCAAAAAATAAACACTGTAGATCTCACAATGTATGTACAGGATCTATATGAGATAAACAACAAAACTCAGATGAAAGAAATCAAAGAAAATATAATTAAATGGGGAGGTATTCCATGTTCATGAATAAGAAGATTCAATGTTGTTAAGATGTCACTAACATTGACATCCTCTCAATGTTATCTATAGATTCAATGCAATCTCAACTAAAATCCCAGCGAGTTATTTTAAGGATATGGACAAACCAATTATAAAGTTTCTATGCAAGAGTGAAAGATGCAGAAGAACTGATACAATAATGAAGAGGAACGAAGTGGGAAGACTGACTTATAAAGCTACAGTAATCAAGACAGCATGGTACTGATGAAAGAATATACAAATAGACTAATGGAACAGAACAGTGATCCCAGAAGTAGACCCCCACAAGCATAGTCAGCTGATCTTCGACAATGAAAATTCAATGGAGAAAGGATAGTCTTTTCAACAAATGAGGCTGGAACAAGTGTATATACACATGCAAAAAAAAAAAAAAAAAAAGAAAAAGAAAAGAAAACATATTCTAGACACAGGCCTTACACCTTTCACAAAAATTACCTCAAAATGGATCATAGATCTAACTGTAAAATGCAAAACTATAAAACTCCTAGAAGTAACATAGGGAAAAATCTAGGTGACCTTGGATTTGCAAAAAGTTTTCAATACAACATCAAAAGGATGACCCATAAAAAAATTGATGAGTTCGACTTTATTAAAATTGAAAATTTCTGTTCTGTGAAAGACACTGTTCAGAGAATCACAAGACAAGCCACAGATGTGGATAGAATACTTCGGAAAGACCTATTTGTATCCAAACTACACAAAGAACTCTTAAAAATCAACAACAATAGACAACGCAATTTTTAAATGGACAGAAGAACAGACACTTCACCAAAGAAGATATACAGAAGGCACAGAAGCTTATGGAAATATGTGCAACATCATAAAACATCACTGAAATGAACATGAGATACCACCACACACCTACTAGAATTGTGAACATGCAGAACATTGATACCACCAAATGCTGGTGAAGATGTGGAACAACAAAAATTCTCATTCATTGCTGGCGGGAATGCAACTGTGGAAGAGTGTGGAAGTTTCATAGAAAGCTAACCATGCTCTTACCATACAATCCAACAATTGTGATCCTAGTATTTACCCAATTGAGATAAAAATTTATATCCACACAAAAGTTTATGCAAGAATGTTCCTAGCAGCTTTATTTATCATCACCAAAAACTGGAAGTGACCAGTTTTAGTAGGTTAATGTTTTAAAAAAAAACTGTGGGACATCCATACAATGAAATCTTACTTAGTAATAAAAAGAAATAAACTATCAAGCCACAAAAGGACATGAAAGAGATTTAAATGCATATTGCTAAGTGAAGGAAGCCAGTCTGAAAAAGCGGTGTATTGAGTGATTCGTACTATATACCATTCCATAAAAGGCAAAACCAGAAAACCAGAAAAAAGATCATTGGTTGCCAGGGGTTGGGGGACAGGGAGAAAGGATAAATAGGGGGAGTGCAGGGGTGTTTCAGGTTGGTGAAACTCTTCTGCATGATTCTGAAATGGGAGATGCACAACATTATACATTTGTCAAAACCCAGAGAATGTACGACACCAAGAATGAACCTTAATGCAAACTATGGGCTTTAGCTAATGATAATGTATCAATATTAGTTCATTATATTGAACTAATATTATAACAAATGTACCACACTAATGCAAGATGTTAATAATAGAAGTGAGGGGAAGGGTATATGGGAACTCTCTGTGTTTTCTGCTCAATTATTCTGTAAATCTAAAACTGCTCTAAAAAATAAAGTCTATTAATAGAAAAGGAAGATACGTGCAGAATACACAGGAAAATGTGATCAAACTGGGAAGTATTCCACACCCTACAAGGGAAGAGCTGACCTGGTGAAGATGCCATTGCTCCTAAGCCTGACTGGCCATGCTTTTATCAAAATTACTGACTATGCTTTTATCAAAATTCCAGCCAAAGCCCAACAGGGTGCCTTGTGAAGCCTGATAAGCTCATCCTAAATCCATCTAGAAGAGCAAAGGCTCAGAACTGGCTAGGAAAATACTGAAGTAAAAACGAAGGGATGGAACTTATTCCACCAAACAGCAGAAGCAATTCAATGAGTGTGATACTAGCACAGAGACAGAGAAGTAAGCCGATGGAGCAGGACAGAGCACAGATGCAGACCCACCCATCAACAAAACCTGTTATTCACAGAGTGGCTTTAATTCCGCAGGAATCAGCTCCTTCCCGCCCCTCCCTGAGAGTCAAGAAGGCTGAGCCCTCACAGGGTCAAAGGCCAGCTCTGAGCCTCTCAGTCTCACCAGTGGATTAAGGTGATCCTGGACTCTTTGTGCACCTGGTTCCAGCTAGAAACTAAATAAACCTTCCCCAGAGGACGATAACAAGATCCTACACTTAAAGTTATTTCTGCAACTTCTCATATACAATTTCCAATGTCCAATCCACATCGGCCAAGCACACAGAGAGGCAGAACACAAATGGACAGAGAATGAATGAATGGTTCTCTGAATGGTGCTGGAATGAATATTCATGTACAAAAAACCAAAATAAAACTCGATCTCTGATGTCGTCCTGCAGAACACTGGGTTGGAGCTTCAGATAAAATATTCCGTGGCAGTAACAGGATGTTCTCTTAAGTTCAAATGCTATACTCTCAGCAGAGCCTACTGACCAGTCAGGTTGTAATGTGTGTGCTAAGCACAACTTTTCAAGTCTCCAGCTTCCTGGATGCTTTGGGGCCAGTGGTGATAGGGGCAGATTGCACTTCTCTGGGTCAGGGCAAGACCTACCATGTTGTCAAGGTCCTTTGAAGGCTTCTTGTATCTCCCATCATGTCACATTGAAACTTCAGCATAAATACTTCACATGGTTGAAAAAAATCTTTAATAAGTCACATACCTGAATCTAATACGCTGTTATTGGCACAGTGTTTTTCCTCTACCACCACACCTACCTGGCTGCACTCTCTACAAAATATGTAATGACAACCACACATCTACAGTGCACAGCCTCGATTCAATGGCTAACCCTGGACATGTGGAATGGGTCACCTATTACACTCGGGAGGAGCTGCACCCAGCACCCAGCGCTACCTCTACCCCATTCAACACACACTTTCATTGAATAAAAGGCCTATGTGGCAAAAATAAAATTACACACTATTTAAAAGAAATCACAGGAGAGTATCTTTCAGGCTTCAAAGCAGAGAGAGATTTAACACATAGGTGTACACACACACGCACACACAGATGCACACACGCATGCATTCACATACATGCATGCACGCACACACATGCATGCACATGTACATATGCACACATGCACACACACAGGCACACACACAAGCAATAAAGGAAGAGAGTTTTGTTTATGAAAAAGATAGCAGCGGGGTAAATCACAGCATGGAGGGAAGATATTTCAAGCAACATAACTGACTTAAGTATCAGTGTCTGAACTATTTAAATATATCTAAAGGCAAGCAGCAAAGAGAAAACATAAGTGACCATTGTATCAGCCAGAGTCCTCCAGAGAAACAGAACCGACGGGAAACAGATGATTTATTTTGAGAAAGTGGCTCACACAACTGGGGAGGCTGGCGAGCCTGAAATCCACTGGGCATGCCAGTAGGATGGAAACTCAGGCAGGAGTTGGTGCTGCTGTCTTGAAGCACAATTTCTTCTTTTCCAGGAAACCTCCGTTTTGCTCATAATGTCTTCACCTGAGTGGGTAAGGCCCACCCACCCTAGTGTGGGTCATCTTCTTTACTTAAAGCCAACTGATTGTAGATGGTAACCACATCCACGAAACACCTTGCAGCAACAGCCAGGTTAGGATGGGATTAAATAACGGGTGCTACAGCATAGCTCTGGAAAACTGGCCAGCACAGCCCCCAAGCGCCAAACACATTCGTCACCACCAAGTTGGGGAAATGCACTCTGAGTCTACTGTGACGTCACATCAGATGGGCAGAGGGTGAGTCTGCCCACACCACACACCACGTGTTGTTGAAGGGATCGAGGGATCAGACTTCGCGTTCTTGACCAGCGGCACAGAAAACGGGTCCGAGACCCCGGAGAGCTCCCAGGAAGGTGATGCTGTTGCTTGTCTCTTGAGCCACATTGGCAGGGTTTTGTATATTGGCTCTGCCGCTTCTCCGCTGTGTGACCTCAGGCCAGGTGCTCAGTCTCCATGGGCCTCTACTGCCTCATCTGTAAAATGGGGAAAGTCGCTGTCTATGCATCCATACGTCATGTGACCACTGGGAGGTTAATGAGTTGATGCACATCATACGTGTAAAGATAACCCAGTAAGAGCGAGCTGGGATCATCTTGCAATCTCTAGCAAAGAGGCACAAACCTGACAGGCAGCCATTCCATGTCCAGATGTTCCCATGGCTGAATTCTACTGCATACATTCACAGGGACGCGGGCAGCCACATGCATGGCAGGCATGGCCCACAATGGTCCAGCGTTTGGACCCCAGCATAGCACCTGGGCACAGGGCCAGCACCTGCATGTAAGCTCAAGGGGAGCAGTGCGCGACCACAGGGCTGGCACACACAAGTAAGCTCCAGGGGAGCAGAGCCTGGCCACAGGGCCGGCGTATGCATCTAAGCCAAGGGGAGCAGAGTCCAGCCTGGACCAGCGTGATGGCACCTGCCAGCCACACTGTAGGTACTCGGCAAACATTTGCTGAATTAGTGAATCATCCCTACTTATGGAAGTCTATGGATCAAAAGCCTAGAATTTCACAGGCCCACAATAAATCCTTCCAGAGCATGGGTGAGTGGGCCTGCTCCCCTCACCTGAGCACTCTGCAGAGGAAGAACAAGAGATCCAGAGGTGAAACAGCACTGATGGTTACAGGGCAGGTCTCCTAAACCCCAGACCAGGAACCGTGCGTGCACAGCCCATCCTTTCCCTAAGTGTTTTCCCTGAATTGCAGCCCTGCTGGGTGCAGTGAAGGCCAGGAATCCCCAAGAGAAGGCCAGAGGACCGTGGATGTCTGCAGTGGTGGGCATTCCACAAGCCTGCCACCCCCAGAGCCCGCCATGGGAGAGCCCCCTTCTCCCAGGACCTAGCAGCATCTTAGCCCTCAGCTCAAGCTTAGGTTTGGAAGGGGGCTCAGAAGCAAACACTGCCCCACCTCGGTGGTGTTTGATCCAAAGCAGCTCCACTCTTGTGCCGAAAGGGGTGGAGAAAAGGGGTGTTTGCTGAGGCAGGAGGGGGCAGATGGGATGGGTCTCTCCCAGGCCTGAGATTCGTGCTGCGTGTTGAGCACAGACGGAGCAGGCAGTGTGTCAGTGACAGGGCCACACACTATGGAATGACAGGCAGTCAGGAGTAAGGACTTGGAGCAGGGAGAATCTTAATGCTGGCAAGACTTATCAGCCTGTCACGCACCAAATGTACTTACAGTCAAACTTGACATCACAAGAGTTTGTGGAACAAATATTTATTTGTTGTGTGCTCTGGCTTTGGGGCCAATCCATCTCTGAGTGGCGCCATATGCATGGACAAACGGCAGCCTCAGGAAGTGGCAGCTGGCAGGGTGGGGTCTGTCCCCTGTAGGTCCAGGAGCCATGGGGTTAGAGCAGCCAGGGAGTGATCCTCCCCACGTCAACTCTGCTGCTCACGGGTTGGGGGGGGCGGAGCGCAGCAATGCCTGCAAGGTGCTGTTGAGGTAGGAGCCTGAGGAAGGGCACCTGGGCACAGGGCTTGGGTCCCGGCGCTGCTGGCCACCGGCTCTGTGCCTTTGCAGGGGCGACAGACCTCTCTGAGTCTGCGAGTCCACAGTGCTCATTGTACTCATGGCAGGAGCATCTGCTGTGGCTTCAAATGAGAAAGGAAGTGAGCATAAGCCTGCAGGAGCATCATGGCCACTACATCAACACAGAGGGACGTGGCGGACAGTTTAGGAAGCTCCAGGGTGGTTATGCAGGGGCCAGCCTGTGGCTGTGTCTGTCCTGACCATCTGGAGACCACAAGACAGTCTGGATCTCACTGTATAAAGGGAGGTGACGGAGGTGCAGAGGGCAGAGGGAGGAAATGCTTGTTTTTGAGCGCTTAGACTGTGAGGGACTCAGCCTGGGGCTTTACACACACCACTCCTTTCGATTTTCACAATAATCTACATAGAACTCTTAACCCCACGCTATAGGTGACAATGCTGAGACTCAGGAAAGGTGAAATACCTGTCCACGGCAAGCAGATAGGAACTACTAGAGACTTGCCGCCAGGTCCACCTGTCCCCACACCCCCCAGTGACATGTCCCTGCCATCACATCAGTGACTCCTATGACAACGTGCATCAGGGAAGCTGATGGACACAGGTACTTGGCCTGACCCAGTATCCCTGGGACCCATCAGAGTGTCACACTGTCCTTGACCATCCCTGCCACACCTCAGAGCTGCCGAGAAGCCACTGCCTCCCCTCTCCCAAGAAGCCCCCACCCCCTCCACCCCTATCTCTCCCCCAAATGCCCTTTGTGGCTTCTCTGCAGCCCCAGACTCTCCCTGCCTAATCCCAGAGTGACTGACCCAGGTGATGGCCACCGAGGTCCCCGAGGAGGGCAGGTGGACCAGAGACCGCGGCACAGCAACCGGCCCGGGTCCAGGAGTGCAGAGAGCAGTGAGATCGTGAAGGGTAGGAGACCATCGGCCCCTTCTGGGAAGGGCCTACTTATTTCCAATGGAACATCGCCCCATGGAAATCCAGGCCAAGTGTGGCCAACTCTTAATGTTTCCAAGAAAAAACAAACAGAAATACAGAGTTCAGATGATTTCTCTTAGGTTTTAGAAATTGCTTTGAGGTTTTGTTACAACACTTTGCAAGTCACACAAGGTCGTCTGCAGGGGAGCTGCCCCGTGTAGTCTCCACGTACACAGGTTGGTCGGCCAACACCATGGAGGGTGATGTGCAGAAGTGAGTGGCGGCGATGCCTGAGCAAGCGGGACCTGAAGGTGCCGTCTCTCTAAAGGATGTTTTGCCAGGGAAAGGTGCTCAGGGAGGCAGGCAGATGCTGGCAGTGCCCAGGCCAGGGGGGCACAGGCAGGCCCTGACCCAGGTCCCAAGGAGAGGGATGCCTTTGTATCACTGCATCCATGCTGTGAGCACACATGGGCCTTGCAGGACAGGGGTTCAGTGGCTGCTGGCCAGAGCGAACATCTCACCTGCCCTTTCCTTCTCCTTTATATGTTTTAAGTCTTTTCCCCAGGCTTCCCGTCTACTTTCTAGCATCACATTCAGTTTCAAGTGCAAAAGCTCATGTTTTCTTGAGAAGAATGCATGAGATGCTCTCCCGGCTTGGACAAAGAGAGGATGGAGCTTCGAGATAAAGCTGTTAATTACTGCAGCACTTCCAGGCCTCAGCTGAGGGGCCTCGGAGCTGGCAGGAATCCTTTGGATAACAAGTTTACAGGAAATCAGCTCAGCTCCATCAGGGAGGCTCTGGGGGCCACTCCAGTCTGCCAGGGGGATGTGACTCCTGAGAAGCATTTGCTCCCTTCTCCCTCCTCAATATGCCTTGAAGTCTGTCTCACAATCAATCAGGCAATAAACAACGAGCACAGGGAAGGCAGGAGGCAGCACCTCCTGGAAGTGCATGGTGCTACAGAGAGACGGGGTCTGTGGTCACCACCCTGTCCCGAAACACCCTGTGTGCTAAGCACCTGAGGCCCAGACACCCTGCTAGGCATGGAGGACTCCATAGAAGAAAAATGTCCTCCCTTTGCCTCTTAACAGGCAGGGAGAAAACAGCAGTTCAGGGAACCGTGGGGGCCATAGGGAAGACCCACCACTGCCTGCCTAGGGTGGAAAGGAGGTGGGGATGCTGGGACCAGGATGGCATTGGAGGGAGGCTTAAGGCTGAGGGGAGATACCCACTGTATTCATTCGTTCTCACACTGCTATCAAGATACTACCCGAGACTAACTAATCTATAAAGGAAAGAGGTTTAACAGACTCACAGTTCCACATGGCTGGGGAGGCCTCAAGAAACTTACAGTCATGGCAGAAGGTATAGGGGAGAGCAAGGATCTTCACATGGTGGCAGGCCAAAGAGTAGGCAGGGGAAATGCCAGGCACTTATAAAACCATCAGATCTCGTGAGAACTCACTATCACAAGAACAGGATAGGGGAAAATGCCCCCATGGTCCAGTCACGTTCCACCAGGTCTCTCCCTCAACGTCTGGGGGTTATGACTCAAGATGAGATTTGGGTAGGGACACAAAGCCTAACCATATCACCCACCCAGCAGGGGAACCACTGGTGGTTGGGATGGGAGAACTTCTTGGCCAGGCAGGCTGTTCTGGCCAACACTGCAAATCCAGGACTCAGACAACACACTGAGGAGCTTCTGCTGCGGCAGGAAGGACACTGGCCATGGAGCCAGTGGGTGTGATGACGTCCCCAGCTCACGCTACCATGGTGTGGCCTCTGAGCCTGGCTTATCTCCAGAGAACCGCATAAAGATGAGACGATGGCAGATGGTCCTGGAGGTCCCTTCAGCGTCTCACATTCCTCATCCACCAACTCTTCTCTGCATCCATGAAAGCCATGATCCCCACTGACCTGTGGCAGTTACAGTGAACGCTCCACATCACAGATGACGGAAGCACAAATGTTCCCTCCCACCCAAATGCCCAGTCGCACTTGGTAAGGACTCCTCTTGTCCCAAAGGCTGCTGATCTGCCTTCTCGCCAGTGCTGCGTGTCTTGCTTCAAGCCGGCCCTCTCCGCCACACCCCACATGGAGCTGGGAGCCCACAGGCCCTCTGTTGACTGCCACACTTCCCGGCTTGACCTCTGAGGCCCTGCAGAGTCAGAGAACGGACAGAGGAATGGCTCTGTCACCGTCAGCATTTCAGAAGACACACTTAAGTAAAACAAATCCTTGTATTGGAAATAAACCTCAAAAACATCTTTAACAAATGGGTGTTAACGTCTCTCCAGGCGATGGGAAATGTGAACCTCTTAGCAAAGTTTCGGCGATAATTCAGGTGCATTTTCCTGCCTCGCCCGGCAACGATTCTCAGCAGATTCCCTCGGAATAATCGGCCCATTCCAGTTGTTAGGACATGGTCTTTAAAGCTGAGTTATTCCTCAATATCTTGGAAAATAGGGGCTCTTCATCTCACCAATTATGAAATACTGCAGACAAGGTTTGCTGTCGGAGAGAAAGATTTATCTCCAAAGATAATGGCGAGATAGGGTTGCTCGTGCTCCTGGGACCCTTTGCTGGAGTTTTTCATCATTTCGCAGGGAACGTTGGGAGGGGATTTAACTGCTCTGCAGTGGGGAGAGGATGCTGCCCTGTCAGGGAAGGGAGTGATTGGAGGAGGCTTCATGAGGCCCCACCGGGGACACAGTGAGGATTTACAGTCCAGCTGGGCCCTGGAGCCACCCACTCCCTCATTCACTCCCTCCGCAGTCAGTCCCAAGAGGCTGAGATGGGAGACCAGGCAACCAGAGAGACCAACCCTGAACAGGTAACTCTGGCCAGCGTCAGCAGTGCTAGGTAAGTGCAGACGCGTTTCCATGGACGAGACCAGGCAGGGACGAGAAGCAGCCTTTACAGAAGGGATGAGCCGAGGCTGGAGGATGCACCAGAGCCCGTGAAGGACGGGCTTTCCAGATAGAGGAAGGAGATGTCCTCCAGCCTGCAGCCCGAGGAAGGCATCCTCCAAGAGGATGTACACCAGGGGCCCAGAGAGATCACCAGCTGGGTGGGGGTGGGGTGCATCACCCATCCACTGAGCACAAAGGACCTGGTCCATGACAGTGGTACACACAGGCTCTATCCAGGGGACAGTGGGGTCTCGGGTGATTTCAAAACAGAGGGTGACGTGCCCAGGTTCTCCCTGACCAGGAGGAAGCTGGCCTGGAGGGGATAGGCTGGCGGGAGGTCCGTGTGGAGGCTATGATGGGTGCCAGAAGGGATACCAGGCTCTGGAAGGGAATGCGGGCAGAGGCAGCAAGGAATGAGGGAAATCAGAGTCATATCTGAGGACTTGATAGGTGCAAAGCTCAGAGCTCAAAGGGATAAAATATTGTCCCCCGAAAAGTTCATGTCCAGTTGGAAACTTGGAATGTGACTTTATGAGGGAATAGAGTGTTCCAGAGGTAATTAACGATCACAGATGAAACCCTTGTGGATGAGGATTGGGCCCTAAACCCAATGACTGATGTTTTATAAGCAGAACAGAGTCGAGGAGAAGGCTGTGTGCACAGGAGGCAGAGGATGGCGTGGTGCCCTCATTCTCTCCTGGGCAGCCTGGCGTGGCCTCAAGCAATTCTTCCTGCATGCAGAGATTCAGTAGGGCAGGGATTGGGTAGGGCATAGATTTTGAGTAGGCCATAGATTTTGAATAGGGCAGGGATTGGGTAGGGCAGGGATTGAATAGGGCATAGATTTTGAGTAGGGCAGGAATCGGGTAGGACAGGGATTGAAATATTTCTTTTCAGTCCCCTCCATAACACAGACAGAACATGCAACTGGTGAAAAAGCAAGTGGAAGAATGTAGCCCAGACAACTCGTGATACCAACGAGGACAGCTGGGCCTGGCGGATGGTGTGGCCTGACCACAGCCATGCAGGGGCTCCTCTGAAGCCCCAGGCCCGGAACCCACAGCTGTGTGATTGGAGCCAGGCCCAGAGAATGAGCAGGATCAAGACGTCAGCAGGTGTGGTCACCAGCGGGAACAGAAGCCATCGGGTGCCACTACTTTCCATACTGGGCTCCCCTATGTGGGCAGTTGCTGCCAAGCCTTTAATCTCGCATGTGTGAGAACTGGCACATTCCCTCTAATTGTAATAAATTAGGTTGAAGGCTCTGCAGTGATGGAAAAAATGAGTTTGTTTTACTCAAAGAGCCCAGTGGACATCTTCCTAATCCTCCCTTCATTTTCTTTAATATCAAGCTCCACGTGACCTCTCCGCGACCGGCCCTGCTCTCCAGTATACTGGGGGCCTTGGCACAAGCATATGAATAGGGTGTTTCTTTTACCCTCTTCATCCTGGTGTACAGTAAATCTGTGGAATCTCTCCCTGCTAATGACATTTGTAATGCAAAGGGCGAAGTTTCCAACTTGTTCTATCAGATCATTACCACCTAACGAAAGACTGAGGTCCTCAAATCTGTCCACTGCAAAGTTAGCAGAGTTTCCTTCGTGCACCGTCTTGGTGGAGCAGACTAGAGAGGATGCTGGGGGCTCAGATCCTTGTCTGTGACTCAAAACCTGGGGCTGGGAGGAAACTGAAGGAATCTGCTACACCTGATTCCCTCCCCATTCAGCCAAGCATGAGATCTGCCAACTCGGGTCCTCAGCACTGCCGCCCCCAGCCTGGGCCTCCGCAGCCCCTCCACATCTCCCGTGGAGTCTCCCTGACTCAGGCTTCCATTTCTACAAACACTGCTGAAAACCAGCTCCCTCCTGCCTGCTCCCTCCGATTCCTTCTCCACAAGCCTGATTGTGTCACCAGCAACGGCGACCACCCCATAATCTGCCCTCCTCCCAAAACTCCGGGTGGCTTCTCGCATCACCTGGGATAGATCCCGGGTCTGTAGATGCCTGCAAGGCTGCACAGTGTCATGTAGCTAGGAGCCTCTTTAATCTTCTTTCTGATATCTGCCTTCCCTGCTGGATGGAGCTCTACCCAAAAACAGGTACCCCTTGTCCACTGGGCCCATGACTCTCAGTCCTACATCTCAGCCTCCAGCACAGCCAGCTCTCGAATTCTGCTCTGAGCACAGGTGGGCTCCAAATTCTGAAAGCATCCTGCAAAATAGTCTATGGAAGATGATTTTAGACACTTGCATTTGGGGTGGGAGGAAAGCATAGAACTCCTTAGCTCTGCCTAATTATATTTAGGGCAGTTGTTGGAAACCAAGAGGCAGTTACGCGATGCAGCAGCCATTGACTAGTGAGGCTCGCATCTCAAGACAAGGTGGGTAAGTGACCAACCCCATGGCTGCAGCCCGGGGCCGTGGAGACCGTGAGACACATGAATGCCATTAGGAGGCAGCGTCCACGCTGAGGCTTGTCAGGAAACATAAAGGCGGGACACTAGGATTCACCTGCCAAGTGAAAGCTAGGGCAGATTAAAAGTCCCTTCCACAGCTGCAGCCGAGATCCGAGAAGAGCAGTGCCAGACATTGGCAGAGCCTGCTGTGGAGGGAAGCTGTGATTCACAGTCAAGGTGGGGACAGGGAAATAGCAAAACAGGACAAAGATGCAGAACTGTGCCTGGAGCCTCGTAATTCCTAGATGAGAAGGAACAGAGGAAGTACCTTGAATGTTGAGGTTGTCACATGTATGGATGGGAGAAATCGTTGTCTCTCTCTTGCCATGTAAAAACTGCTCTAATGGTTTCAATTTGTATTCCTTTATCAGTGAAGTTGAATATTGAAAAGGTATCCTAAATAAGGACTTTATAACAAATCCAGTATAATGCACTGTGTGGCTGGATAGAGACTGACCTTGCTTATGTCACACACATGTATGTGACAACCTTGACAACTTTCAAGGTATCGCCTGTTTCTTCTCATCTAGGAATCATGAGGCTCCAGGCACAATTCTGCATCTTTGTCCTGTTTTGCTATTTGTGTATATAATTATGAAAATATACACAAATTGTGTGCATATAAATACACAATTATCTGTGTGTGTATATATACACAATTATATACGTATGTGCATATAAATAGATGCGTAATTATGTTAAGTTACTGCCAGAACATTGTATTTAATTCATTCAAGTGTGGCTTAGTCACTGTTACAAAGCTCAGTGTTGTTGACTTTATAAATTCCCCATCAAATGAACCCTATTTCTTGTTATAAGTAATCACATAGTCTGAGTAGACCCACTAGCATTCTGTTTCCCTGAGCAGGCAGGGTCAGAATTTCAGGACTTGCAGAATGGGCATAAACAAGGTCAATCTCTATCTGGCTACACCATGCATTATATTGGATTTACTATAAATTCCTTATTTAGGATAGATTTTCAATATTCAGCTTCACTAATAAAGAAATGCAAATTGAAACAATTAGAGCAGTTTTTACATGGCAAAAGAAAGGCGGTGATTTCTCCCTCCTCCTATTTGACATTAACTACAAGCAGAAAAGAAAATAAAAATGAGAGGTGTCTGTAGCCCTGAACATCAGTGTATGAGGAATGGCTACCATACAAAATAAAAACCAAAGGTGTGAAAGGGGCCACGGGAGCATGCCTGTGGTGCAGGTGTCAAGGGGAAAAAGACAAAACCAGAATGAAAACTGACAATCTCTGATTAAGACCAGAGAAACGGTACACAGATATGTGACGAAAGCAACCATGGACCAAGTTTGCAGCACCCAGAGAGGAAAGGTGGGGCTGAACCAGGAACTACAGAGAAGCCATATTTGCAGGAAGCAGTTTTATAAGGGGTCGCACAGAGGAGACAGGCTGCGTTGTGAATTCAGCAATGAGCCAGCATAAGCAGGAAGAAGTAAAACTAAAATAACACAACCGCAAACCGCCGGTGTCACACGCCAAACGTTTCACCATGATTAGAAAAGTTTAGAACTCAAAGGAGAGAAGAAAGCATTGCGGGAAAATAGAGATAGAACAAAAAGTGACAAAGCTCAGGAGAAAACATACGAGGAAACCAGAAACCCATGTTCGAAAGGTAAACCCAGCTGAAGGCAGAACAGAGACAAATACAGACACCAGAGTGAAACACAGTGTATTGGTCAGCGTTCTCTAGAAGGACAGGACTGACAGGATAGATGGATATATGAAAGGGAGTTTATTAAGCAATACTGACTCACACGGTCACAGGGTAAAGTCCCACAATAGGCCATCTGCAAACGGAGGAGCAAGGAAGCCAGTCTGAGGAAGTTGAGATAGACTTGTGCTGTCATTGTTCGTTGTGTAGAGTCAGTAGAGGATTGAGTGGGGTGGATAAAGTTAGGGTTAGAAGACGGCCACTAAAGCAAACTTCCGGTTCTGCCAAAAGTAAACTGATGAAACAAAGTAAAGGATACACAGAATCTATAGTGAAGGATGTTCTTGAAGTACAATTAAAAGTAGAAAGTATAGGCCAGGCATGGTAGCTCATGCCTGTAATCCCAACACTTTGGGAGGCCGAAGCAGGCAGATCACGTGAGGTCAGGAGTTCAAGACCAGCCTGGCCAATATGGTGAAACCCCATCTCTACTAAAAATACAAAAATTAGCAGGGCATGGTGGCTCGTGCCTGTAATCCCAGCTACTCAGGAAGCTGAGGCAGGAGAAGCACTTGAACCTGGAAGGCGGAGGTTGCAGTGACCCAAGATCGTGCCACTGCACTCCAGCCTGGGCGACACAGCGAGACTCCATCTCAAAAAAAAAAAAAAAAAAAAAAAGAGTAGCAAGTAGTATAATAACAACAGAACTAACTTCAAACATATCTGTACTTTACTCAGGAGTTAAACTTATTCAGGAGGCAGAGGCCAATTGTGAACTGTATCCCAGAGGTATATCAAAAACAAAGCAACTCAGAGAGGTTAAAGATAAAAGCATGAAAGGCAAACGCGTTTTTAAAATGCAGGGTCAACAATCAATATCAGACAGGCTGTATTTTGGGACAAAAGGCGTTAAATAAAACAAAAAGTCACTTTAGAATGATAAAGGGTGCAATCCACAAAGTCTAGCAATTACAGCTATTAGCACAACATAATGTAACACCAACTTTGATAGTGCTCAAGTTCAGAAAATACAAGAAGAAGCAGGGATGCTTTAGAGTAGGAAATTTCAATTCATCTTTCTGAGGCCATGATGGATCAAGGTAGAAAAATGAGGAAGGTTTTTTAGCCTAAAAATAGAATGTAAAGACCCACAGATTGCCAGGGAGCCTGGGAAGCAGAGGGAAGCCCGCGGAATAATTGTGAGTGATAACTGCCCCACCAAGGAAAGTACAGCTCAAAACACGGAATCCATAAAACAGGCCAGGTGCGATGGCTCACATCTGTAATCCCAACACTTTGGGAGGCTGAGGTAGGCGGATCACTTGAGGTCAGGAGTTTGAGACCAGCCTGGGCAACATAGTGGAACCCCATCTCTACTAAAACTATAAAAATTAGTGAGGCATGGTGGCACATGCCTGTAATCCCAGCTACTCGGAGGCTGAGACATGAGAATCGCTTGAACCTGGGAAGTGGAGGTTGCAGTGAGCGGAGATCGTACCACTGCACTCTAGCCTGGGCCACAGGGCGAGACTCTGTCTCAAAAAGAAAAAAAAAAAAAAAACATAAAAGAAAAAACACTGGATTACATTAAAATGTTTTAATCTTCATGTCAAGAAGTACATATAAACTAAGTCAAAAGACAAACTGAAAACTAGAGAAAAAGTTTGCCATTTATGTCATACACTGCTATTTCTTATTAATTTTTTAAAAAGGTATTTTTTAAAAAAATGTTTAAGTGTGCTAACAGGTATGATCCATGTAAGTGACAACACCCACCAATAACACAACAGAAAAATAATCAAAGGATATGAACCCGGTTTATAAAAAAGAAAATGCAAATGGCTCTTAAACATACAAACAAAACATCGAGTCTACATACACAATTCTGAAACTAAAACTACAACGAGATACCATTTTTCACTTCTGCAACTGACCAAAGGGTTGACAGGCACTGTGTGTTGAGGAGGTGGGGCCCTGGGAGCTCTTATGCAGTACTGGTGGGGATATGTCTCAGACAGCGTTTGGCTGGGAAAATGGAAACCCACCAGGTCCTTCAACGGAGAGGAGATTAATGCAGGAGATTACAGGCTTACAAAGCTGTTGGGGAGAGTCAAAGTCAGGGACGCTTCAGAAGCATTCAGGAATCCAGGAAGTGGAGACTGCAGAGACAGCCACTGCAGATCTCAACTGTGTGAACAGATGACTCGTGCCTGAAAGCCACTGGCAGAGCTCACCCATCCTTTATTGACGCCCATGTCTCACGCCATCGCCAAAAGTCAGCTTCTCTTTGTCAGGTTTCCAAATTTTACACCAGTGGCCCTTGTTGGCAGAAACTAAAGATCCCTGCTGGCAAAGGATTGAAGGAACATTGTTTCCAGGCTCTGACCCCTGCAATACAGAGGGACAGGGCAAAGGGAGAAGGAATAATGAAGACAAGATCACAACAGATCATCTAGAAAAGTGGGCTACTAGGTACGATCCGTGTAGGTAAAGGTAATGGCACCTGCCAGATTTACCCTTGTACCAGGAATTACACAACCAGGAATAGGAATTTATCTGATAGGTGTTTAGCACATGTGCAAAATGACATGTGCACCAGAATATTCATAGCACTGTTTGTGATATTAAAAGATTGGAAATACCATAAATGTCCATTAATATAGGACTGGCAAAGTCAGTTATAATGCATGCATATGATGGAATGCTAGGTGTGCACTGAAAACAATGAGGCAGTTCCGTATGTCAGCTATGGCCCCATTTCTAAGATATATTGTCAAGTGAATAAAGCAAAACAGTATGTACAATATGTTACCATTCTTGGAAAAAGCATTTACTTGTGTAAAAGCTAAAATTAACCATGTATAAATGAGCTCGTTTTTGCAGGATTCACTTTCCAAGATCCACAAGAAACTGCAAGCAGAGTTGCCTCTGAGGAGGAAAACTGGGGACAGGACTGGTCAGGACGGTCTCCCTTCTCTGTATGCATTATTTGGTTTTCTATGTATTAGCTAACCACAAATAAGTGATACTCATATCAGTGAAGGTTCAATCAGAATAGAACCAACTGGTATAAATAAATAAGAGATGGAGATGATAGAGATGATGATGAAGATACTGGAGATGAAGATGGGGATAGAGTGATGGAGGTGATAGAAATGGAGGTGATGAAGATGATGGAGGTGATGAAGGTGATAGTGATGGAGATGATGAAGATGATGGAGATGGTGATGAAGGTGATAGTGATGGAGATGATGAAGATGATGGAGATGGTGATGGAGGTGACAGAGATGAAGAAGATGATGGAAATGGCAGAGGTAATGAAGGTGAAAGTGATGGAGATGATGGAGGCAATAGAAATGGAGGTGATGAAGATAATGGAGATGGTGATGGAAATAATGGAGATGGTGAAGATGATGGAAGTGATAAAGATGGAGTTACAAAAGATGACGTTAAGGTGACGGAGATGGAGATGATGAAGAAGATGGAGATAACGCAGGTGGTGAAAGTGATGGAGATGGAGATGATGGAGGTGGAAATGATGGAGATGGAGATAAATGTGTTACAGAGGTTTAACCTCACTCACTTTGGGGAGTTTGTTAAGCAGTCTCCCAGGGCTGTTGTCCTTCCATCTGGCGCTGGAGCTTAAAGTCCACAGGGCAGTCAGTGGGGACAAGAAGACGGCTGCCAGGTAGGAAAGCAAGAACAGGCTGGAGCCCCAGCATGAATGGAACCCAAGAGGATGGACAAACCCCTGTCCCTCCGGCCTTGAGATGTTGGTGTCCTCGAAGCCAGCTCCTCCTCATGGACTTAGACGCACACTCCCTACCCAGAAGTAGGAGGATCCAGGGGAACAAGTTGCAGTTTGAGGCCCGGCCCTGTCTCATGCCCCTGAGACAGGTCGGGAGCTGAGGTCAACACACATGTGTGGCTGAGGGCTGCGGTTTTACTTCTGCCCTCTGAGGCCCACACAGGAACCCCTCCTGTGGCCACATGAACCAGAAACACACAGAGGGAATCCTGGGAAGTGCAGTCCACCGGCCACACTGACACATCACAGAGGCACCACACTTTCTAAAAAAGAATAATGTAGCCACGTTTTATATCCCCTTTAAAAATATTGAGAAGTGATTTTAATTCTGGCAAGAGTTTGATAAAAATCGATACAGTCATATGTTGTTGGTGACAGTATTAATGGTATAGACATCTGAAGAGCAATGTGGACAAATAAGTCAAGAACCGGGGGGAATCTTCATCCCACTTCTGGAAATAGGATAAAAAATAATCAGAACCTAAAATACTGGAGGAGGGGGGTCTCCATTGCCCCACTGTAACATTGTCTCTACCAATAAACAACCAGAAACAACCTAAATATCAAGAAAGTTTCCTGACGTGTACATCTTACTATTCACAACGATCACACATTTTAATTATGCAGGCTCTGGCAATGTGGAAAATGCCTATGGCGTTAAGTAAAATAAAGTAGGTTACCCAAATATCTGTACACTCTGTATCTATGAATGAGTTTTACATGAGACCAAAGGTCAATGTGCAGCACCCGTGGGAATGCCCCTCGTGCCCGGGAAAGCTGGCCCAGCGGCCTTGAGAGTGCCTCAAATATGACAGCAGCCCTTTTCCAGGAGGTAGGTGCCTGTAGCCACCATTTATCCATCCGCATCTGCATGAGATGCTTCACATCTGCTGTCACTAATGCTCCCAGCAGCCCAGCAAGGCAGGCATTGTCATCCCTACCCCAGAATTAAGGAAACAGGTTAGGGCAGCGTGAGGCACGTGGCCAAAGTTCACAACTGTTAAGTGGCAGACCCAGGACGCAAAGCCTGGTCTGTTTAACTCTGAAGCCCTGCTCTTTCTGCTACACCATGCCGCAATTTTCCCAGTCCTCCTGGATAGCTAAAACAGGGTAAGTAAGTGCCTGCTGACTGCTTTTTTCAGATTAATCTAATTTTTCATCCTATTCAAGGTAGGGATTTGGCAGGGATTTCTATTCCCTTACCAAGTCCGTTCATATTACATGGAAATAATTTCCAAGTTGATTTAAGAACCTTGCTCCCGGGTGGTGGGTCCCAGCAGGTTGAATGTGCTTCCAGCTTGGCTTCTAAGTGACTCCGATTTATTTTAGAATTGGTGCTGATGAGGAAAGGAGCTTCTTTGCAGAGGCTGTGGAAAGATGGTGGCATGGAGAGGACTAGCAGGCAAGCAGAGAGAGAGTTCAGGACAGCTCCTGCTTTCCTCATAGAAATGATGCCCAGAAGATTTTAAAGGAAGGGGTAGAAACGCAGTGCCCGCCACTCTCTTGCATGAGCTTCCCTCTTTTTATTATCTTTCATCTCACAGAGAGGAATAAGTTGCTAGTCTGACTGCTCAGATTCAAAGCCATATATTAGGCCATATGGTAGACCATCTACAAAAAGAGCTGCAATTATTCCCCTTCCCGTATCCCCGCTCCTCTGCAATGTCACTTGGCAGCTGCAGCTCCTCCCCACAGGAAGTGGAGTCTACTTCCCCACCCTCTAAATCTGAGCTGAACTTATGATTTGCTTTGACCAACAGAGTGTGGTAGAAATGGCACAAGTGTGTGTCTACCTAAGCCTAGGCCTCAAAAGATGTTGTGTTCTCCTGGAAACCTGCCTAGCACCAGGGAAACAAAGCCAGGCCAGCCTGCTGCATGAAGAGTCACTGCCTGCTCCAGCTGACAGCTAGCCAACCTCCAGGAGCAGAGCTGCCTAGCTGACCTAAGGCCAGCCACAAATACATGAGGGAGTCCCATCAAGGACAGAAGAACCTCCCAGCTGAGCCCAGCCCCAATCGCTGGCCCTCCCTGTCATGAACTAAACATCTGGGTGTTGTTTTAAGCCACTGAGTTCTGGGGTGGTTTGCAACCCTGAAAAAGCTAACTGATTCATGTGGAATCACTAGTGGGGAAAGTCACTGTTTCTAAAGAACATTTACCCATGCTGGCTCTGCCTCGCCTTCTTCTTCTCCAGGCATAGAAAAGAAAGCAGAGCCCACGCTGGCCCCAGGCTCAGGCTGGCCATCTTCTTTCTCTCCTAACCCCTTCCTTCCTGCCCTAGAGTGGCTGTGTCTAAGAAGTCACCTCTTTAGCCCCGTTTATAACCAACAAGTCAACACCCAACACATGACTGCAGCATGCAGGCCACTGCCTCTAGTTCATCTATCCAGCAGCCAGACTGTGGGTGATAAGACCCCAAGATCCAAACAATGGCTGAAGTGGGACAGGGAGCCCTGCCTGAGCTGTAGCACTGGCACATCAGGCACTGGCCAGCTATTTTAAGACATTTCCTGTTTGGCTGGAGCTCCTGAGTTATCTCTGTATAATGGAGGAGTGATGGACAAGGCAGAGCTGTAGGCATGCCTCGGTTCTTAGCTACAACACTACCAAACACTGCCAAAATCCTAACTTGATCCCTTAGGAAAACATTTAATCCTGTTTACATGTGTCTGGGATTCTATTTTAAGAACATAATCAGAGAAGTGCATCAAGATTAATATTCAAGGATGTTCACTGCAGCCTTATCACCATTGAAAAATAAAACAGGGACAGATTATTAAACACTTGATGTCATCTACTAGGCAGGAACATCACCAGGGCACCAGCAGTCAGGCTCACAGGGGCTTCCCATTCCAGTGCTCAGCGCACAGCCAGGCCAGGCCCCTCGGGGTCCCACCCATGGAAAGGGGTCCCGAGCCAGGGAGTCGGTAGACTCAGTGATCCATTGACCTAGTTACTTAATTCCTCATTCATTGGCAAACAGGCCCCAAGCCCCTTTTGTGTGCCAGACACCTGCTGACTTGCTGAGACTGGAACTCAATCTGCTCTAGTCCAGCTGCCAGGGGAGGGGCTCCTGCACTCTCAGAAATAACTGCGGTGGGGCAGGGCATGGACAGGTACTAGGAGAGAGAGAATGGTGCCAGGGCACCCAGAGGATGAGGGAGTGGCTCTCTCATCCCTTCCCCACGGACCCCTAGACTCCCACCCACTCCCAAGCCCATCCACATGCCACCCAGCCCTCCCATAATGCCTGGTGCCCCAGCCTCCAGGATCCCCACCTTGAGCACCCCACCATCCAGCAGCCCTGCCTGCCCTTCCCCTAGGGGCATCACCAACGCCACTGCCATGGTCCTCTCTGTGACCTCTGCAGACCTGCCTCGGCTTCCCTCTCCTTCACCAGGGTCAGAGCCAGGGCTGGAATCAGGCCTCCTGACTCTCGCTCCTCTGCTCCCTCCCTGGGCTCTTCCCCTTCACCCACAAACACACTCATGTGGCCCGGACCCCTGTCCCAAAATCCTTCCCAGTTACCATCCAGGGCGGTTCATTTTTTGTGTCAACTTAGCCATGGGCTCCGATGCCCAGTTTGGTCAAACACTATCCTAGCTGTTTCTGTGATGGTGTTTTTTGGATGAGATCAACATTGAAATCAGTGGACTTTGAGTAAAGCTGATGACAATCTTGATGTGGCCTCGTCCAATCAGGTGCAGGCCTGCCTAGGACCAAGGCTGACATCTGAAGAAGAGTGAGTTCAGCCAGCACCCTGCCTTCAGACTCAGGGCCGCGTCTCCAGCCTGCCGGCCTGCTCTTAGAGTTGTAGAGTTCAAAGCGGCCAGCCTCCACAATCAAATGAGCCGATTGCTTGAAATACATACATACAAAGAGAGCGAGCCAGGGCTGGAATGGGGCATATGTGTGTGTGTATGCGTATGTGTCTAGGTATACATGGCACACAGATATGTACTTATCTACGTATACCTACACATATTCTATTGGTGGTTTCTCTGAGAACCCCAACTAGCACAACTCCCTTACCCATGTGCATTTCAGGACTGGGTCAATGTCACTCCCTGCAGAAGCTGCCTCCAGTCCCCAGGTTGAGCTCACTCTCCCTCCCCCGGCTTCCATGGTACTTAATGCACAGACATGACAGAGCACACTTGTAGCTGGGAGCTGGCCAGGCTTATGCTCCCAGACCTGAGTGCCTCTGTGGGTTTCTACTCTGGGTCCCTGTCTCCAGTCCTGGGCTGGGACCTGCCGGGCCTCTGAGACGCGGATCGGGGTGCAGGCACAAAGGTGCTGGTCTCGCTGAAACTTACACGAAGTAGCTTTTATTCCTCAAACTTAGTGAAGGTTTGGCTACAGTATTAAATTCTTATTGTCAAATCTTACCTTGGAAAAGTCTGCATTATCAGGCTGAATGTGGGATTTGCCAAAAAAAATGTGAGAGTTATCTTCCTTCTGGGATTTCTCTTTTAAACAAATCGATAAATCACTTCTGGTGGCTTTAACATAGATTAGCCAACTAAATAAGTCATGTCAGGGCTTATTTAGCTTTTTGAAAGCGGGAGATTTTAACACTGAAGTCTAAGGAAGTAACAAGGGCCCTGAAAGCCACAGTGGTCTGGGGTCTTTACAAATACCTGGAGCAGGTCCAGGGATGACCC
This sequence comes from Papio anubis, assembly GCF_008728515.1. NCBI lineage: Eukaryota > Metazoa > Chordata > Mammalia > Primates > Cercopithecidae > Papio > Papio anubis. Next base: position 3,177,819 of record NC_044991.1, on the reverse strand, counting down.
AGGGGGCCTTCACTTCAGTGGCCACCATCCCTGCATTTCCAGGGGCTTGCTGTTCCCCCACTCATGTAAAGCCATAGTCCGGGGAAGTCAGCCAGCCACCAGTCAGCCAGCCACATCAGGGCCAGGCCATGTTCCTGAGAGTTTATTATTATGGATCTCTGCCCATCAGTCTGATGTTTGGGGAAGAAGAGGGAGAAAAGGAGGGGATGGAAGGGAGAAAAGCAAGGCAAACATATAGGAGCAGGAAGACCACCTAGCAAGTGAGTAAGCTGCTCCAGAGAGCCCCCGTTCCTGAGCTGCACTGGGAGCAGGGGCAATAGAAGGAGGAAACAGGGCAGCCGAGAACTGGCTGGTGCTGCCCTCCATGAACCTGCTTGAAAGTGCTCAGTAGTGCACCCTGACAACTTTACTAGCACACAAGCACATGCATGCCCACAAACATGGATACACATGCACAGCCATGCACTGCATGCACACAAGCGTGCACACACATGCATGCCCACAAACATGGATACACATGCACAGCCATGCACTGCATGCACACAAGCGTGCACACACACATGCACACAAACATGGATACACATGCACAGTCATGCACTGCATGCACACAAGCGTGCACACACACATGCACACAGTGCAAACACACAAGGCACACATGTGCAGACACACACATGCACATGCATACACACATGTGCACACACACAAACTGTTGATCACTCCCAGCAGCCTCAGCACACCCTCGCTTTTAAGAACAGGCCGCTTATCTTGTAGCAAAGTCACTGAGAACAATCACCTCAATCACTCCTTCTCGAAGCCAGCCTGGCTCGGCAAGGACTCAGCTGACCACTGTCTTCCTGAGGAGCTCAGGTACTGCCAGGATGGAAGTCCCCAGTAAGGCAGCCGACTAACTGTCCCTGTGGAAGTTCTTGGCCCCAAACTCCAACCACACGAGAAACTCCAGTAAAACACTGCAAAAAACCTCCGCACTGTCATTTCACCCCCATTACCCCCAGCAACCAAACAAGGGAAGGGCCTTATCCTAAAGCTATAAACCACACCAACTGAAGATCAAAGAAAGACTCAGAAGATTCCGGAGCACCCATGCCACCGCGGCTCCTCGCCCCAGAGACTGGGCTGGGAGGTGACAAAATCCTGTGCTTTCTCACAGACCCCAAGAGGAGAGGAAAGCAAGCAGGGTGGGTGCTCTGGGGGTGGTGGCCATGGTGATGGTTGTTCTGCCCCTCCCCTTCCTCCTCCTGCTCCTTCTGCCTCTCCTCTTCCTCCACCGCCCTTTCCTCCTCATCCTTCTCTTCCTCCTCCTCCTCCTTCTGAACGCAAAACAATGGACACTGATGCTCACAGAAGTGGGTGAACCAGGGAACCTGAAGCATTGACAGAATCCATCTGATGGAAGCAAGGTCTCCAAGACAATATTCTGAATTAGAGGAGCAGTCAAAATCCCAGGGGAGTCTCCCACTGAGCAGTACCCACACTCTCAGCCCTGGAGAAGGGCACCCTAGACCAGGACTTTCAACAAAATCTCAGGGAAGAGAGACTTTCTCATTCTCCACCCAGAGACAGTCCCTCGGGCTGCAGAAAAGTAGAGAGAACATAAGATATCCCAGCTCCTCACCTAAGCCTGGGCCCAAAATAGCCTGGTCACAAATTGTTGGGAAGAGATCAAGAAGTTACCTGTCAGAATGGCGCAGGCATAAACAATATAAAAAAAATAAAAGCACAACTAGGCAAACGTGCTATACAAGAGAAAAGAAGTAATGAATGGAAAATAGAACGATCCCAACCTAGAGAAAAATAGTCACTCATGGAAAGAAGGAAAGTCCCCAGGCCATTGTATGCTACAGAACAACTTAGACCATGACTCAAGTAAAATGAGAATGAATTGAGGACTGACCGAGGAACTGAGGACCAATGGAATGTCATTGCAGAAAAAATAACGAAATTATAAGCACCAAGGAACAGAATTAAAGGCACATTTCCCCGAACAGACAAACTGCAGACTCCAGGCTGAGTCATGCTGGAGGAAGGCCAGGCATGGTCAACGCACACTCCCCGAGCTGTCCCTCTGGGCCCCCGGCCTGTGCGCCAGGCAGGGAGGAAGACTAACTCCCAGTCCACACTCTCAGGGAGCTTCCTACGCAGGAGGTGAGAGCAACAGTGAAGGGGCTTTGGCCACAAGTCACAGAAATAGAACTAAGCTAGTTTGAGCAGAAGGGAGAAAAAGGAAAAGAATAAAGGTAGGAGAGGAGAAGGCAGAGAAGGGGAGGGGAGGGGAAAAAAAGAAAAAAAAGGTAACGGCTGGGGTGGGGTCACTGAAGGTGTTGGAAGAACTCACAGGCCTCAAGAAGAACTGAACAAGCACCTCCCTCAGGAAGCAGAAAAGCAGGATCACCTTCTAATACCTCAGCAGCCAGGGCTATGACAGTCTATAGACTGTCCCTCCGTGTACCACGTCAAAATCACCTGAAAACTTTTTAAAATCGTGGCAAAATACACATAACATAAAATTTACCATTGTAGCCGTTTTTAAGTGTACAGGTCAGTGGCATTAATAAAATTCACATTATTGTGCAACTATCGCCACCATCCATCTCCACGATCTTTTCATCTTCTCAAATGGAAACTCTGTCCCCATTAAACAATAATTCTTTGTACCTCAGCCCTGGCACCCACCATTCCACTTTCTGTTCCTTTGCTTTTTTTTTTTTTGAGCCAGGGTCTCGCTCTGTCACCCAGGCTGGAGTGCAGTGGTAAGATCTCAGCTCACTGCAACCTCTGCCACCTGGGTTCAAGTGATTCTCATGCCTCAGCCTCCTGAGCAGCTCGGATTACAGGTGCTTGCCACCACGCCTGGCTAATTTTTGTGTTTTTAGTAGAGATGGGGTTTCACCATGTTGGTCAGGCTGGTCTCGAACTCCTGACCTCAAGTGATTTGCCCTCCTCAGCCTCCCAAAGTGCTGGGATTACAGGCATGAGCCACTGCACCTGACCATCTCTATGCATTTTACTTCTGTAGGTTTCTCATGTGTGTAGAATACTACAATAATTGTCTTTTTGTGACTGGTTTACTTCATTTAGCATAATGTCTTCAGGTTTCATCCATTTTGTCTCATGTGTCAGATTTTCCTTCCTTTCTGAGGCTGAGTGACATTCCACTGTATGGATGGATCAGATCTTGGTTATCTGTTCATCTATCAGTGGACACCTGACTTGCGTCCATCTTTGAGTTATAATGAATAATGCTGCTATGAACATGATGTGCAAATATTTCTTGAGACCCTGTTTTTAATTCTTTTTGCTATGTGATGGCTGACTTTATGTGCTACCTTGACTGGCCACAGGGTGCCCAGATGGCAGTTAGACGTGATTTCTGGGTGTGTCTGTGAGAGTGTTCCTGGACAAGATTTGCATTGGCATTGGGGAACTGAGTAAAGCAGGTGGCCCTCCCCAACGTGTGTGGGTGAAGGCCAATCCACTGAGAACTTAAATAGCACAAAAAGGTAGAAGAGGGTTTGAATTCCCATTGCCGAACTGAGCTGGGACATCCATGTCCTCCTGCCCTCAGTGCTTCTGGTTCTCAGGCCTTCAGATTTAGACTGGAATCCACACCATCAGCCCTCTGGATCTCAGGCCTTCAAACTATGCCACCAGCTTTCCTGGGTCTCCAGCTTGCAGACAGCAGATCATGGGATTTCTTAGCCTCCATGAGTCTATAAGGCAATTTCTTATCATTCCTCTCATTCTAGATAGTGCTTTCTATATCATATATGCCTAAGCCCCAGGCTGTGGACTGGCAGCAGTCCATGGCCTATTAGGAGCCAGGCCGCACAGCAGGACGTGAGTGGTGGGCAAGCGAGCGTTACCACCTGAGCTCTGCCTCCCATCAGATCAGCAGCTGTGTTCGATTCTCACAGAGGCATGAACTCTATTGTAAGCTGTACATGCGAGGCATCTAGATGGTGCTCTCCTTATGGAACAGTTTCATCCTGAAACCATCCCCCACCCCGGTCTGCAGAAAAATTGTCTTCCATGAAACCTGTCCCTGGTGCCAAAACCATTGGGGACCACTGATATATGATGGATATCTGTCTATGTATATATCATGTATATATCCTATTGGTGTTTCTCTGGGGGGAAGAAAAAAACCAAAGTAACACAGGATATAGACTCAGAATCGGGATTGCTGATTGCTGGGTCCTATGATACTTCTGTTTTTAATGTTTTGAGGAACCTCCATACTGTGTTCCATAATGGATAATGGCTCACCTGGAAACCTGTAACGAAGTCCCTAAGTGACCCAGACCTGCCCTGGAGTTTGAAAGTCACCACACTGGACCCTATCCTGACAGGACTCTGTGATAGTAACTGCCAGACACAATGTCCCTTCCCACAAATTTCAAACCCTGCAGAGAGTCTAACTGGCCCAACTTGGGTCAGATGACCACCCAGGTACCCATCCGCTCTGTCCAGAGGGCAGAGTTACAAAGTGAAAACAGGGCCTCCAGGAGCCACAGCCAAGAGCAAGGTGGAAGGTCCCCTAGAAGAAAGCAAAAGACAGCCCAGTAGGTGTCTACCAAGTAGGACATAGACTCTTTCACCATCTAAGAGCCTCAGAGAGGCCTCAAAAGTGTTCCAAACAACAGACTGTGGGGAACAACTCAGGCTGGAATGTGGCTTTCCAGGGGACAGAGTGCTAGAGGGAAGGGCTCAGGCTGGAGGACAACTGGCCAGGGTTTACATTCACCTTTCCACCGTGGTTGCAGTCTCCAAACTCCAGGTACTTCAGTGAGATGCTGTACCTGTTGGGAATTACGACTGCTTGTTGGGAAATGGGAAACAGTGTCTGGGATGACTGGAAGCTCAAGGTGGGCAGGCCAGGGCTCCCTTGGTGGCTCTGATGCCATCAGGGCCTCTGCCTCCTTCCTCCTTTCTGCTCAGCCATCCTTAGTGCTGTGGGTTTAATTGTGTCCCTCAAAGAGACATGCTGAAGCTCTGACTCCCAGGACCTCAGAATGTGACTTGATTTAGAAATAGGATCACCACTGGCCGGGCACAGTGGCTCACGCCTGTAATCCCAGCACTTTGGGAGGCCGAGGAGGGCACATCACGAGGTCAGGAGATCGAGACCATCCTGGCTAACACGGTGAAACCCCGTCTCTACTAAAAATACAAAAAAAATTAGCCAGGCGAGGTGGCAGGTGCCTGTAAGCCCAGCTACTCGGGAGGCTGAGGCAGGAGAATGGCATGAACTCAAGAGGCAGAGCTTGCAGTGAGCTGAGATCGTGCCCCTGCACTCCAGCCTGGGTGACAGAGCGAGACTCAAAGTGAGACTTCGTCTCAAAAAAAAAAAAAAAAAATAGGGTCACCGCTGACAGTGTCATTAGTGAAGATGAGGTCAGAATGGAGTAGGGTGGGTCCTAAGCCATTATCACTGGTGTCCTCTTAAGAAAAGAATAAGAGACACAGGCACACAAAGAGGAGAAGGCCCTGTGAAGACAGAGAGGCAGAGACTGGGCAGCTGCAAACCACGGAACACCAAAGACTACAGGTGGAATCAGAGCTGAGAGAAAGGCAAGGAACAGCGCTTCCCCACAGCCTTCAGAGGGAGCACAGCCCTGCCGACACCTTAATCTCAAATGTCTGGCCTCTAGAATTGTGAGAGAGTAAATGTCTGTTGTTTCAAGACAGTTTGTGGTACTTTGTTACGGCTACCTCAGGAGATGGATGCACTCAGCACAGACTGTTGTCCACTGGTCACAAAACAGCTGCCCCACTTCCAGCATTGCCTCTGCTTTCAAGGTAGGAAGAAAGGGAAACAAAGTGCAGAAACTGCCCACCTGCTCGCTGAGCCTGTCTTCCATCTGAAACGTCTTCCTGAAAGCCCCAGCCGGCAACTTCTGGGAACATCTCACTGGAGAAAACTTGAGTCCAGCGGGGCTGGCCAACGAACTGCTCTTGCTACTGCTGTTCTCAATCGGGATGCACCTGCCCCCAACAGGTTCTGAGTTCTGTTGATAAGAAAGTGGGATCATGTGAGTAATTTGAAGACAACTAGGGTGGATGATGTCCTGGTTCTGATCACACCCTCCATCTGGTGTCTCAGTGCTTCCATGAGGACCCTCAAAAAAATTAGCAATGAAAATTGTAAATTTCTAAAAAATAGATAAGGCATATAATCCTCACTATTTCTATGTTTCCCATAGGCCAGGTACTATCCTAAGAGCTTTAAATGTATACAACTCATTTACTTCACAAGTCTGCGAGGTAATCTGTTGATCCCATTTCACAGGTGAGGAAACTGAGGCAAAAGAGATTAAGAAACGTGCCCACATTTCTACAGCCAGAAAGCCAAGCAGCTGGAACCTGAACTGAGGCTCTATCATCTCTCCACAGCGCTTAACCAGTTCTAGTAACGTCATAACTCCCCCAAAGACATGTTTTTCTCTGGTTAAATGGGGGGGGGGGAAAAAAGTCTCGTTTGAATCACTAGTTTAAAATGCACAGAACTGTGTGAACCCACTTAGCCCTCTCAAGCAGTTTGCCAGGCAAAGTCAGGGTTCTCACCCGCAAGCTCCTGAGACAGTGCTCACCACGTGTATGGAGCCCCTCTGAAGTAGGCTGAATACTGATTTCTGGAAATTAGAGAAATAGATATTTTTGTTATCATCAAGAATGGCTTTCAGAAAGCTCTTCCCAGACATAAACCAGAAGCAAACACTTAACCAAAATTGCCTAAATACTTATCTGCGTGTCAATCAGCAGCTCAGCACCAAAGCCATCCAAACTTTGGCTTTACAATCTGCATTTTTAAGCATCTCACCTGCCCACCAGGTAGTCACAAATCTCTAAATCCCATTCTCTGCATAGCTGCTGGCCCTATTCTGCCTTCCACGTGGATGTCACAGACTGTGAGCTTCATCGAGAGGGTTTTTTGTTAGTGAAGTTTTCTGCGCCAATTTTTCTCTGCCTGTCTCTGTGTGTGTGTGTCAGTGTCTCACTCTGTTGCCCAGGCTGGAGTGCAATGGCACGATCTCGGCTCACTGCAACCTCCACCTCCCAGGTTCAAGCAATTCTTGTGCCTTAGCCTCCTGAGTAGCTGAGATTACAGGCATGCACCACCAAGTCTGGCTAATTTTCTTGTATTTTTAGTAAAGACCAGGTTTCACCATGTTGGTTAGGCTGTTCTTGAACTTCTGACCTCAGGTGATATACCTGCCTTGGCCTCTCAAAGTGCTGGGATTATAGGCGTGAGCCACTCCCCCGCAAGCCCCAGTGCCAGCCGGCCTGCCTGTTTACCGCTGCACTTTGACTTGGTCTTAAAGAAAACAGCACAGCTTTTCTATAATGATCATCCCTTTTCTGGCCCATAGCTGCACTCAGCTAACCATTCAGTCCCAAATGGCAATGGGGCCGCAATCTCTTGTCTACAGCCTCGTCCCAGCTCTCTTCATTCACCCGTTCTGGCTCTGCATCCTGACCTCATCTCCTGGCTCCCTGCCTGGTTGTCACTTCCGTGACTCTTTCCTTCCTTTTGCACTGATGTCCTCCAGGCTCCTGGGAAACCTCCCATTTATTTTGTTCAATAAATAATGAGGGAACACCTGCCATGGGACACACACTGGCCTAGGCACTGGAGTGAGCATGAAAGACAAGAAGCCTGCCTTCTAGAGATGAACACCCAGACATGTGCATCAGGCAACGAGCGAGGGACCGATGAATGTCAGACACGCACATTCCTCCGGCAATGCATACCTGTGTACCCGCCTCTCATAGCAAGAGCAATGGCACTTGTGGCCAACAGGATGTTGTGGAAATGAGAGGATATAGCTTCTGAGTCTGGGTTGTAAATAGCATTGTTGCTTCCACTCTCACTGTCTCTCATATCACTCATTCTGGGAAAATCAGGTGACATGGCCAGGCATGGTGGCTTACACCTGTAATCCCAGCACTTTGGGAGGCCAAGGCGGCCAGATCATGAGGTCAGGAGATCGAGACCATCCTGGCTAACACAGTGAAACCCTCTACTTTAAAAAATACAAAAAAACCCCTCTACTTTTAAAAGAAAAAATTAAAAAAATCTCTACTTTAAAAAATACAAAAACAAATTAGCTGGGCGTGGTAGTGGGTGCCTGTAGTCCCAGCTACTCGGGGGGGAGGTTGAGGCAGAAGAATGGTGTGAACCCGGGAGGCGGAGCTTGCAGTGAGCCAAGATCATGCCACTGCACTCCAGCCTGGGTGACAGAGTGAGACTCCATCTCAAAAACAAAAAAAAAGAAAAGAAAAGAAAGAAAACCAGCTGCCACATCATGAGAACACCAGGGCATCCCTATGGAGAGGGTTCCTGCCAACCACAGCCTGCCAGCTACAGGAGGTGGCCCTCTTCGAAGTGGATCTTTCAACCCCAAGCCCTGGCTGATGTCCTCAGCACAATTTCATAAAGGACCTTGAGAGTGAGCTAAGCAACCCCCAAATTCCTGACCCACAGGAACTGTGAGATAATAAATGCTTCTCGTCGTTTTAAGTTTTGGGGCTGCTTGTTATGCCGCAGTAGGTAATTCATACATTGATGGTGCTACTTTCATTAGGTGATGAAGAAAGTCCTTTCTAAGCAGCTGACTTTTGAGCAGAGACATGAATGAAGTGAGCAAGTCAGGTAAAGATGTGCAGATGGGCACTCCAGGAGGTGGACCTGCCTGGGCACCAAGATGGGCATAAAATGACCTTTTTATGAATAGTAAGGAAGCCAGTGTGAGTAGAATGGATGGAAGAAAAGGAGATAAGATGGAAAAGGTAGACAGAAAAGGTCAACTCACATAGGACTTTCTGAGCCATAATGGGGATTTTGGATTTTATTCTAGGCATAAGCTGAAATTGTTGGAGCATCTGGAACAGAGGTGTGGCATATTAATTTTGGCTGCTGGATGGGAATGGTCTGCACAGGGGAAGAGATAAAGATGGGAGGCCAACTAAAAGGCATCTGCACCAGTCCAGCAGAAAGTAATGCTGTCTTGACTTGGTGGCTGTTTTGAAGGTTGAACCACCCAGCACTCGCTATTGGAAAAGAGATGGGGTACGAGAGAAAGAGGAATTGAGGACTATATTTTGGACTTAACAAGGATGACTTGGGAAGAAGTGGGTCAATAAGGAGGTGAGATTAAGAGTTCAGTGTCCAGGCCAGGCACAGTGGCTCACGCCTGTAATCCCAGCACTTTAGGAGGCCGAGGCGGGCAGATCATGAGGTCAGGAGATAGAAACCATCCTGGCTAATGCAGTGAAACCCCGTCTTTACTAAAAATATTTTTTAAACTAGGTAGGCGTGGTGGTGCGTGCCTGTAGACCCAAATACTCGGGAGGCTGAGGCAGGAGAATCGCTTGAATCTGGGAGGCGGAGGTTACAGTGAGCTGAGATTGCACCACTGCACTCCAGCCTGGAGACAGAGCAAGACTCTGTCTCAAAAAAAAAAAAAAAAAAAAAAAACCAAAAAAACCCAAAAAAGGCGGGGGTGGTTCAGTGTACAAAAGTTTAGGTTTGAGATGACTATTAGACATTCGAGAGGAGATTTGCAAAGAGAAGATGAATGTACAAGTCTGAACGTCAAAGGGGAGGTCAGGACAGGGGATACGGATGCCATATGTACATCCAGTTATTTAAAGCCATGATACTAGAGGTGACCTAGAGTGTGAACACAGGTAAAGAAGAGAGGGCTAAGGAGCTTGTCCTGAAGCGCTCCAACATTCCAAGGGCGGGAATACGACAAAAGGAAATCCCTAGGCACCTTATATGTTCACCTAGAAGAAAATATAAGAAATATTCTCTGGAGGAAGACATCGTTATCCCTTACCCCCAAGTTATTTCTAGAAATGTGTTTGTTCACATACAATGACCAGAAAACTAACAAAGACAACCAGGCACATCAATACAAGATATCATGAGTAAAAGCCACTGGAACCAACGGTTTACAGGAACAGCCATATATCCCATCCAGAGACTAGAGTTACCAGTCACAGATTGTAAAACAGCTGTGCTTTCTACATTCAACATAGAAGCTAAGCATGAGAAGTTCAGCAAAGAACTGGAAAACAAAACAAAACAAAAACTATAACAGATTTTGAAAGAAAGTCCAAATGGAACGTTTCCAATTTAGAAACAAACAAAAATTAAGTATTCGATGACTCAGTGGAAGGGTTTCTTTACAAACAAATAGACATAAATAAAGAAAAAAATGGTGAAAAGGAAGATAGGTTAATAGAAATCACCCAAAAGAAATTATGGAGAGAAAAACACAAGGACTATGCTAGGAAGAAGGTAAAAGACGATACAAGGGAGAAGCTCTAACTTGCGTCTAACCAGACTGCCAAAAGGAGAGGAAGGACAGCTTGGAGTAGAGGCAATATCGAAGAAAATAAAACTGAGAATTTTTTAGAACGGATGAGCATCACCATACAAATTCTAGAAACCCAACCAATTGCAAGCAGAACGTAAAAAACAAATGCACCTAGGTATTTCGTGCTGAAAACGGTAGAATTTTTATTTATTTATTTGAGACAGAGTCTTACTCTGTTGCCCAGGCTGGAACGCAGTGGCAGGATCTTGGCTTATTGCAACCTCTACCTCCCAGGTTCAAGCGGCTCTCCTGCCTCAGCCTCCCAAGTAGCTAGGATTACAGATGCGCACCATCACACCTGGCTAATTTTTGTATTTTTAGTAGAGACGGGGTTTCACCGTGTTGGCTGGGCTGATCTCGAACTCCTGATTTCAACTGATGCACCTGCCTCAGCCTCCCAAAGTGCTGGGATTACAGGTGTGAGCGACTGTGCCCAGCCAAAAAACTAGATTTTTTTTTTTTTTTAAAAAGAAAATTTTAACAGTAGAGAAATAAAAAGATAGGTTCCCTTTGAAAGAGCAATCCCAGACTTCAGGCTGACCTCTCCAGAGATGAGGAAGCCCAAAGAAGCTGGCAAGACGTCCACACGCCAAAGGCCAACTGCCATCCAAGAAATCCACATGCAACCGGCACATCCTGCAAGAACGGGGTGAGAAAAAGAAAGTCTCAAACAAAAGCAGGGAGATTTCATCAAGAGCAAACACACACAAACAGAAATTCTCAAAGAGGCTCATCAGACAGGAGAAAATGACCCCAGAATCAAAGCATTATGAAGATCATTAGCAGCAAATAGAGGAAAGACGCTAAATACAGAATGACTGTGCAGAGTAATAATGTAAGGCCTGGTGAGTTTAAAATATATCAGAATAAATGTCTATGTAGAATTTAAAATATATTGGAATAATTGTCGATGTAAAACATATCAAAATAAATATCAATGTAGAATGCAATATCTGGTGAGTTTTTAAACATATCAGAATAAATATCATTTATAATCTATAACCAGCAACTCTGGAATATATGCCAGCAGAGTTAAAGTGTTCCAGAAGTCTTGCATTTTCCAAGAAGGCAGCTAAAAGTATTGATTAACATTGATGTTTGATGTGTCAATGATGTACATTATAATTTCTAAGGTAACCACTAGAATAAAAGAGTGCATATTTCTGAACTAAAAGAAGAAAAAGTGGAATGATTTTAAAAACTCAATCAGTGCAAAGGAAAGCAAGATAATGAGCAAAGGAACCCAGAACAGGGGCTACAACTAGATATCACATAGTAAAGTAGAAAAATATATTTTTAATACATCATTAATCACAATAAATGTTAATGGGCTTAATCCTTCAGTGAAAAGCCAATTTTTAAAACCAAGAGTTTTAAAAATCTATGTGCTATTTCTGTGAATCCTATCTAAACATAAGAAAAAGAAATGTTTAAAGGAAAGCATGGGAAATGATACCAACATCAACACCAATCAAAAGGAAGCTGCCTATTTGAAAATCAGTATCTGAGCAATAAGGTTTAAGGCAAAGAGAGTATTAGAGATAGTGACTGCTTATATTGATAAAAGTTTTAATCCACCAGGAATATATAATAATTCCTAAGTTTGTTTGCACCTAAAAACATGACCTTGATAGAAACAAAGCGAAAATTGACAAACATACAAAAATGGTAAATCCTTCAACATTATCATTGATACCTCAAGGAGGGTAGGCTGGTGAGGACATGAGGGTAACATGATGTGCAAAGTCAATGCAGAGAAGACGAACACACGATGAAGAGGGTCACAGGGCGGAAAGTGAGTGATACGGAAGCCTTAGGTTGATGAGCTTGAGACCCTTGATCAGTAAGTGTCTGGAGAGAGTAATCCAGAAAAGAGGAGAGGGGGTGAAGGAGGGAGGGAAGAGCAGACAAACACAGGACGAAGAGGGTCAGAGGGCGGAAAGTGAGTGATACGGAAGCAATAGGTTGATGAGCTTGAAAGCCTTGATCAGTAAGTGTCTGGAGAGAGTAATCCAGAAAAGAGGAGGGGGATGAAGGAGGGAGGGAGACGGGGTAAGAGAGAGACTGCGAGAGAAACCAACATCAGGAACAAGAAGGGTGATGACACTACAGAGCTTGCAGACAGACTCTGCCTTTGGAATAAGAATTTGAGAAAATTTGAATAAAAATGACTAATTTCCAGGAAATTAAACAGCTTATCAAAACTGCCAGGAGAAGAAAATCAAAATTTTCCTGTAAGTGATAAAATTATTGAGTCATTCATACAAACCCTTCCCACAAAGAAAACTTTCGGCAGAGATTTTTCAGCGGAAGTTCTACCAAACATTTAATGAAGAAAGAATTCCAAACTTACACAATATTTTTCAGACAAAAGAGGAAAAGAGAAATATTTCCCAATTGATTGTATAAGACTAGTATTATTCTGATGCCAAAACCTGACAAGGATATTATTGAAAAAAAAGAAACTAGAAGGCAAACCTGAACTATAAACATGGATGCCAAAATCCTAAATGAAGTACTAGCAAACCGAGTTAATCATAAAAGAAGTTTGTTTATCACAAGGGTGAAAATGTATTTTAATATTAGAAAATCAATATAATTCCCCACATTAACAGAGAAAGGAGGAAAATCATAGGATCGTTTCAATACATACAGATGCTCTGATTTAAATTTTTAAATATTCATTCATGATTTTTTAAAAAGAATTAAATCAATTTATAAATAGAAGAAAAGGACCTTAACCTGATGAAGCATATCTTTTTAAAAGACACATAAAGTATCATTCTTAATAGTGACCTCTTCCAATCTTTGCTTAGAAATAGAGCAAGGCTACCTGTTATCATAATTCCATTTGACATTTCACATTAGGACCAGCTGGTGCATTAAGTCAAGGAATAGAAATAACATGTGAGAACTGGCAAAAAAAAAAAAAATAATAATAAGTAAATAAACAGAATTGTCATTATATGCAGAGGATATAATACATAGGCAATACAAAGGAATTTACACATATGTAATTTGAATCAATGTAAAAGTTTTCTAATATGGTAGAACATATAAATCAATACTAAAAACCAGCTTTTGCCAGGTGCAGTAGCTCACGCCTGTAATCCCAGCACTTTGGGAGGCTGAGGCAAGTGCATCACCTGAGGTCAGGAGTTTGAGACCAGCCTGGCCAACATGGCAGAACCCAGTCTTTAAAAATACAAAAATTAGCCAGGCATGGTGGCAGGCACCTGTAATCCCAACTATTTGGGAGACTGAGGCAGGAGAATTGCTTGAACTCTGGAGGTGGATTTGCAGTGAGCCGAGATCCCACCATTGTACTCCAGCCTGGGTGACAAGAATGAAACTCCGTCTCAAAAAAAAAAAAAAAAAAAAAAAAAAAAGGAAAAAACAAACAAACAAAAAAACCCCGCTTTATCAATATTAACAACAAGAAAAAGAAATGCAATTTTTTTTACAGAGTATATGTATTATATACACACTTTTCAGCTTCTGGTAGTGCTAGATTCACTTAGATCAGACCCGCCATCTTGTTGATAACAACTATAAACTCTGGGCAAAATGTAAAGAGCAACCTTTTTAAGTCTCAGGAAGGCAAAGACAGGTAGCCAGGAACTGAATAGGCACCCTGCGTTCGGAAGATGGACTCGCGCTGGGTGAGCCCAACATGTACCCAGCTTTTCCCAAGTTTTGACACGTGGGAAACAGATCTCATGCAGAGAACAGCAATCTTAGTGAGCAGGACTTAGACGTCAGAGTTTGGGCTGCCAGGGCCTCTGGAAATTGAGGGTGAAAATATCAGAAAGGAAAAAACTAACATGGAATTGGTCTCCCAGAAGGAGAAAAGCAAGGAAATGAGGAATATACACACACAAACACACACACACAAACATATATGAAGAAATATTGGTAGAAAATTGTCTAAATTTGACCAAAACATCAACCCACAGCTGCAAGAATCTCAACAAATCCAAATCAAGCTAAACACAAAGAAAGCCACACTTCAGCACCTCCTCATCAAACTGATGAAAAAAAAAAGAAAGTAATAAAATGTTAATCCTCCAGAGCGACTTCACTGTTTGGTCATGAAAGATTAGCTGGAATAGAATTTGTCTTCTCACCTCAATCGCTTAGAAACGGTTAAATATAGAAAATCACTGTTTTGTGTGTTGGGTGAAAGATGATGCAGGAAGGTAATCAGTGAGATTAAATAAACACACAGAGAAAATCCTCCAATCGCTCTGGCTTCCTCAGGGTGGACCACAGCTGTCTCGATGGTGTGAGGAGAGGGAGGGGGAGGCTGGGGAGGCCACAGCAGCTGGAGTCTGCAGGTGGATGATCCAAGAAGAAGGAGCCATGCAGAGAGAGAGAGAACTCAGAAACCTTCAAAGAGCTCTCCTTGAGACCCTGGCTGGACGCTAATCTACGCACACATCCAGGGAAACAACACAGAGCCAGTGAGCTTGGGAACTGTGAAGCGAAGAATTCCCAGATCTCACCCAGGGATGGAAGATATTTTAATTCCATCCTGTGAGAGTAGAAAGACTTTGTTGAACACATGGAGCAATCGCTAGAGACCCTGAAAGGGCGAGGCTGCAGGTGTGGGGCTCATTTGTTTCTGGAGTGACGACTGCTCTGGACTCTTCTAACAAAGCACAAATACAGCCTCAAAGAGACCAACCTGATCCACCAGGAAGTTAACTGAGTATCTAAACGAACTTCAATGCTCTTGAACGGAAAACAACAAAACTGAAACAATCAATGATGGAAAAAGCAAATTGCCTGGTATCCAATCAAAAATTACAACCTATAAATAAGCCAAAAAATTCAATTCATAGTAACATGCCAGTCCCTCGCACAACTTAAAAATCGCCATTGTAAGTATTTAAATTTGCTCTTTTTTTTTTTTTTTTTTTTTTGAGACAGAGTCTTGCACTGTCGCCCAGGCTGGAGTGCAATGGCATGATCTTGGCTCACTGCAACTTCTCCCTCCAGAGTTCAAGTAATTCTCCTGCCTCAGCCTCCCAAGTAGCTGGGATTACAGGTGCCCACCACCACACCTGGCTAATTTTTGTATTTTTACTAGAGACGGGGTTTCACCATGTTGGCCGGGCTGGTCTTAAACTCCACCCACCTCAGCCTCCCAAAGTGCTAGGATTGCAGGTGTAAGCCACTGAGCCCGGCCCAATTTGCTCAGATATTTAGAGGAAAACATGAACATGGAGAAAAATTGAAAGTATCAGTTAGGGCCAATAGCAACATCTAGAACCAAAAAATGTAATCTCTAAAATAAAACTTTCACAAGATGAGGTTAACAACGTATAAGATACTGGAGAGCGAAAGATTCCCTCAAAAACATAGCAATAACAGAACGGGAGAAAATTTTTGCAATCTACTCATCTGACAAAGGGCTAATATCCAGAACCTACAAAGAACTCAAACAAATTTACAAGAAAAAAACAAACAACCCCATCAAAAAGTGGGCAAAGGATATGAACAGACAGTTCTCAAAAGAAGACATTCAAACAGCCAACAGACACATGAAAAAATGCTCGTCATCACTGGCCATCAGAGAAATGCAAATCAAAACCACAATGAGATACCATCTCACACCAGTTAGAATGGCAATCATTAAAAAGTCAGGAAACAACAGGTGCTGGAGAGGATGTGGAGAAATAGGAACACTTTTACACTGTTGGTGGGATTGTAAACTAGTTCAACCATTATGGAAAACAGTATGGCGATTCCTCAAGGATCTAGAACTAGATGTACCATATGACCCAGCCATCCCACTACTGGGTATATACCCAGAGGATTATAAATCATGCTGCTATAAAGACACATGCACACGTATGTTTATTGCGGCACTATTCACAATAGCAAAGACTTGGAATCAACCCAAATGTCCATCAGTGACAGACTGGATTAAGAAAATGTGGCACATATACACCATGGAATACTATGCAGCCATAAAAAAGGATGAGTTTGTGTCCTTTGTAGGGACATGGATGCAGCTGGAAACCATCATTCTTAGCAATCTATCACAAGAACAGAAAACCAAACACCGCATGTTCTCACTCATAGGTGGGAACTGAACAATGAGATCACTTGGACTCAGGAAGGGGAACATCACACACTGGGGCCTATCATGGGGAGGGGGGAGGGGGGAGGGGGAGGGGATTGCATTGGGAGTTATACCTGATGTAAAGGACGAGTTGATGGGTGCTGACGAGTTGATGGGTGCAGCACACCAACACGGCACAAGTATACATATGTAACAAACCTGCACGTTATGCACATGTACCCTAGAACTTAAAGTATAATAATAAATAAATAAATAAATAAAAGAAAAACAACACGCACACACACATACACACACACCATGATATCTTAAGAAAGAGATCATGGGAAAAAGGAAAAGGAAAAAGTTTTATATTTTAGTATTGTCGATGGCACTTTTTTCCTGCTTTTTGAACAAAGGGCTCTGCATTTTCATTTTGCTCTGAGCCCACAAATTATGTAGCCTTTCCTGTTTATGTGTATAACTGTGCATTTGTGAGGATGTTTTCTGTGGAATGAATTTCTAGAAATAAAGTTACTAGGAGGTAGAAAACAAAAAACAAAAAAACAAAAAAACATAGCAATAGGAGCTACACAGTATGAATCAGGGAGGGAAAAAGATTTTAAAAACAAAAAGACTGAACAGAGCCTCAGTAATCTGTAAGACAATATCAAATCATTGAAAACATAAGCAGTTGGAAACCCTGAAGGAAGGGGAATAGAGACAAAAAGAAAAATTACTTAAAGAAATAACAGTCTTAACATTTTTCAAATTTAATGAAAACTATAAATGTACAAAGAAATAGCTCAATATAACAGAAAAAAAATAATGCAAAGGCACAACCTAATCAACATTGCTGAAAACCAGTGAGAAAGAGAAAAATCTTAAAGGAAATTCAGGAGGTGGGGGAAACATTTATGTATAGAGGAACAAAGAGAAAAAAATATAACAGACATATCATCTGAAACTACATAAGTCAGAGAAAGAGAATGACAACTTTAAAATGCTAAAAGAAAAAAAAAATCAACCTAAAATTCTATACCCAGTAAGAAAATCCTATAAAATGAAGGTTAAATAAAAACTTCCTCACATAGATAAAAATCACATAGAGAATTTGTTGCCACTAGGTATGCACAGTTTTTAAAACGTTATAAAAAGTTATTTAGGTGAAATAATAACAATGCCAGGCAGAAACATGGATTCACACAAAAGAATGAAGAGCAGTGGAAATGATAAATAGGTGGGTAGACAGAAAAATATATTTTTCTGATTTTAAAGTTTTCTTCTTTTTAAAAAACTGATTGTCTAAAGGAAAAGCACATATTGGGAGATTTATGACATATGTAGAAGTAAAATGTGTAGGCCCACTATTGCACAAAGGACAGAAGGAGGACGGTTGTAAAGTTTTTACAGCATAGGTAAAGTGAAATGATGTTACTTGAAGGTAGAGACTGATGAGTTAAAGGCCCATATCATAAACCCTAAAGCAACCATCAAAAATTTTTAAAGTCTTAGTAAAAAAAATTAATAAATGGAATCATAAAAAATAATAAAATGGATAAAATGGAATAAAATAAAATGGAATCATAAAAAATAATCCAAAAGAATGAAGAAAGAGAAAGGATCAATTAAAAAAAAGAAAAGAGTAATAAAACACAACACATAAAAAACAAATAGCAGGGTGGTAGATTTAAACCAACCACTCAGGATGGTTTCTGTCTACAACAACCTACTTTAAATATAAAAGCACACGTAGGGAGGCCAAGGCAGGCAGATCACGAGGTCAGGAGATCAAGACCATCCTGGCTAACATGGTGAAACCTTGTCTCTGCTAAAAATACAAAAACAAAATTAGCGAGCACCTGGTGGCCGGTAGTCCCAGCTACTCAGGAGGCTGAGGCGGGAGAATGGCATGAACCCGGGAGGTGGAGTGAGCTGAGATTGCACCACTGCACTCCAGCCTGGGTGACAGAATGAGACTCCGTTAAAAAAAAAAAAAAAAAAAAATATATATATATATATATATATATGTAATTCTGAACTAATACATGAAAGAAAAAAGATACACACAAAGATTAAAATTAGAAAGCTGGAAAATATATGCCATGCAAAACCCTACGCATAGGAAATATGGATACTACTAGGGATAAAGGGAGACACTTTATAACAATAAATGGGTCAGTTTTTTGAAAGCCATAATAATTCTAAGTATAAACATATACCTAATAACAGAACTTCAAAATTCATGACAGAACTGAAAGGAGAAATAGACAGAACCACAATTATACTTGGAGATTGAAGACTCTTCTCATATTCATTAACAGACAGAATATCAGTGAGGATGCAGAAGACTTAAAACAAATAACATTATCAACCAAGAGGCTCCAGTTGACACTTGTAGAACACTCTACCTGATGACAAGAGAGTACACATTCTGTTCAAATAAACATGGAACATTCACCAAGATAGACCATAAAATAAGTCTCAATATATTTAAAAATTTTGAAATTATAATAAAACAAAAATTTTACAAACACAGAATTAAATTAGAAATCAGTAACAAAATTTGAAAAATTCTCCAAATATTTAGAAATTAAACGATACGCATCAAAATAACCCATGGGTCAAAGAAGCTATTTGAAGGGAAATTGAAAAATGATTTATGCTGCATTTAAAAAAGAAAAATTATTAAAATTTGTGGGTTGCAGCTAATGCAGTATGTAGAGGCAAACTAAGAGCTTTAAATGTTTATATTGGAAAATTAGAAAGGCCTAATGTTGATAAGCCTGTTTTGCACCTTAAGAAGCTGAGAAAAACAGCAAATTAAAAGCAAAGTAATGAAAAGAAAGGAAATTATAAAGTTAGTAGCAAAAATAAATAAAGTAGTAATAAGAAAATTAGAGAAAATCAATGAAACCGGTATCTGTGTCTTAGAAACAATTAACTAGCTAAGCTGATGAAGACAATAAGATAGAAGATACACATTTGCCATATTAGGAATGAAATATATGACATCACTGTAGGAATGAAATATATGGCATCACTATAGATCCCATGATAATTAAAATAATAATATAGGATTATTATGAAAAAATGTTTATGCCATTCAATTCAACCACTTCAATGAAATAGACAAATTCCTTGAAATATTCAAATTGCTAAAACTGACTCAGAAGGAAATGGAAAATATGAATAGCCCTATAATGATCACAGAAATTAAAATCACAATTAAAAATCTTCCCACAAAGGTACCTTCAGGCCCAGATGTCTTCACTGAGTAATTATATTGCATGCTAGGAACAAGTAAAATGAATTCTACACAATTTCAGAAAATGAAGGAAAAACGAACACGTCTCAATTCATTTTATAAAGTTAACACTAACCATTACTAAAACCTGATACAGACATTACAACAAAAGAAAACTACCCAACAATATTTCCCATATATACAGTTGTAAAAACCCTTAACAAGTCCACCAACATATGAAAGTTGCTATCCCAGAAATGCAGCGTTGTTTTAATATTCAAAAAATCAAGGTGAGTCATCATACCAACAGCATATAGGAGAAAAATGATATACTTTTCTCCATAGAGGTAGAAAAAGCACGTGGCCCAATTTAACACCCATTTGTAATAACAATTCTCTATAAACTAGGAATAGAAAGAACATCCTTGAAATAATAAAGAGGACCTAACAAAAACTTGCGGCTAACATATTTGATAATAAAAGACAAAATATTTTCTCCCAAGACTAAGCACAAAGCAAGGATGTCTGCTTTCATCATTTATGCTCAGCATTGTACTGAAGGTCTTAGCCGATGTCAATGCCAGGAGGCAAGAAATTAAAATAAAAGGCATGACTAAGCGAGGTAGCTTATGCCTGTGATCCCAACACTTTTGGAGGCCAAGGCAGGAGGATCCCTTGAGCCCAGGAGTTAGAGACCAGCCTGGGCAATACGGTGAAACCCCATCTCTACAAAAAATACAATAGCTGGGCATGGTGACACATGCCTGTGATCCCAGGTACTCAGGAGGCTGAGGTGGGAGAATTGCTTGAGCCTGGGAGGTTGAGGCTGCAGTGAGCTGTGATCATGACACTGCACTCCAGCCTGGGTGACAGAGGGAGACTCTGTCTCAAAAAATAACAAGAAGAAACAAAAGGCGTCCAGATTGGAAAAGAAGAAGAAAACTTCCCTTCACAGACAGCAGTCTTATATCTGACATAATTAACTCAAATGAATCATAGGGTTACATTAAGTGCTGAAACTATAAAAGCTCTCAGAAAATATCTTTGCACCTTAAGACAGCAAAGATGTCTTAGATGTGACACAAAAAGCACAAACATCAAAGGAAATACTTATAAATTGGACTTCATAAACATTTAAAACTTCTGCTTTTCCAAAACATCATGGAGAAAATGAAAATGCAAGCCACAAACTGCAGGATGATATCTGCAACACATACAGCTTGACAGAGACCTGGCGTCAAGACACGTAAAGATTTCCTACGACTCAATTATAAGAAAACAAGTGAAAATGGATGAGGGCTTTGAAAAGCCTCTTCATAAGAGAAAACATAGTCAATAAGAACATGAAAAGATGCTGAACACCACTAGTCATCAGAGAAATGCAAATTAAAACCACACCTGTAGTCCCAGCGACCCAGGAGGCTAAAATGGAAGGACAGCTTGAGCCCAGGAGTTTCAGGCTGCAGTGAGCTATGCTCATACCACTGCACTCCAGCCTGGGCAACAGAGCAAGACCTTCTCTTTAAAGAATAGCAATATAACATTCCAGCCAATAAAACATTCCAGCCAATATGACA
Source organism: Papio anubis (assembly GCF_008728515.1). Taxonomy (NCBI): domain Eukaryota; kingdom Metazoa; phylum Chordata; class Mammalia; order Primates; family Cercopithecidae; genus Papio; species Papio anubis. The sequence continues at coordinate 3,156,525 of NC_044991.1, read as the reverse complement.
CTCCAGTCAATACGACATTCCAGTCAATACGACATTCCAGTCAATACGACATTCCAGCCAATATGACATTCCAGCCAATATAACATTCCAGCCTTGGTGATGTAACCAGTGTTTTCAATTGTGTCCTGTTATAAGGAGAACAGATTATTATGGAACTTATGCAAATAACTATATTACTATAAAATAAGAATGTTCACAAATCATGGGGTAAGGGGATGGGCAATTCCTAAGAGGAGACATCAGGGTGAAGGGAATTCTGGCCAAATCTATCCGATAGGATTCTTGCTGAGGACAGGCCAAGGTGGCCGACATCACCTCGGGGGTGGTGCAGGTGAGGAACTTGATCAGATAATGAGGATGATTAGATAAAGAGGGTGTGGGAGGCTGGGCACACTGGCTCACACCTGTAATCCCAGCACTTTGTGGGGCTGAGGGGGGTGGATCACTTGAAGTCAGGAGTTCCAGATCAGCCTGGCCAACATGGCAAAACCCCATCTCTACTAAAAATACAAAAATTAGCCGAGTGTGGTGCCACATGCCTGTAATCCCAGCTACTCAGGAGGCTGAAGCGGGAGAATAGCTGGGAGGCAGAGGTTGCATTGAGCCGAGATTGCACCAATGCACTCTAGTCTGGTGACAGAGTGAGACTCTGTCTCAAAAAAAAAAAAAAAGAGGATTAGGGGTTCTTGTGGAACTGACTCTGCAGGGTTCTTTTGCTAAACCTGTATTTTACAGGGAAGTACACAGATGGGGCTAGGAGAATGTTTGACTAAAGTTTGGCCAAGCAAAGAATCTTCGCCACAACAGAGAAACAAGAAACTAACATCAGATTAAGAGAAAACAGGAAAGGAGGTAAGAGAAGGGAATAAATATGGTGGCAAAAACAAAAACCAGAACCACACCAGGATAGCAGAAATAATTCGAAGTCTTCCAGCAATCACAATGAATGTAAATAATTGGTCTCATCTTACATGAGTGGGATAGGTAAATGTGTAAAAATGCAGCTATCGAAGGAGGCCCCTGGAGGAAATTGAATTAGGCCCATTGTGCATGTCATGTGGTATTTCTCCCATCCTTCTTCCTGAACCTTGAGAGAAGTCTAGTTTCCATTTACGACCTGCTTGAGCTGGGCTACAGGATGGGTCGGTTAGCCTGTTCAAAGATGTTTTGATGATGATACTGGTATCAGCGATCTGCGTGAGCTGGCGCATCATTGAGGAACTTTCAGCCACCAGCCATAGACTGTCCACACCTGCAGACCTCTTGTTGAGTCCTTCCCACCTTTGAGGCTGGAGTTCCTTCCTTCCTTCCTTCCTTCCTTCCTTCCTTCCTTCCTTCCTTCCTTCCTTCCTTCCTCCCTCCCTCCCTCCCTCCCTCCCTCCCTCCTCCTCCCTCCTTCTTCCTTCATGAGTTTTGTTTTGCCACCCAGGCTGAGTAATACCGAGGCGATCTCAGCTCACCACAACTTCTGCCTCCCAGGTTCAAGCGATTCTCCTGCCTCAGCCTTCAGAGTAGCTGGGATTACAGGCATACACCACCATGCCCAGCTAATTTTGTGTTTTTAGTAGAGATGGGGTTTCTCCATGTTGGTCAGGCTGGTCTCGAACTTCCCACCTCAGGTGATCCGCCCGCCTCGGTCTCCCAAAGTTCTGGGATTACAGGTGTGAGTCACCGCACACAGCCTGGATTTTCATTTTTATTATGGAAAGTGTCATTGCTTTGGTCCTCATTTGTGACAAGCAGATTGCATAGCATTTACCATGGGGACCCAGCGGGATGAAGGATGTGAATGTGCCCCAAGCACCTTCAAGGGTCATGCCAAACGGAGGACATTTCATTCGACGAAGACACGTCTTGGGAGCTGTCCTGGATCCCGGAAGACGAATTCTGATTTCTCCTTCCTTTGCATAAACATCTTCCAAGAACCTGCCATCAGCTCTGCCAGTACCGACAAGGACTCCCTTGGAGGCATTTCCCCTTGGAGGCCCAGATCACTGGTATTTATAATCAGCCTATATTTAGCAGATGACAATTACACTGACGGGGGAGGCTGCATTTGAATTCAACGCTCAGTTGGCAAGGAGAGGAGAGGCTGGCACTCACCCCTCTGAGTGAGCTCTGGCGAATTCCGGGGAGCTAAAGCTTTCTAAACTGTCTTTTCATCATCTCTAAAAGCATCACATTCTAATGAGGTCCCCAGACAGTGCCTCCCAACACAGGCGGAGGTGGACTTGGCCTCATTATTCCTCCTATGAGACGTCTCATGAGGCGGCAGGAGGTGGGGGGTGATGGTAGAAGGGGGAAGAAAGGAAACAATTCAAGTAAGACTGTTTGCTGTTCGGATTATTCTGTGTGTTGTCAGATGCAGGTGGAGGAAGAAAGTTGACAGGACAGTCTTAGCTAAAGCAGCATGGATTGAAAAAACCCAGCAAGCCTAAAGAATTCTTGAAACAGACAAGCTCTGAATGGTTTCCAGAGTTCTCCACTTGCTATATTTTGTCAACTGCCGGCTACTGACATGGTTGGAATTGTCCGCTACACGTGGCCGCCTAGCATGGCTTTCCGTCTTGGGAGAAGCCAGCTTCAGCTGCCCGTGGGCATGTGCGGCCTATTTGGTGCAAGCCATGTTCACATCTGGGGCCCAGAAAGCCACTCTCCAGGGTCTCTGTAGTCTTCGCTTTCCTCACTGAGACCTTCCTGTGGAGCAGCCCAGGGCAGGCAGGAGGAAAGTGTGTGGCCTGTCTGCTGGGCTCATGCCAAAGCCAGCCATGCCCGGCCTGGCCCTCACCATGTCTGTGAGAGAGAATGCTCCGTAGGCCAGTGCTGGGGAAACGAGGCCCACATTTGTGGTACCAAAAGCTTCTCTGTGTCCATGAGATAGATATTCTCATCTGTCAGTTCCTCAGCTGCCTAACAAAGAACCACAAACCCAGTGGCGGAAACAACAACAATAGATTGTCGTCCCATGATTCTGGAGGCCATGAGGCCAAGATCAAGGGGGCAGCTCGGCTGGGTCCTACTGAGACTGGGAGAGGGGGATCTGTTCCAGACCTCTCCCCTGCTCCTGGGGTCTGCTGGCCGTCTTCAGTATTCCTTGTGTAGATGCGTTAATCCAGTCTCTGCCTTTATCTTCATGCAGAGTTCTCCCTGCGTGCCTGTATGTCTATGCATCCAAATTTCCCCACTGTGTAAGGACCCTACACGTATTGGATTAGGGGTCCAGCTTATCCACTATGACCTCATCTAAACTTTAATTATGTCTGCAAGGTGCTGGGGTTATCACTTCAACCTACGAATCTTGGGGAGACACAGTTCAATTCACGACACCTCTCATAGCCATCACGGGCAGGAGACATCCCTGCCGGCCCCTTACTAGGGCAAAGACTGAGGGTCCCAGTTCCATTTCTGGGGATCGAGGAGCTCAACTGCTCATCTCCTCCCATGGCCATGTTGACAGTGGCCTCCCGGGCACTGAGAGCTGCTTAAGAGACAGCACAAATACACATGGCCCCTCAGGGCCAGGCTGCAGCATCCTGCAGGGGGTGCCATGAGCAAGTCTTGAGGACCAAGGGACAGGACATTTGCAGGGAGACGCAGCAGCACCTGTGGAATTGGGACATGGCGAGAAGCGGGGAGCAGAGTGCTGAGCATGGGGCTGACCGAGGACACCAGGTGCTTGGCACCGAGGACTTGACCTGGGGTACATGGACCTGGAAAGCTAGACAGAGGGTTTGGAAGCTGCCTGTAAACACCGAGCAGCCTCTCAAGATGTTTGGGCAGAGCTGCTGTGATGCCAGAGCATGGTGGGCGGCCAGTACCCAGGCCTGCGTCCTTTCACGGGAGCGTCCACCTCTGATGCCACCTCCCCCGTCTGAGCACCCACCCCCTCCTTCCAGCCAGCCTGGCTCTTTGCTGTGCTGCTTTCTTTTGAACACTCCATTGTGTGGATGGACCACATTTTCTTTATCCGTTCATCTGTCATTGGATGACTGGGGTGCTTCCACCTTCTGGCTATTGTGAATAATGCTGTTATGAATGCGGGTGTAGCCACTTACTTTGAAAAACTGCAAAAAATTGCTTTCTTTTAAATTTTTTTTTAAAAGAATTAGGCATAACTATACTTCGTATCACGAAAATGGGTCTGTTAAAAATCCACAAACTTATCTTCTTGAATTCTGGTCAAATAATGAAAACACTTATAGACTACACTATATAAAAATACATTTTAATTGGCACCTTTCCCCCTCATTTTCAAGTGACTTTTGTAGTCATCTTTTTCATAGGTAACATTTCATCTCTTGTATTATTTTTCTATCAGTGTTAGTCTGGTAGGTATTTAACTTTTGAAATGAAAACAAGTGGAATCTTCACTAAAATATTTTTGTGAGTGGGGAGGTTCCCCAGCAGCACATAGGAGAACAATGCATTGCAGTGGAATACTCTACAGCCAAAGTCGTTGGGGAAAGAGGACCCACAAGCAGAAAGGAGCTCAGGTGATGAGCTTACCTGCCACTGTAAGCCATCCCAGGGCCGATCCACTCTTGCTTCTGAAAAGACTCTCTATGTATGAGTTCTGCCCCTTTCATTATTCTGTTAAAATTTACATAACATGAAATCTACCATCTCAACAATTTTTAAGTATACAGTTCAGTGGTGTTAAATACATTCACTTTGTCATAAAACCACCACCACCCTCATTTCCAGAACTCTTTTCATCTTGTGAAACTGAAATTCCATACCCATTAAACTCCTCATTCCCCCTTCCCCCAGCCCCTGGGACTCCTCTATTCCACTTTCTGTCTCCACAAATTTGACTTCTCTAGGGACCACATGTAAGTGGAATCTCACAGTGTTTGTCCTATTGTGACTGGCTCATTTCACTGAGCATCATGTCCTCTAGGTTCATCCATGCTGTAGCATGTGTCAGAATTTCCTTCCTTTTCAGGGCTGAATAATATTCCATTGGACCACATTTTCTTTATCCGTTCATCTGTCAATGGATGCTTGGGGTGCTTCCACCTCTTGGCTATTGTGAATAATGCTGTTATGAACATGGGTGTAGCCACTTCCTTTTAAAAATTACAATCAGTTGCATTCATTTAGTATCAGGCCCAGGCTCGCCTCCAGGGAGACAGGCAGAACCACTCAGCTAAGTTGTCTTCTGATTGCTGACTCTCAGAAACTGGGAGAGATGATAAATGGCTTATTTTAAGCTGCTAAATCTTGGGATAATTCGTTATGCAGCAAAGATTAACACAGAGTGTGGAAGCAGCAATTAGGAGACCTAGATAAAGACCCAGGACTTCTCTGGTCAGGACAATCAGGCAAGAGAAAGAAATAAAGGGTATTCAGAGAGGAAGAGAGGAAGTCAAACTGTCTCTGCACATGACATGATCATATATCTAGAAAACCCCATCGTCTCAGTCCAAAAGCTGATAAACAACTTCAGCAAAGTCTCAGGATACAAAATCAATGTGAAAAAATCACAAGCATTCCTATACTCCAACAACAGACAATCAGAGAGCCAAATCATGAATTAAATCCCATTCACAATTGCTACAAATACAATAAAATACCTAGAATATAGCTAACAAGGGAAGTGAAGGACCTCTTCAAGAAGAACTACACATCACTGCTCAAGGAACTCAGAGAGAACACAAACAAATAGAAAAAGATTTCATGCTCATGGATAGGATGAGTTAATATCGTGAAAATGGCCATACTGCCCAAAAGGTCTAATATCCAGAATCTACAAGGAACTGAAACAAATTTACAAGAAAAAAAAAACCCATTAAAAAGTGGGCAAAAGACATGAACAGACACATCTCAAAAGAAGACATTTATGCAGCAGCCAACAAACATGAAGAAAAAAGCTCAATATCACTGATCATTACAGAAATGTAAATCAAAACCACGATGAGATACTATCTCATACCAATCAAAATGCCAATCAAAATGGCGATTATTAAAAAGTCAAGATACAAAGATACTGGAGAGGCTGTGGGAAAATAAGAACACTTTTACACTGTTGGTGGGAGTGTAAATTAGTTCAACCATTGTGGAAGATGGTGTGGCGATTCCTCAAAGATCTAGAACCAGAAATACCATTTGACTCAGCACTTTCATTACTGGGTATATACCCAAAGGAATATAAATCATTCTATTACAAAGATACATGCACGTGTATGTTCATTACGGCACTATTCACAATAGCAAAGACATGGAATCAACCCAAATGCCCATCAATGATAGACTGGATAAAGAAAATGTGATACATATACACCATGGAATACTATGCAGTCCTAAATAAGAATGAGATCATGTTTTTGCAGGGACGTGGATGGAGCTAGAAGCCATTATCCCCAGGAAACTAATGCAGGAACAAAAAAACCAAACACTGTATGTTCTCACTTATAAGTGGGAGCTGAACAATGAGAACACACGGATGCAGGGAGGGGAACAACACATATTGGGGCCTGTGGTAGGGGGAGCGGGGAAAGGGAGATCACCAGGATAGACAGCTGATGCATGTGGCGCTTAATACCTAGGTGATGGGTTGGATATAGTTGCAGCAAACAACCACAACACACGTTTACCTGTGTAACAAACCTGTACGTCCTGCACATGTATCCTGGAAATTAAATTCAAAAAAATAGAACTTCCATTGGCTGCTGAGTGATCTTTAGTAGTGACCTAACCTGTCTGACTGCCAGCTTCGTTGCCTGTAGACATGATAAACGGGTGATTCTTTGCCTCCAAGGACACAAGTTAGACAAGGAATTTGGAAACCCTTTGGCAACACTGGGCTATGGTTTGGATGTTCTCTTCTCTGGAAGCTCCCATGGTCCTGCACCTTTCCCTTTCTGAAGATGGCAGGGCTTGTCTTTCTCAATGGCCACTGCAAGAAGTGGCCAATATTTGTGGGTTTATCCTAGTCAGTCCTGCAGCTGGGTTGTGAGGCACAGACCTCAAGTCAAAATGAAAGGAGCTCTTAGACCAGGCCTAACCAGGCTCTACTTTCTGAGTAAGGTTAATAGTACATGTAGTTAGTGGGAGACTAACAAGGCACAGGTAATGAAAGAGTTAACAAAAGTGGAGTGGAAGGAAGAAGTCTTCCAAGTGAGACACTCACACTTCCCAAAGACAAGTCAGCAGAAGGAAGGATGACCTCTGCCTTGCTGGGACCCATGCCCTGCTCAGAGTGAGCCTCTTGGCATCTCCTGCTCAAACAGATCCTCATTCCCAAATTAAACCTATCCTGCCATTGCAGGACATTGCTTGAGACTTCTAAACATGGCAGGGGCCAGGGCCAGCCTCTCATTCATTTTGTATGAAAGCCCCTGATGTGGGAACTACTGAAGACCTTCACCTTCCATCCCAACAGCCCCCGACATTACCACGCTGTCAGGCGGGGTGTGTGTGTGTGTGTGTGTGTCTGTCTGTCTATCCGTCTTCAAACAAAATCTTGGGATTGGAAATTAACCACAAATGGGGCAATGGTTGGTGTTTTGGTAGGCTGCTGAGCAATGGGCAGTCCTCCTTTCTCCTTCTCTTAAATTTGGAAGCAAATAAGGACTAAGGCTCAGAAGACACACAGCTGGGGAGTAAAATGCTGGCTTTATTGCTGACCAAGCTGCCTGACTTTTAGGTCCAAATGAGCCTGCAGACAGTTGCCCTAAACTGGAGCGATGAGTCCGCCCAACTCCAGACACAAGACAGGTGGGTAACCTCAGACCTCTCCCTTGGGCACGACTGCCCTGCATGTGTCCCATGTCTATGGTGGTTGTCCAGTGCCAGTAGAGCTTCACTCAGCTGCTCTGCGAGTCTCCTACTGGCTAAGCCATGGTGTGAGGGCAGGGGTGAGCTGAGAGTGCTGCTCCTGCTCCAGCTCTTGCCCAAACTGGGGAGCAGAGGGACCCCCTCCCTGCCCCTGGTGGCTGGGACTGCCAGCTGTTCGATGAAACCCATTCTCCCCTGTCTCCCCAGGGACAGAGGACCTAGGCTTATGGCCACTCGACTGGACTACATTTCCCAAGGTCCTTTGCAGTGAGGGGATCATGTGACTGAATTCCAGCCACAGGGCCCAGCAGGAGGGCCGAGTGAGCTCATCCTGGGGTCTGAGCTACAGCGAGGCCCCTGCCAGACTCCCCTCCTTCTCACGGGTGGCCACTCACGACTGTGAGGGTGGCAGAGGGACCAGTTGGGAGACCCCTCCCACCCTGGAAAGTCCCCGAAATCAGAGATAGAGCAACCCACGGAGCAGTCGAACTCCTGGTTCTCTAAGAGATGGCGGCTGTCTTTGTGCATGGGATTAGCTTTACCCTGACTAAGGGTTTCTTCACACCTTTATTACTATTTCCTATCTTTAAAAAAAAGTCATCTGTGCACATTGTAAAAAGTTTAACCAGTGTAGGAACTGATGAAGGGGAAACAAAGCAAAATTTGCTCTTCACCCTCTGTTCCAAAGCCACTGTTGGCTGTTGACTATTCCTCCTACTCACTCTTCCCTGCAGAAACACACAGTTTAAAAAATGGAATCATCCTTGATATACCATTAACTAACCTAGCATTTTTTGGACTCTTTTTGGAAATAGCTTTATTTTTTCCTGATTCTCGAAGTACTACATGCTTATCATAAAAATCACATAAAATATCAAAAAGTCTAAAGAAGAAAACAACACTCAACCATAAATCTGTGATCTCTAAGGACTGGGATTTGGCTGGGATCTGTCCTACTAGATTTTTTTTTTAAGGCATACATTACTATTTAGGTAACATGGGTACATAGATGTCAGAGACAGAATTTCTTAAAAAAAATTTTAAATGAGTATGGTGGCACAACATATCATTTTATAAGGAGATTTGAACACCCTTTATGGTATGTTATAGACTTCACTCACGTGATTTTAAGTTTTAGCGTATGCATAGTATTGTCTTGCCTGGGGGATTCATAAAAATATGTCTAACAAATTCTGTATGTAGATTATTTTTAACTCATTACTATGAGAAATGCTTTCATAAGCATTCTTGTGCATAGATTTGTGTACACTGTGGTATACTATGTGCTTATTAGGATAAATCCCTAAAGAAGGTACTGGTAAGTCGAAGATGCAGCCATTTTCTATGACGCTGGTGCCTGGGGCCCTGTTGCTCTGTGAAAGCTTGTGCCAACATACAAGTCTCCAAATTGCGAATGCCAGCACCTGTACCTCACACTCACACAAATATTGGAGATTACAATTATTTAAAATATTGGCCAACCCAATGGGCATGTGTCTTGCTTTGTTTTACCCTATAATTATCTGACTTCTGGTGAAGCTGAACATATTTTTATATATTCTAATTTTTGGCCCAGTTTTTCTTTTTCTATTGAGGCTTCTTTTGTTATAAATGATTTGTAAAAGCTTCTCAAATATATATATATAAAACCAGTTCATTGTCTACCAGTTTATTTGCCTTTTAGGTTTGTCAGGGGTCTCTATTTTTCTTATATAGTTTTTATTACTGATATGTGACTTTATAGATTTGCTAGTAGAGAAAAGAACAGAAAAGCTTTTCTCATCCAGTGGTTATAAAAATATGATTGCTTCACAGATTATAAAAGTAAATATTGTCTTACTGATTAAGCTGCTAAAAATGTTTTAAATCTTCTATTCATCTGGGATCGATTTTGGTGTAAGTGTAAATGAGAAATCTGTCTTAGTGTTTTCCCAAATGGCTAATTACACTAATTACTATATTGATGGAAAATAATCCTCTTTTTTTTCTTTGATTTGAAATATCACCCTATGTTCTCCTTCTCTCTCTCTTTCATCTTTTTCTTTTCTATCCTGATTTTAATGCCATATTCTTTTAATTATTTTAGCTTTGTAATAGGCTTTAAAATCCAGAGTGAATGTTATTTTGTGATTCATGAATTGATTGAAATCATAATTGCATGTCTGCTTGGGCCCTGCCTTTCTCCCTAAAGTCTGTGGTTTGTAGAAATAAAAATCTATTTTTAAATTTAATGTTGTGCATGCTCCCCTCCGCTTCTCTATCTTCCTTTGTACAGCAGTGGAGGCCTCTATCCCTTCTCTCGTCTGGGCGACTCACACCTAAGCATGGGTTCTTTTTTTTAGTTTTCTTTTTTTTGAGAGAGGGTCTCACTCTGTCGCCCAGGCTGAAGTGCAGTGGCACAATCTCGGTTCACTATAACCTCTGCCTCCTGGGTTCAAGGGATTCTCCTGCCTTAGCCTCCCAAGTAGCTGAGATTACAGGCACCCACCACCACGCCCAGCTAATTTTTGTATTTGTTTTTAGTACAGACAGGGTTTCACCATGTTGGCCAGGCTGTTCTTGAACTCCTGGCCTCAAGCAATCCACCTGCCTCGACCTCCCAAAGTGCTGGGATTATGGGTGTGAGCCACTGTGCCCGGCCCCAAGCCTGGGCTCTCATTTCCACCTCCTCAGAAGGGCCTCCCTGGCCGCCCGAGCTACGTGAGGACTCTTTGCTTCTCCCAGAGCACCCAGTGCTGTTCCTTCCCATCACTTACACAATTCATGATTAAATATGTATATGCATGATACTTTTTTTTTTTTTTTTTTTGAGACAGAGTCTCACTCTGTCGCCCAGGCTGGAGTGCAGTGGCTGGATCTCAGCTCACTGCAAGCTCTGCCCCCCGGGTTTACGCCATTCTCCTGCCTCAGCCTCCCGAGTAGCTGGGTCTACAGGCGCCCACCACCTCGCCCGGCTAGTTTTTTGTATTTTTGGTAGAGACGGGGTTTCACCGTGTTAGCCAGGATGGTCTCGATCTCCTGACCTCGTGATGCTCCTGTCTCAGCCTCCCACAGTGCTGGGATTACAGGCTTGAGCCACTGCGCCCGGCCGCATGATGCATTCTTAAGGTACTTCTCCTCTCCTCCAATTAGACTTGAAGCCCCATGAGGCAGAAACCATATTGACCAGTTTACCTGACGTCTACATAGGTGAGCATCAAGGCATGTTCTGGAATGAATAAGTGCATGATGAGGTCCGACATCCTCTGAGCAGTGCTAAGGGCTGCCATTGGCAGTGACCCTCTTGACACTGTTCCTCAACGCTCTGTCTTCCTCTAAACCGAGCTGCCCAAGCCAGCCTTTTGCTTACGTTCTTCCCTCTGCAGGGAATCCCTTCCAGCCTCTCCTTCCTGCGGACACTTGTTCATCTTCCCAAGTCAAGACCAACTGTAGCCTCCTTAGGGGAGTCTCCAGGTGGCTGCCGGTGGAGCTGAGCTGACCCCCGCTACTATGGTCAGAATATTTGTGCCCCCCTAAAATTCATGTTGAAATTCTCATGCCAAGGTGATGGTGTCAGGAGAGGGCCTTGGGGAGGCGATGACGGTAGGAGGGTGGAGCCCTCAGGAATGGGATTCGCACCCTTATAATAGAGACTTAAGGGAGCTAGCTCACCCTGTCCACCACGTGAGGACACAGAGAAGGTGCTGTCTGTGAGCCAGGAAACCCTCACCAGACACCAGATCTGCTGGACCTTGATCTTGGACTTCCAGCTTCCAGAACTGTGAGAAATGGATTTCTGTGGTTTATAAACTTCCCATTTTGTGGAATTTTGTTATAGCAGCCCAAGTGGACTATGACAGTCACCATGTTCTCACAAAGTTTGACTCACCGCAATCAAGAGCAAAGGCCTCTGGGCAGACCCACTCCCCTCTTGGGACTCCTCTGGGGTGAACACGGAAAGGCATAAAATAAACTTCTCTCCAACAAAATAAAGCGGAAAATCTATGCAACCAATTCAGATACCAAGGGACCTTTCTAATTCAGAGTCAGCCATCATGACATCCTCTATTTGTGTCTTTTTCTTCTGGTGTCGCTTGCACCTCAGGGGGACAGTGCCACACCTCTGGGGGACAGAGTCACACCTTCAGAGGACAGTGTCACTTACACCTTCGGGGGACAGAGTCACACCTCTGGGGGACAATGCCACACCTCTGGGGGACAGAGTCACACCTTCGGAGGACAGTGCCACTTACACTTTCGGGGGACAGAGTCACACCTCTGGGGGACAGTGTCATACCTCCGGGGACAGTATCACACCTCCGGGGGACAGTGCCACACCTGGGGACAGTGCCACACCTCTGGGGGACAGTGCTGCTTACGCCACCCCTCCTTTCCTGCACTGTGTCTGCTGAGACAAGCCCCAGAATGGGCTGTGTCCTCGGAGTCCTCCGAGTCCTCCGAGTCCTCCGAGTAGAGATTGTTCTCTGACTCCTGGGGCTGGTACTTTCTGCCTCCTGGCCTCTGTAAGTCCGCTCTGTTCTCTCTTTTGGCTCCTGCTCTTCCCACGGGAACTTCTCTGCCACCTGAAACCCCTTTCTTCAACTCCTGCTGGGACCCTTCCTCATCACAGCGCTGTCCTCTGCCTGGAATCTCACCTGTGCTACCGGTCAGGCGAGCCGCCAGCGGCACGAGGGCAGGGAAGGGCCAGTTGTACTTGCCACTGTTCCCTCAGGGTTCGCACCGTGCCTGGCACACAGTGAATTCTTATGGACTCACACCGAGCGGGGTGCTGGGACACCTTCCTTTTAGACTGTGACCTTCTCCAGGGAATGGGCTGTGATTCTCTCACACTGTACCTGGCATGTAAACAGTGTCTGTGCTTTTATTTTGGTTGAGTCAATGCATGAAAGAATGACACAGATCATCCCAGTTCTCTTTTATATCCTGCCAGGACTGCCCCGCTGGGGTCTCCCATTCATTCCTTTATTCATCCACAAATGTCCAGGAAGCCTCTGATATATATCAGGCAAGGAACTGGGAGCGTGCACAGTGAGCGGGGCTGCCTGATGGCCGGGTGGCTTCACACAGTCTGTGGCTTTCGGAGAAGTTTCGCCGGCTTGCCGTGGCTAATAAAATGCACATAACAGTCTCGGAAGAGCCCGACGTCCCTGCAATGTGCTCCATTTTAATCGAGTCAGTCTTCCAGTGCGTGCTTTAATAGTGTTAGAAGCAAATCAAAATTAATGAGATTATCTCCTTTGAAATGTTATATATAATTAACCTCAAATTAAGGACAATATGCGTTTGAATTTGCCAATCAGTAACACCTTGTGATTGCCGAAATACACAGTAGCAAATAAGAGACATTGACACTAACCTGCCCATTGAAGTTGCGTGTAAAGTATCTCGAGGGAAATGGCTCTGAAGGTCCCCTGGTGGAGCCTCCAGCCAAGGGCAGGAAGAGAGTGGAGAAGTGTCCAGGCAAGGATGTACCCCAGTGACCAACGTCCCAGAGCCCCTTCCTGGGGCACCCAGTTCTGAGTGTGGTCCAGGACTCCCAAGCACCTCCGCCATTCCCAGAACATCCCCGCTTCCCGGCTGCAGAGGCCAGAGGTTCGGCTGGACATTGACACCCACGTGGGCTGGCACCTTCCCATGCATCCCCTGAGGTTCCTTCACATCAGACCGAAGGCCATGTAGCCTGAGTGGCTTGTGAAACCCCTGGCGTTTATGCTTCTCATTGGAAGGGGGTAGGACAACTTTCCAAAACCACATTGACAGGTTGTAAGTTCGTATCAGCTTCCTGCCTGGCAAAGCCGTGGAACTCTGGACCGGCGGTCAGCCAGCAGCATGGTGGGGGTAAAGGGTGATCATGATGACAAAGCCTCCCCAGGTTTCATTAGCGAGGAAGGTTTTATAAGCTCTCCAAAGTCGCATTACTCAATTCTTACAGCAGCTTTCTAAGGCTGGTAAGATTATTTTGTCTTTATTTTATAATTGAGGAGGCCCAGAGAGTTGAGATGCTTTTCCCAGGGCTATGTCATTATGAAGGGGCAGTGCCCAGATACTTCACTAAGGCAAATGAACCCAGGGCCTCCTGGCCCCCACCCCTCTGGAGAAATTTCAGAATTAGTTTGTACTCATTTGGAAATTTTTGAAACTACAAGTAAGTGAAAAGAAAAGAGATGCCACTCACAAGCACTCTATCTGGAAAGAGTCGTTTGGTGGACATGGGTCCAGATGTGCTAAAATTAGGACCTGGTTATACAAGTCATTTTGCAACGTGTCCTTTTGTTTTCCTTCCATCTTCAATGACAATTAAATCAGATCCACATCATTCTTTTTTTGCTGTTTTTTGTTTTTGTTTGAGATGGAATTTTGCTCTTGTTGCCAAGGCTGGAGTGCAATGGTGAGATCTCGGCTCACTGCAACCTCCGCCTCCCAGGTTCAAGCGATTCTCCTGCCTCAGCCTCCCAAGTAGCTGAGATTACAGGCGCCTGCCACCACGCCCAGCTAAGTTTTGTATTTTTAGTAGAGACGGGGTTTCACCATGTTGACTAGGTTATTCTCGAATTCCTAACCTCAAGTGGTCCACCCACCTCGGCCTCCCAAAGTGTTGGGATTACAGGCATGAGCCACTGCGCCTGGCCCCATATCATTCTTTAAGTGGCTAACTCAGACCCTTCAGCTGTCTCTTTTCATTTAATTTGTTCAATCAGTCTCTATATTTAATCAGTAAGATATTTAAGCTTTTCCAGTTTGTATCAGGTATTATTATTTTGAAATACAAATTGCTTTTAAATTGTAAAATTACTCCTGATCATAGAAAAAATATCAATACTGCAGAAGGGATCATACAAAACAAAAAAAATCACCTTTCCCCTCACCCTGGTCTTTAGAAGTAATAACAGCTAATAGTACCTTGCTAGAAAGTTTTCATGCATTCACAAGCATCTATATCTAATCAATAGCTATATGTGTGTATGTCTATGTCTCATCTATATCCATATCTATATTTAACTTATATCTATATATCTAATATATATCTGCATCATATCTAATCTATACCTATATCTATAACTAGTCTATATCTATATCTAATCTATATCCATATCTATATGCAGAGGTATATCTGTATTTAATCTACATCTATAAATAATCTATAGCAATATCTAATCTCTACCCATACCTATAGCTAATCTAATCTATATCTATATTATTTTTATCTGTATAATTCAAGGAAGTCCATTTCGTGAAGTGTATCAGTCTGTTCTCACATTGCTATAAATAAATATCTGAGACTGGATAGTTTATAAAGAAAAGGGGTTTGATTGGTTCATGGTTCTGCAGGCTGTACCGGAAGCAGAGCGGCATCAGCTTCCAGGGAGGCCTCAGAAAACTTCCAAGCATGGCGGAAGGGGAGGGGGAAGCAGGCTCGTCTTACGTGGCTGGAGCAGGAGGAGAGGAGCAATACATTTCTTGTATGTATATATGTATGTCTGTATGTAATCTATGTATCTATGTATCTACTATGTATCTATTATCTATTAATATCTACGATCTATCTATCACTGTATCAATCATCTATGTATCACTAGTTATCCTTTTCACAGAAAAGGAGTCATTTTGTACATATCATTCACTTTGTTCATTTCACTTTATGTGCCCTACACATCTTCCCATATCAGAACATGTAGATCTGTCTCATTATTTTTTAAGTTTTGTATTCTGGAAATTTCCAAGCATATATAAAAGTAAAAGTGTGGGATAATTAAACTCCACGTAGCCATCTTCCAGCTTCCACTATTATCTTTGCTCTTCTTCCCTTCATGTCATGCTGGGAGGACATGGCAAAGCAAATTAATACCTGAAACACTTAGCAATAATTCCTTAATGTAAAATAATCTGTGTTCAAGTTTCTCTGTTTGTATTATTATTGTTTTACTCTTTCTTTGGCTCATGGGTGTCTCTTAATTTATTTTAATCTAGGTGATTTTCCGCCCTCTTTTTTTTGTTATATTTTTATCTGTTTCTTGTCCTAGAAATTTTTTTGTATTTTGAATTTTGCTGATTTCTTTCCTATGTGGGCTTAACTATGTTCTTAGGACATAGTGTACTTAAATATTTGGGAATAATTTGTAGATTGATGCTCCTTTACCTTCAAATACTTGAGTGAGTATTTCCTAAAAGCAACAACATTCTGTTTCATAACTATAGGTATAAGAGAGTTAGCAGTGAAACATTCTTTTCTTTTTTGCAGACGTTCAGATTTCACCAAATATCCCAACAAGTGTCTCTATAGCTAAAGCAAGCCCAGCCATGTTTGCATTTCACAGTCTCCTCTAATCCGGAAAAGTATCTCAGACTATGTTTGTCTTTCATGACCCTGACTTTTTAATTAGAATTTTGTAGAATGCCTCTCTTTTAAAATTTATTTGATGTTTCCTCAGTATTCAATTCAGATTATGCAGTTTTGGCAGAGATGCCCGAAAGTAATGCTGTGTTCTTCTCCATGCCTCATGGGAGGAGGCACACGGTGTGCACTTGCCCCGTCGTGAAACTGCTGCTGATCACTCGGGGAAGGGGTGTCTTCTAGGTTTCCGCACTGTAAAGCTCCAATTTCCCCTCTGTAACTATCAAGTATCACGTGAAGCGGGTCATTTCAGTTTATGGAAAAGTGCTGTCATTCCTCAAACTTTCCGCCATTAGTTTTAGCATCCTTTGATGACTCTTGCCTGAATCAATTATTATTATAAT
This sequence comes from Papio anubis, assembly GCF_008728515.1. NCBI lineage: Eukaryota > Metazoa > Chordata > Mammalia > Primates > Cercopithecidae > Papio > Papio anubis. Next base: position 3,140,010 of record NC_044991.1, on the reverse strand, counting down.
GGTTACCAAATGGTGATTTTCTAATTCCATACATAGTCCTTCTACATTTATCAGTTGGCTTTCTGCTATTTGGAGCCTTCTCGTGCATGTATGAATGTGTATGCATGTGTGTGCGTATGTGTGTATGTATGTGTGTGTATGTGTATGTGTGTAGGCGTGTGTGTGTATCCTTTACTGTGAAAAGGGTAACTAGCGATACATAGATGATTGATAGACAGATAGATAGATGATAGATATTAATAGATAGTAGATACATAATAGACGATACAGAGCACCAGTCGGGGCACCTGGCTGCCCCGTGTCGCACATGCTTCATGTCCTAGAGTCCCTGGGGCCTGGGATTCGCTCCCCTTTGGGGTCTGAGCCTTGCAGGTAGGGTCCCAAAGAGGCATGTATGTATGTATGTATGCATGTGATATGCTTATGTACGTGTGTATGTATATATGTGTATGTATGTGTGTGTATGGATGTGGGTATGTATATATATGTACACATGTATGTGTATGTATGTGTGTGCATGCATGTGCATGTGCATATGGATATGTGTATGGATCTGTGTATGTATGTGTGTATGCATGTATGTGCATATTCATGTGTATGTATCTATGTGTATGTATATATGTGTGTATGTGTGTGTATGGATGTGTGTATGGATGCCTTTATATGTACATGTGTACATACACCTGTATATGTATGTGTGTGTAGTGTATATGTGTTTGTATGTGTATATGTATGTGGGTGTATGTATGAGTGTGTATGTATGTATGTGTATGTGTGTGTATGGCTGTGTGTATGGATGCCTTCATATACATGTATGTATGCCTGTATATGTTTGTGTGTATGTGTGTATGTGTGTATATGTGTGTATATATGTGTATGCGTGTATGTTTGTATGTGTGAAGTATGTGTGCATGTGAGAGTGTATGTATGTTTGTATGTGTTTTTATATGTGTGCTCATGTGTGTATGTATGTTTGTATGTGTGTATGTATGAGTGTGTATGTATGTATGTATTTATGTATCCATCCATCCATCTATTTATAGGCTCACTCACCCATTTAGTATGGACTTGAATTTCTGCTTTCAATGAGCTATAATCCTTTAATCCTTTACTATCATTAAGTTAATGCTCAAATCATTTCAAATTTGGCCAGTGGAGCTTTTTAAGAGGCACCTGTGCCCTTAGGACCTATCCCCATTGTTCTTTGCTCTTGCCCTTGCCCTTACAAGACGTCCTGGGCTCAACGCGTACTTCCTGTGCACCAAACACTTCCCTGAGCCTCCCTGGTCCCTTCTAGTGGAAAACAGTCTCTGAGGCTCCCTTGTAGACGCTAGGCTGCTCCTTGCTGATCATTGATCCTGTAGCTTTTCAGTTGAAGATCTGGGATCTGTGTTTTTCTCAAAGAAAATGCATGATACCTAGTATTTGTACTGATATTTCCAATTCAAATTTAGGTCACGAGTTTTTATTTGACATCTTTTCCTTTATATTTGATCTCTTTTCTTTCATGCTGAAGTTATTGGTTTCTAATAATATCAACACAGTTACTACTTTGCTTTATCTTATGGGTCAAAACTATTTCAAAATAGCAAGAACTGTGTGTCATTATTAGCAATATGATTTCTAAAACGGTTAAGATTTGTTTCACCATTTTTGTGTTTAGGATACATTTAATTAGGGAAATTTGAACACTGGTTACTTGATCATCTTAAGGATTACCGTTCGATGTTTTAGGTGTAATAAGAGTACTATGTCTTTGCAAGATGGAAGAGGGGAACCATGTTTTACATAATTTGAAACATGAAATAATTTTTCTGTTTGTGGTTAAGCACCAGCTTCTACACAGCTACATTCTTTGTTTCATTTTGCTTTCATTTGGGAGGAATTGCTTTTTACTTGGCTTTACTGGTTGTAAAGTATGCAAAAAAAAAAAAATTGGTTATAAAGTAGGTAAAGTATGTAAAAATCTCTGCCTTCTTCTCCGTGACAGCTGCATGTTGTTCTGCTTTATGTATGCACCAGGATTTTACTGCTAATCAGTCCACAAATGATGGGTGGCCATCAAGGTGCCTTGACTTCTCCAGTTTTATTTATATCTTGAACAATACGGCATTGATTACATCTGTCCACTTATGAACATAAGCATTTAAGAGAATAACATTGTTGTTAAAGACAGAAGAAAGTCTTTCTAAAGGAAGTGATATTTCACCAAAATATTGTGGGGTTCAAGTGGGTTGAAATTAGCCTAGTGAATAAAATGGCAAAGAGCCTTTCTGGGGGAGGGAGGAGTGTGAAGACTTCAGAGGCACACTCCCGAGGTAGGGCTTGTGGGGAGCTGCCCAATAATTGGGTTTGCTGGTGTTCGGGGGTGGGGGAGTGGTGGAAACTGAGGCTGGAGGAGCTGGCTAAGTGGATGGCAGCGTGTTTAGTGGAGCCAGATGCCAAGCTGAGCATCCAGAGTTTTCATTTGCCCGAGGGGTGGGAGATGGGGGAGTTGAAGATTTCCTGCAGGGCGACGAGGTCACTGCCTTTAGTTAGACCACTCTGGTGATGTCATGAAAAGGCCTGAAGAGGCCCGAGGTTGGGGGCTGGAGAGCCACACAGGAGGCTGCCATTGGAATTATTCAGTGAGAGATAAAGAGGGTCTACTCAAGGCCAGGAGTGGCTGGGAAGGTGGTGGGGATGGGGGAGAGAGGGAATGAGAGAGAGCACCAAAGTCAACAGGAGCCAAGCATGAGATCTCTAGACCTAAGCATGGATTAGATGGGGGTTGAGGTAGAGAGTAGTAGAGGAGTGGCTGGGACTGCCCCTTGATTTTTGTCTCAGGGTGTGGACAACTCTGGTATCCTCTACCTCAGGGGTCCCCAGCCCCTAGGCCACGAACTGATACCAGTCTATGGCCTGTTAGGAACCAGGCTGCACAGCAGAAGGTGAGCAGGTAGTGAGTGAACGAGTGAAGAAGCTTCATCTCTACTTCCAGCCGCTCCCCGTCACTCACGTTACCGCCTGAGCTCCACCTCCCGTCAGATCAGGGACGGCACTGGATTCTCATCAGAAGACGAATTCTATTGTGAACTGTGCAGGCAAGGGATCTGGGTTGCCCACCCCTTATGAGAATCTAATATCAGATGATCTGTCACCGTCTCCCATCACCCCCAGACGGGACCATCTAGTTGCAGGAAAACAAGCTCAGGCTCCTACTGATCTACGTGATGATGAGTTGCATAATTATTTCATGATGTATTACAATGTGATAATAATAGAAATGAAGTGCATCTATAAATGTAATGCGCTTGAATCATCCTGAAACCATGCCCCACCCCTCTGTGGAAAAAATTGTCTTCCATGAAACTGGTCCCTGGTGCCATAAAGGTTGGGGCACCACCACTCTACCTGGTATGAAAAGCAGGAGGGAGATCTTGGGGGCAGGAAGACTGGCCGGGTCCTCAGTGCATTGATGCCTGGCCATGGTGGGATTCTCTGTAAGGATGGAGGATCAGGGATGGCCTTTCAGAGACACACAGCTTTAACAAACACACACATACCCCAAGGCCCTCTTGCTTAGCCTTCCCACTCTGAGCAGCATGGCTCACCTGCCCAGCCCAGCAGACTGGCCACCTCTGCTCCTTGATTCATCCTCCAGGCAGAAGATAAGACCCTTAGCAGCCCCAGAGAAATGACCTCAACTCTCTCTGGGCCCCAAAGCCGAGAATCAGGGAGAGGTTCCGATTGGCCCAGCGTGGATACAGTGACCACTCCTGAACCAGTGAGTGACATGTTGTCCAAAACAGCTGCAATCATGTGGGTAGGGGAGTGTCCCTCAAAAGCACGGGGCAGGGCAGACAGAATCACACCTCACCACTGCAGCGGGGGTTCCAGGCCTAGTGAGGTCAGTGTGGTCGTGGGGATCCTCAGCCTGAGTTGGGGAGGGAGCTGGAGGAGCAGAGCCTTGGTTGGAAGGAGGGTGACATGCTATTTGTATGATCATCTAAAAGGAAATATGGGCCTTCAAGGGTTGAAAAAAGTGCCCTACTGTCTTAGTCTTCTAGGGCCCCATAGTAAAGCACCACAGCCTGGGCTCAAACAACAGACATTAATTTCCTTGCAGCCCTGGAGGCTGGAAGTCCACAGTCATGATGTCAGCAGGGCTGGTTCCTTCTGAGGCCTCTCTCCTTGCTATGCAGCTGCCGTCTTCTCCCTGTGTCCTCTCCTGGCCTTTCCACTCTGTGTGTATGTGCCATCGTCCCTTCCTATAAGGATAGCCATCACCCTGGAACAGGGCCCCCCCTCGTGACCTCATTTAAACTTACTCACCTCTCCAAAGGCCCTCCTCCCAAACACAGTCACATTCCCAGGTACTGGCAGTCAGGACTTCAACATATGACTTTTCAGGGATCACACTTCAGCCCATAGCACCTACAACGGCATCTCATCCAAACACATGTGTGTGTTTCTGGGATCTCACAGCAGCTGTCACTGCATGCGAATTTCCATCAGGGGCACTGGTGAATGTTGGGAAGCCTGCGGTGAGTCCCGTGGATGCATTTTCTGAGGACTGGAGAAGACAATGAATGTTGACACCTGTTTCTGGAATTTTCCAGAAATGTGGCCTCAAATAGGAAGGGTCCACGTGAGGGTCCTGGAGGGGGCAGTGTTTAGAATAGGGAAGAAGCTGAAGGTTTAAGAGACTGAGAAGCAGGGTCAACAGAAGCAGCAGGGTCCTGAGGGGGCAAGGGAGAGGGTTTGGCTGGATGAGCAGGTGGGCACCCCTTCCCTTCAGCCCAGAGGCGAAGCAGTTGGGTGTGGAGAGGACACATTTAGGGAGAAGCCAAGGAATGGCAAGGATTCATGTTTGAAGCCAGGTATGCAGGGGCCTCGGGAAAAGCAGAGAAGTTCACGGAAGATGGGCTGGTCATAGCTGGTGGTGAAAGGGAAAAGAGGCCCCCAGGGCCCCTGCCTGAAAGGAGCCAGGGTGTCTGCAGGTCGATTGTGCTGGGTCTCTGGGGTGCCCCCATGCCCCCAGAGCAGCCTAGGGAAGCGGGGAGGCACTACCGAGCATGTGTCTGGTGGGTGGTCCACACTCTCTATCCTGATGAGCCCGTGGATCTGAACTGGGCCAGAGGAGTGAGTAGGGTTCTCTGTCAACGCAGGCTTTTGAGACTGCAAAGCACAGAAAGCTGGCAGCACCCAGGTGTGTGCCATGGGGCCAGCGTCTTTGCTTCCTTGCAGAGGTGGTGGCCATGGCTCGGTTGGGACACAAGGGTGGTAGTGGCCTTGGGGGCCCTGGAGCCATGATAGTGAGTACTAGAAGAGTCTCTGTGTGGCCTGCAGGTCCACCAGCACTGGTGGTGCCACCTGTGAATGTGACCCTGTGTGGGGACGGGGCAGTCCATGCGTTGCTTCTGAGGGCCCCCACTCCAGTGAGCAGAGCAGGTGAGGACTGGACACCACCAGAGGTTGCGAGTGAGCTGGGTACGTGTGGAAATGCCCAGGGTGTGACTTCCTCATTGTCTGGGAAGACCCAGGAGGCAGATCCTGTTCAGCCTGCAGAGTCCCCGCTGCCCACCAGAGAGGAAGGGTGCCAACCGGCACTGGGTACCTACCTGGGGGTTCAACCAAAGGAAGGACGAGGACCCTGCATGTTTGTTGACATCTGCCTCCTCTCCCAGAGCCTGGCCTGACTTTACCACCCAGTTTGTGATCTTGGGATTATGTGTGGTGGGTGACGAAGCAGAGGAGGGAAGGGGCTGCCCCTGGGAGCTCAGGGGCCAGAGGAGCCTGGTGACTGGACATTGCCAAGGACTCTGTTCAGGTGGTGTGATGGTTAATACTGAGTGTCAACTTGATTGGATTGAAGGATGCTAAGTATTGTTCCTGGGTGTGTCTGTGAGGGTGTTTCCAAAGGAGATGAACATTTGAAATGTCCGTGGACTGGGAAAGGCAGATCCACCCTTAATCTGGGCGGGCACCATCTAATCAGCTGCCAACGTGGCCAAAACAAAAAGCAGACAGAAGAACGTGAAAAGACTAGACTGGCTTAGCCTCTGAGCCTACATCTTTCTTCTGTGCTGGTTGCTTCCTGCCCTCGAACATCAAACTCCAAGTTCTTCAGCTTTGGGACTCGGACTGGCTTCCTTGTTCCTCAGTTTGCAGATGGCCTATTGTGGGATCTTGTGATCGTGTGAGTTAATACTTCTTAATAAACTCCCATATATATATATACACACACACACACACACATATACATACATACATATATACACATACATATATCTGTATATATCCTATAAGTTCTGTCTATATATCCTATTAGTTCTGTCTATATATCCTGTTAGTTCTGTCCCTCTAGAGAACCCTGACTAATTGACTAATACAGGGGGCCTTGGGGTTCTCCACAGCCGTGATCCCCACCTGCATTAAGGGAACTGTGGATTAATGTGTTTATGTGTGTGCTCTCATGTGTGCGTGTGTGTATGGTGGGTGTCTAAAGACCCATGGCAAAGCTAAATGGTCACTTTTTAAAATAAGAACTGTATTATTACTAGAGGTAGTATTGCAAGCCATGCATTCTCTAACAGATTAGCACTGTAAAGAGCTTTTATGAGGTAGGCATCATCTATTATATTTAAACGATTGCTTTTAAAGATTTGATACCAAGTTTCTTTATTTATTGTTTGTACTAGATTAAGGAGAGGGCCTACCATCCTGTTTAGATAATAGGCTTCTGGGTCAGTTTTGCCAAACATATGCTGAGTGAATTACAGGTACACCTCCCAATTAACTTAAATGTTGAATTAGTATTTCCATCTCTACAATAATTTACCTAATGGCAGGTACCACTCATCTCGTCTTCCATATGACCCTTGAGATGGTACAAGAGTTATGTCATCTGCATCCTGCAGATGAAAAACTGGAGCTTGGGGGCTTGAGGTGTCACTGGTGGGAGGCAGAGGCAGGCCAGATGCAAAGCTAGGTGAGCAGGCACACACACTTGGTCTCTACCAAAGGTATATAATGTTTCGAGCAATGGTTTATTATGATTTAGGAGGCAGAGAATTGCTTAGCATATGGTCAATAGAAGCTATTTGCTGCTTTCATAAACCATTTTTCATATCATTAATTTTTTGTATATGTTTCATTAATTTTCAAGGTAATCCATATTCCCCTTTCCTGTGAAATATATCATTCCAGGCTTGGATGTCTTCTCCATGTAATGCTAAGCCACCTATTGTTTTTGGTCTGTCTAGTTGTCCAGGGAATTGCAGACACCATAAAACGTATGCAAACTGAAGAGTGGTGACAAAAAAAAAAAAAAATCATCAGCCCCTGCGTTGTGTATTTATTCACTGCACACTTGCTAAGCTCCTACTACGCACCAGGCTCTGAGAGGGGCGCTGGGTGTGTGGGGAAGGATGTTAGGTAGGGAGTGGATGCATAGGTCTCACGGTCAGGAGGGACACCTGGGCGTGGTTAGCACTGTGGTCCTTACAGCCATGTGGCTGGCGAAGCCTCGGAGGGGAGCAAGTTTGCACAGAGAAGAGGCCAGGTGTATGGGGCTGTCCATGGTCCCAGGGAGAGCTGGGGAGGAGGCAAACACTGATGAGGAGCAGTCAACAAGGATGAAGAGAGCCAGGGCAGAGCAGAGGCCTGGGAGCCAGGTGAGGACTTCCGCAAGGTGGACGATGGAGTCAGTGTCAAAACGCTGCCGAGGATGAAGCGCGGTGGGGGCTGAGGACAGGCACCGGATTGGACACGGTGGTCATGGGTCACTTGACAAGAGCTGTTTGGGGAGGTGTTGGGGGCCAGTCCTGGCTGGAGAGGGGTCAGGAGGGAGCGGGACGAGAAGAGCTAGAGGAGAAAGTGCAGGCAGGTGCAGGGGCCATTCCTCCCACCTGGGTGGCCTTTTCCTTTCGCCCATTCAGCTCAATCCACGCTGCCTATCAGGACTCGGCTGCACTCGGGCCTCCTGGGCAGACACTTTGACCCCCTCGCTGCCCCCCAGGTCTACTTCATGGTGCAAGCGCTGCCGTGTTCTCAGGATAAGAGATGGACTCTGCCTCCCTCCAGCAGGCAGGTGGGCTGCTTGGGGCAGGCCTCGTTTCCTCCTTGAAGCCCCAGTGTCTGGCCTGGCAGTTGATCCCGGTACATGCCCAGCAGATGTTGGTGGAAGCCAGAACGATGCACCGAGGCGGACTGCAGGGTGGGTCCAGATTCCTGACTCGGAGGGGGTGAGGGAGGGGGTGCCTGGGGAGGGTTGTGTGCATCTCTGCACATGCAGAGAATAAAAGGGGCCAGCACGTCGTGGATCAAGTGGGAAAGGGGGTGACCCAGAGGCTGCCTTCATAGTGAGGGCGAGAAATACGCAAACGCTCAAACTGCCCAGAAAGGCAACATCTGTCTAGGAAAAGGGGCTCCGGAAGGGTTGGACAACCTATTTGGAAGACAAACCTCACTTTCCCAAAATGCAGCCTGAGGCCAGCTCCAGTTTCTGTCTTCGCCCACAGTTGCTGCTTTCAGCGGGAGGGAGCCATGAATCCTGGGCGGGTGTGCACTCAGCGACTGAGGGGAAACAGACGGTTTCCAATTGTTTATTTGACAAATACGACTAAGTATTCAGTAAGTTATCTTTCAAATTATCCTGTCAAAATAATCATGACACAGGATAATGATCAAACGGCTCTTAGGAGGAAAGGAGGGATGTTTGCATGAAGCAGCTGCAGCTGGTCCCTGGGGTGCTGCTGATGGATGAGGCTGGAAAAGGGAGGGAGTGGAGGCCGCCATGGGTGTGAGCGCGCACATCCAGATGAGCACACCCACCGCTCTGCTGATCCTCCGCACCCAGACACAGGAAGCAGGGGTCACGCACGCTGCCTGTCTGCAGTGTAGACTTCTGTGCCGGGAGAGCACGGAAACCAACCACACCACATGCCCTGTCCAAGCTGGAATCATGGGTAGAAACAAATATTGCAGGGCACTTTGCCTCAGGGCGCTCCAAATAGCGAGTGTGGGCATCCACATTGATTAGCTTCATGGCAGTGGGATGACCTCAACCTGGAGCTGACCAGCTAAATTCAAATCTACCAGCATTTTGAAAGCTGGGACTGTCCACTCGAGCCTGTGTTGGGTGCTGAGGGGTCAGGGTAGAAGAGAAGTTGAAATGTTTATAACGAGCATGGAATTCAAAGTCAGAGCGCTGTTTGCATCTTCTATGGCATTTTGCCTCCTAATTTGTGGAATGGAGAAAATATCACCTGCTTTATATCTGTGTCTGTAGCCAGGGAGAAAGTGAAGGAGCCTGCTGTGGCTGCAGAGGATTAATGATTTTATCTAGGTAGAGTTTCCTCTCCTCCGCCGTCTTTCGTGGGTCAGTTCCAAATGCTCATCTTGGAAGACAAATCAGCTTATTAGATTTAATGTTCAAAAGGAGTGTGACAACATAGGAGTATCCAACCTGTAAGATGCAAAAGCCACATTTCTGATGGGCCAATTTCCTGGCCCCAAGTGACTGTCCTTTGTCTCCACGCACCCAGTGCCTTCTCAGAATGCTGCCAGAGAAGGGAAGAGAGGCCAGGTCTCTGTGGATGGAGCACCCCCAGAGAGAGAGATACTGGGGAGGCCCAGTTGTCTGAACGCATGGGCTCCTGGGATTTTGTCGTTGGCTGGGTCATGGTCGGTGTGAGCAGCACGGTGGGTCCCCTGTTGGCTGTCAAAGGAGTCAGACCATGTATGTGTTTCCCTTTGGGGACTTTGTCCAGGAGCTGTGGTAGGAGAGGCTTGAAGAGGTAGGAGAGGGTGTGGCCAAGTGAGCAAGCAGAGAGGGTGTGACTCTGGGTTGATGCTGAGTGGTGATGGTTTTCCGAAGGTGAGACATCATGGGGCTGGGAATGGGTAGGTGCTTGATGAGTGAATGCCGGCTGCTGCATTCATCAGCATATTAGGGAAGGTCTCCTGGGGGCTGTGCCCTGGGATAGGCTCTGAGAATTCAGTAAGAAACAACCTGCCCCTCCACCACGTTTGTCCAGGGGAAGCAGATCCATGGCAGGAAAGACAAAGGTAATTAATGCTAAATGGAGGTTGGCCCCAGAGTCCAGACAACTTCCGGAACAATGGTGTCTGGGCTGTCTTAATTAGTGACAAGGTGCTCCTGCAATGAGGGGAAACGTGCTCGTTTACACGGAAGCCCAGCTCGTGCGTTTCTACCCAAATGGGGTGGTATATGCAGGAGATCCTACGGAATGCACGGCTCCACAAGTTGCTTTTTGCTCCTAACCAGAGGCCTTTGAGATGTTTCCCTGTCATTAGATCCATCTGGTGGTGCCAAGAGCTGGCTCACATGGGCTGCTGAGAGCTCGTTGTTAAGGTTTCAGGAATTATGTGAGCTGATGGGCATCAGGCTGGTATCCTGAGGTCTGTTGTGGTGGAGAGACTGTATTTACACAACAGAAACCACCAAACACTGCAAGTCACCTGCCCACCTTCTCAGGAGAGCCTGTCGTCACAATTCATAGCACGCCACCATGCTGATCACATTCATTTTGCCAGCTGTGGAGTAGTCATCGTGCCATGGGGTGGACCTCCTGTGCCTCTCTTAAGAGGCATTTCAATTACTCCCAGGGTCTGGCTACTCCATGGACGTCTGTGTGCATGGATTTGTAAATGTTAGAGTATGTGTGACGTTTTCTGTAGACCAGATTCACGGAGTTGGTGTGGCTTGAAAATTAAGCGATAGAGAAGAGTTTGCAGAAAGCGTGCTCTGCTCAGGGATGTGTTACCACTGAACGCGCTGGGGAGAACACAGGTCCACGGGAGTAGAGGTGCGGCTGGAGATTCACAGAGCGACCGCACCATCAAGAAGAACGTGGTCTTTATGTGGCACAGGTTGGGGGGCAGCTAATTACGAGTTTCATAAAAATAACAATTATTATTAGCAATAATTATTATGATTAATCCTAACATTTATTGGTGACTGTCCTATGCCGGTCACCGTTCTAAGTAGTTTTACACACATTCACCTAACCCTCAACATGCCTATGAGAGAGACACTATTATTAGTCTTCCTTTTACAGATGAGGAAACTGAGGCCCAGAGAGATTAGAGAAACTGCCTAGGCCATACAGCTTGTAGGGGTAGACCCAGGAAGTCTGCACTTTGTGACATCCGCTGATGTTTTAGAAAGGACACTGTGATTGCAGTGTGGGCAATGACTAAAGCTGGTCATAAGTGAAGGCTTCAATAGTCCAGGTAAGAGACAGTGAGCCTGGCTCAGGTCCCCTGGATCTGCAGCTCTTGTCCACACTCCTTTTAGCGCACCAGGCTGTCCCTTTGCCCAGTGCTCTCGGGCCCCTCGCTCTGGGTGACAGAGCGAGACTCTGTCTTAAAAAAAAAAAAATCTGAGACTGGGTAGTTTATAAAGAAAAGGGTTTTGATGGACTCATGATTCTGCAGGCTGTACAGGAAGCAGAGCGGCATCAGCTTCCTGGGAGGCCTCAGGGAACTTTCAATCATGGCAGAAGGCGAGGGGGGAAGCAGGCTCGTCTTACGTGACTGGAGGAGGAGGAGAGGGTGAGGGGAGGCGTCACACGCTTTTAAACAGCTCAGGAAAATCCCACGTAGTTGTGCTTTGGGACCAACCCAGGCATCTGCCCTCTGCAAAGCCTTTTCTGAGCCCTGATCATAGTGATCTGTGTATTCCGCTGTTTTCGTTCAGTGCCATCCTGGGCTGTTGTCGACCCGGCCACTGGTTTTCTCTGGACCTTGTGGCCTAGGGCTGTGAGCCTGGGAGCCCCTGACGCTTGAGTGTGCGTCTCACTCTCCCCTGAGTGGCCCTCAGTGCCCGCGTGGGGATACAGTGCGGCTGAGTCACATTTTCTGCTGCTCGGGATAAACACGCGAGGCACAGGCTGTGACGGAGGCCTGGCAAGCTTGGGCCAACACAAATTCCATTTTCCAGATCATAGATATTCTTAATGCAAATTCACACAAGTCATCAATAATATCCACGGGGATGATGCCTTCCATCAAAAGCACATCATAAAAATAAATAATGTGACAGAAGCCACATCAAGAAATTACTTCACTCGCCATGAAGTGCCACTTGCTTCAGGGTGAACACGCAACAGCTGTCTGATGCCACACAGCCGTCGACAGATGACTCTGAAAAACAAGCGGCTCTGGGGCGAGGCGGAAGGCTGGATCAGGGGAGAACATTCCAGAAAGCCAGAGGCTCAGTTCAGTTCTGGCCCAGGAATGGCGATGCCAGTCGCGCCCCCGGTTAAGGCATTTTTAAAATTGGTGACGCAGAGAGCACATATGGGTGAGAGAAGCCTGACCCACACCCCAGTGAAACAATCGCTCCTTGGGGGCCTGGTGAAAGTTGTTAGAATCAAAATGGAGTTAAAAAAACAAAATTAAAAAAGAACTCTGACAAACAGGGCCAAGGAAGGCCACGAAGAGAGGGTTCTCCAGCCAGACAACAAAATCTATCACAGAAGACACTGCAACAATCACAACTTTGTCCAAAGGCCATCACAACCTTACACAAAAAATACTTGTGTGAGGACATCTGTCCAGCAGGTGCCTGTCCAACCTTGGACTGGTGCCACCCTTGTTACTGATCCTCATCAGTCCGTTTTATCAGTCTTTATAGCAGTGCGAGAACGGCATCAGTCCGTTCTCGCACTGCTATAAAGAAATATCTGAAGCTGGATGCAGTAGCTTACACCTGCAATCCCAGCACTTTGGGAGGCCATGGCAGGTGGATCACCTGAGGTGAGGAGTTCAAGACCAGCCTGGCCAACATGGCGAAACCCCATCTCCACTAAAAATACAAAAATTAGCCGGGTGTGGTGGCGGGCACCTGTGATCCCAGCTGCTTGGGAGGCTGAGGCAGGAGAATCGCTTGAACCTGGGAGGCAGAGGTTGCAGTGAGCTGAGATCATGCCACTGCACTCCAGCCTGGGTGACAGAGCGAGACTCTGTCTCAAAAAAAAAAAAAAAGTCTGAGACTGGGTAGTTTATAAAGAAAAGGGTTTTGATGGACTCATGATTCTGCAGGCTGTACAGGAAGCAGAGCGGCATCAGCTTCCTGGGAGGCCTCAGGAAACTTCCAATCATGGCGGAAGGCGAGGGGGAAGCAGGCTCGTCTTGCGTGGCTGGAGCAGGAGGAGAGGGTGAGGGGAGGCGTCACACACTTTTAAACAGCCAGACTTCGTGAGAATTCACTCGTTGTCATGAGAACAGCACCGAGGGGATGGTGCTAAACCATTCATGGAAAACCCAGCCCCATGATCCACTCACTCCCTCCAGGCCCCGCTCCCAGTACTGGGGATTCCAATTAATTCAACATGAGGTTTGATGGGGATGCAGAGCTAAACCATATCACCAAGGACAATGATCTCAAAATTATTACAAAACCCTCGTTTTCCTTGAAAAACCTTTGCTGTCCTCTACCTCCCTGTATGTGCACCTAGTTTCGCTGTGGCACACATATTCCCCTTGCAAGGCCTGTTCCTATTCAGGCACCTTTTCTTTTACAGAGCCTGTCTCTGTCTGTTATTTAGGTTGACAGCCTCAGCGCCACTCACAACTCCCCCACCTCTCTCCTAGACGTGAAGATGTTTTTGGGTCTGAGGCCGTCTTCCAGCCTGACCTCCTCCCTCCCGTCTGCTGTAGCCAGGAAAATAATTCCAGGAAAAAGCATCTGAGTATTCACCATATTCACCTTCTCCTTTTCCTGCTGAGCCCCGTGATGGATCCCAGGTCTACGGAATAAGTCCACGTTGGCCACATGCCTGGTGTGCATCTCCTCAGCTCTGGAGGCCCCGATCTGTGAGCGAATTTCACTCCTCGTGCCTCTGTTGAGGCTGCGGTGGTCTGAAATGCTCTCGGGGTCCTGATGCCAGCCAGGCATTTTCTCGCCTGTGAGAGCCAGCGGGCTTCCCCTGCCAGGACACCGCATACCCTCAGCACCTGTGAGGAGAGAGTCTCTCTTCTCTGGTGCCTCCCATTGCACCCTGGTTGACTAGAACCCTGGCTACCATTTTCTTTCTGTGTTATTTAGTTTTACTTCTACCACACTCTCAGCTCTCATCTTCGGAATCCCAGTGCCTGGAGTCACAGGAGGGAGGGCTGAGCTTTCAGTAACTGATCTGTACGGGAATGACCGGGGTAGTGGCTGTGTGGGTCACTGCTGGCCCCGCCCATGCAGACCATGGTGGAAAGACTGGCCTTGGTGCAGCAGGAGTGGGGCTGTGTGGCCCAGTGGTGGCTGGAGGCTGGCATGCCTTCATTTTGGGTCAGTGTCGCCTTGAGTGTCCCGTGCTGGTGCCTGGGCGCTTCTTGCTCTGGGGGTGGATTCAGCAAAGGTGGGAAGCTGTCAGTCTGCAGGCGGCAGCTTCCGCTTCTGCAGCACAGGGCTGAGCAGCCGCGTTTCTAATGGTCTTGTTGTCTGCGTTTATGGCGTTCGGGCCCGGTGGGAACCAGGACTCTGCATGCTTCCCTTGAGGTGGGCACTGGGTGGTCGACCCATCTCATTTCTTCAACCTGCTCTTGCTCTCCAGAGGCTGTGTGTGCATCTCACAAGCATCCTCCATCTTCGGGGGCCGGCCAACGGGTTCATGTGGCGTTGTGTTTACTACTAAAACTTTTACACACCTATTTCGTGATCACAGACATTTCTTCTGACACAGACCTCGCATTCACTCCCATTTTGCAGATGAGGAAACCAGCTGAGGGGACATTCACAATTTGCCCAAGCAGGTGCAGCTAGTGGGAGGCGGAGCAAGGAGGCGGCGTCTGCAGCCGCCACACCCTGGGGCCTTCCCTCTTGGCGGCTGGTGTGCGGCTCGGAGTCTCCCCAGCCTGTGGGTCCTCCCTGCTTGCTTCCCAGACCTGTCCACTGTCATCCCTCTGACATCTGTGCTCTGTCTCCACTTTCAGAGGCCAGACTGGACATGTCCTAGGAACTCCACCGTTCCTCTTGTTGCAGCAGAAACATGTCCAAGAGCTTCCTTTGTCTGGCAGACATTCCTGTGTTTTGGTGTCTGTGAGGATGGACAGGCTGCATTCTCCCTGCTTGTCACTGCTTCCCTTTCCAGCTCCTGCTCTCTGTGGGCCTCGATGGAAACATGACTCAGTTTCCCCCCGGGGGCTATGGGCGTCCTAAGGAATGGTGGCTTTAGAACCTGAGACTTTGGTCCACACTCAAGCTCTGTTGCCTGTCAGCTGTAGGCTAGCAGGACTAAGCCAGCCTCTGTGACCCTCAGCATCTTCCTGGGTGCAGGGATAAACCATGAGGAATAGATGCATCCTTGGAAGGAGGTTTGAGCGGTCACTGGAAGTCCCTGGAGCAGAGCAGGGTCCTCCACACACGTGTCGAATTTGCATCTGCACCTCTCTTGCCTGCTGGGCAAAACCAGGCCTGTCTTCTTTTCCTACGATCCCTGGATCCAGTCAGTTTCCTCCATTTCTTTAATGTTGTTATTATTTATTTTTATTTTTTTCTGAGATGGAGTCTCGCTGTATCGCCCGGGCTTGAGTTACTGTGTTGCAGTCTCAGCTCACTGCAACTTCTGCCTCCTGGGTTCAAGCCATTCTCCTACCTCAGCCTCCTGAGTAGCTGGGATTACAGGTGCGCACCACCAAGCCCAGCTAATTTTTGTATTTTTAGTAGAGACGGGGCTTCACCATGTTGGCCAGGCTGGTCTTGAACCCCTGACTGCAAGTGATCCTCCTACATCGGCCTCCCAAAGTACTGGGATTACAGGCGTGAGCCGCTGCACCCAGCCCCTCCACTTCTTTAATATTAGAACCCAGGACTTCTCTTAAGCGTGGAGAGAGAGAATTGTGATAACACCACCCTGCTGTCTCTGGGTACTTGGTTACTAGCAAGTGGGGACCAGAGGCTGCTCCTCCCCCAGTGAGAGGGATGGGACAGACGACCTCAATACCAGCCTCACAGAAGAGCCCCGGTAATGCTGGGCTGTAGTGACAGTGGCCACCTAGTACGGGGGCTTGCTGCATAGCAAGGTCACCCTGATGCTTGGCAAGGCCGTACCACCACTAGCTCCTTATGGGTGGCAGAGGAGCCCAGGGTGGCCTCCTTCTTGGAGCCCCATGGTGTATCCACCTATGCCTGGCCTCAGCTGCCACCAGAGGGATGCCAAGACAGAGTGGGCACAATTGTGCTGACTACCTTGTGCCTCTGAATCCTGAGCCCCCCATGTATTTACCCTGCCTCCCTCCTGCCATCACACTGGGCCCCGAACCTGTTCCCCACCCTTGGCCACTGCCTACTCAATGCATCAGAAAAATGCCCAGTTGTCAGCTTAGCAGCGAGTACTAATTCACGTTCAGCCGACCTCCATGCCGGTACCAGTCACCACCAGCAGAATGTAATTAGATGGGGTGACAAGTCCATTTCACGATCCCACTTCCAGTTCATTTCCCTGATTGTTTTACGAGAAAATAATTGTTTATATGGACTGCAATATGTTCCTTTCCTTGTCCTTGTGTGGCCGACACAAACCACACACCAGATCTTCACACCAGCTTGTGCAACCAGCGCGCCATCAAATTTCCCATATGTTTGGGAACCCCTGATCATGTAAATGGTTTGATTAAATCTTTAATGAACTGAGACTTTATTCCTCTCACTTCTGAAGCTCTGACATTCTCAAGAGCCTTAGGACTGGAGCAAGATTATCTCACAACCATCCCATCCAAGAACGGAATCCCAGGAGCGAGGTTCTGGAGAAGGTGGTGGGTTGCTAATGCTTCAGCGTGATATGGGCATTTTCCCGAACGCTGGTCCTAGATCAGCCAAAGGATGATGAGTATCAGTGGTTCACACTCAAGTTCTGTGGCCAGTCCCTGTCTTTCTGGAGAGATTCCAAACGCCAGGCTTCATCACAGTGCGTATGGCCTCCATCTTCGAAGCGTTGCTCTTTCCTGGGTGACCCGAGCAGTCACTGAGCACGGGAAGTACATGCTGCCTTGTGGGCCGGCTGCCTGGCTGAGGACTGCCCATCCGAGCTCCTGGACAGCTTCAAGCGCTTCGTGATGGGGAGCTTGGGGGATCTGATGGACATTGGATTTCCACTCTACAACATGAGTTTGTTATTTCTTTTAAATTTTTTAAGTTTGAGAATAGCTAGTCCATTATAATTTATCTTTCCAAGCAGAGCAGCAAAGAATTTTCGGTGGTCTTTTAAATTAACTATGGAATATTTCCTCAGCCATGCAGTATTAACATGTTTCTTGGGTGTGTGCCACACATGTTTCTCCCTGTCTTTAAATTCACTGGACTGCCCATTTCTCTTTCTCCCGCTGTCTCCCAGGGAGCCCCACTACAGCCTTTCTCTCCTGACCCCACCCCTGGGAGCTGTCATTGGAAGCTCTCCACCCACCCACTTTCTGCTCTGCCCATGAGCACCCACTTTGAGGTCTCGCATGAATATAAAGTGTGTGACATATTTTTATTTCCTGGCTCTGTTTTTCATATGTATCTTTATTTAATTCCCAGCATGTGTCGTGTGGTGTGTGTTCTCAGCTTATGTTTTTATGTTTAGAAGAGTTTCGCCTGTTTTCTGCAGGGATGAGACGCTTCGGGCCAATTTCAATGTTCTGATTCCGAGTTTGGAAATCAACCTTTGGACTGAAAGCTGAGCTTGTCTGAGGTTTTCAGTGCCCCTGGTGGTTGGGAAAGGGTTCTGAATCCAATAAAAAGAAACGGGTGATTTACACTATTTTTCCCTTTGTATTTTGGGTATATTTTACATATTGGGCAATTGGAGGTAGTTGGGAATGTAGTTGCTTTGAATGTGTGTGTGCGCATGCTTGCATGTGTGTACATGAGTGCATATGTGTGTATGCATCATGTGATGTGTGTGTGTGCATTTGTGTTTCTTTGTGCCTGTGTCCATGTGTGTACATGTTGTGTAATGTGTGCGTGCATGTGTGTACATGTTGTGTGGTGTGTGTGCATATGTGTTCATGTGTGTACACACATGTGCATGTGTACATGCAATGCATTTATGTGTGTGCCTTGTATGATGTGTGTATGTGTGCATACATGTGCTTGTGTGTGCATGTGTGCTCTGTGTGTGTGCGCGTGTGTGTAGGTGACAATATCTCCATTTTGGATGCTAATCTGCTGTATTGACTTCTGATTAACCCCATTTCTGGAGTGCCTCTGAGATTTAAGAGGCACTTACTGAAAAGCACGTACTTACAGTAAATCCTGCCATCTGGTCAAAACAACCTTGGTGCCACATTCCTTCTGAAACACATTTACCCTTTCCCTGTGGTATTTAAGCCCTGGGTCGGGGGGTACACTGTGGCCACCAGAGACATGGCTTCTGTTCCTAAGTCCCTATGAAATGTTTCTTTCTGAGAAACTGGATTTTTCAGCCTCTCTTCAGCCTCTCAGTTCTGTTGGCCTTTGGGTGTGAGTTTGCATAGGCCTGCTCACCATGGAACAGCACAAATGTGTGCAGTGTGTGCATATGTGTGCTGTGTATGTATTTGTGTGTCTGTCTGTTTTTCCTGGTTGGCGTGTGGTGATGAGGCAGGCAGAGGAAAGAAACAGACAATCATTGATGCTTTACAGCAGAAAAACTTACCACCCCCTAGAAGACCCTACTCCTTTGAGCCCACAATCTGGTGTCCTTGCATATTGATTGCCTATTAGTTGAGAATAGCTCATAAAAAGCACTTGTTTTCCCAAATCATTCTCATAGAGTTTGTAGTGGCCAGATGGGCACGGCCTGTCCCCAGCAGAGAGGTGCCCCTGTTCAGCCAGCCTTCTCCTTCCTAATGAAAGGATTTCTCATGGTGGGGGGGGGGGGGGCGGGTGAGGCAGCAGGAAAGACCCATGTGTCCTTCTGGGCCCCCAGACCGTGGGTTGGATTCACCCCCTCCCTGGACCTGCTTCACCCCTAGGTCTCAGCCTGTCTTGTGGTATCCACAGTGGTTTCCCAGGGTAGCTGCTACTGATTTGTTCATCCTGTCCCTGTGGGTGCAGGGTGGGCTGGTGGATTTGAGTGGACTGAATGGGGAAGACCAAGGATCAGTGGGTTGAGCTGAACACCCATCGGGGTGGCTGCTGGGAAGCTCCATCAGAACATGGAGGCATTACCTGCAGGCTTACCAGTGACTCCCAAGCCTGCAGTGACCCCTTGCAGAAGAATAGATGGACTTCTGTAAATGAGAAAGGCAAATTCAGTGCAAATCCGTCGTGAAGTTACTCCAGTCTGCAGGTGGTTGGCGGGGGTGGGGGACAGCAAATCCCTCCCAGGACACAGGGCAGGTCTATAGGGCCCCTCCTTCCTCTGGAGCTGAGGAGAGGAGGGAACATAGAACACAGAGCTAGAATGGCCCCAGAGGACAGAGGCGCAGCATTTACTCAGGGCAGGCAATGATAATGCGTCCCCTAGAGGGAAGGCTGGGACAGGTCACTGAACTCCTTGAAGAAATGGTAGTAACTTCATTCCGGTCACAACTCACATTTTACAGATAAGCCAGGACTGTTTTTGTTTTAGTCTTTTCCAAATATGGTAAACAATTTCCAGGAACAAGAGCTCGCCCTTTCTTCTGACAGCTTGGTTCATTTGGGGCCTGCTCCGACTGAGACACTCGCCCCCTCCCTTCCCCAGGCTGACTTGAGATCCGCCACCTTACAATGCTCTGCCTTGCCGGGCTGCACGGGCCACCCTCCACCCTGTCCTTCCCTTTGCCTTCACAGCTCAGGCTCTCAGGCCCTGCCACCTCCCCATATGTCAATATCGATCTTCAAATACAACGCCCCAAGTGGACACAGAGCCAGAGGGGTTCTGATCAGCCCAGGAAATGGGCAGCCCCGCCTTTCTGGGGAGCATCCAGCAGCACATTAAGATCATGTTTGGTAGACTATCATACTACCAGGTATTTTCATTTTTACAATTGTTTAAGTATGTTTTTTCCTTCCCTGACACCAGTTCTTCAACTCTCTAGACACTAGGTGGGTGTTTTACAATTCAATCTAATTCTGCACCAGCTCTTAGAGTAAATGCAGACCCCACTGAGAGTCAGGCCCCAGCACACTGCCCCCACTTCACACACTAGCTACCAATGGGGTGCCCAGGCTACTCACACTTCTGCTTGGACAACTACAAATTCAAGGGCTCCCATGCCCCCTTCTCGGGTTCAATGACTTGCTGGAGTGACTCACACAACTCAGGAGAGTGCTTCCCTTACTATGATCCATTGGTTATAAAGTATGACACCGAGAAACAGCCAAACGGAAGAGAGGTAGAGACCAGGCGTAGGGGTGGAACTTGGGGCGTGGGGGTGGAACTTGGGGCGTGGGGGTGGAACTTGGGGCAGGGACGTGGAGCTTCCACACCCTTCCTTAGCACAATCACCCTCCCAGAACATAGAATCTCCTTGTTTAGGAGTTTGTAAGTACCGATGGTCCTTGACTTACAATGGGGTTATGTCTGGATAAATCTATCCTAAATTGAAAATATCGTAAGTCAAAAATGCATTTAAGGCTCCTGACCTGCTGAATGTCATTGCTTTGCCTACTCACCTTAAATGTGCTCAGAACATTTACATTAGCCTACAGTCAGGCAAAATCATCTAACACAAACCCTATTTTATAATAAAGTGCTGAATAGCTCATGTAGTTTATCAAATACTATACTGAAAATTAAAAACAGAATGGTTGTATGGATACTCAAAGTAAGGTTTCTACTGAATGTGCATTGCTTTAGCATCCTCCTAAAGTAAAAAACCACATGCCAAATATGTCGGGGACAGTGTATATACGTACATTATCATTAACAACAGACACCGTGTTGTAAGAGACTCTCTTGTATTTATTCCTCCTCTTGAACTGAAATTTGTTTATCCTTTGATCAACATCCTCTTCCCCTGCCCCGACCCCAGACCCTGGAAACCACCATTCTACTCTCT
This sequence comes from Papio anubis, assembly GCF_008728515.1. Classification (NCBI taxonomy): domain Eukaryota; kingdom Metazoa; phylum Chordata; class Mammalia; order Primates; family Cercopithecidae; genus Papio; species Papio anubis. The sequence continues at coordinate 3,119,058 of NC_044991.1, read as the reverse complement.
GCTTCTGTGAATTCAACTTTATTAGATTCCACGTAAAGTGAGATTATTTGATATTTGTCCTTTTGTGCCTGGCTTATTTTACTTAACGTAATGTCCTTTCTGTTCATCGACGTTGTGGCAAACACCATGTGGCATCTATGTTGTTCACCCATGTTGATGGTGTTTCTTTCTGTTTGAAGGCTAGATAGTACTCCACTGTGTGCCTACCCACATTTTCTTTATCTAATTAATCATCCATGGGCAGGAACTTAGGTTGTTTCCATATCTTGGCTCTTGTGAATAATCCTAAAATAAACCTAGTGCAGGCATCTCCTTGACATATTGATTTCACATCATTTGGATACATCATGTCAACAGAAGAATCATAAGTTTGGAAAGGAGACCTTTTATTTCTCACAAAATGTTGCACCTTGCAGGCTGGCAACTATGGCCTCTGGCAGAAGCTGACGGTAAACACTTCAGGGAGGGGTAAAGGGAACACAAATGTATGGTGATTGGGGAAGCTGAATATACATATGCAATAAACTAAAGGAGGAGTCGTGAATATTTATGAAGAGAAACATGCACGATTGAGTTTGTGTCTCTTTATGGGTTGCATGTGCAAAAAATGGCAGCATTAGCATGACCCATTGGTGGTGTTTGCAGCCTTCTGACATCAAAAGGTGAAGCAGGGGACACAGCAACCCTCACTGCATCCTGGGAGAGTCAGACAAAACTCGTGTGGAAATGGTGGTCAGCTTTTAGGAAGGAATGCTTTGGGACACTGGTGAGCTGTCATACCAAAACAGGAAAGAGGGCCAGGCGTGGTGGTCATGCCTGTAATTCCTGCACTTTGGGAAGCTGAGGAGGGTGGATCATGAGGTCAGGAGATCGAGACCATCCTGTCTATTGTGGTGAAACCCCATCTCCACTAAAAATACAAAAAATTAGCTGGGCGTGGTGGCGTGCGCCTGTAGTCCCAGCTACTTGGGAGGCTGATACAGGAGAATCACTTAACCCAGGAGGCAGAGGTTGCAGTGAACCAAGATCATACCACTGCACTCCAGCCTGAGCGACAGAGTGAGACTCTGTCTCAATAAAAAAACACAAAACGAAAAACAAGAACAGGAAAGAGGTGGGGAGGGAGGGGGAGTCCAGTCTCGACCTCAGAGGATTGGCTAAAGGAATAAAGGAAGACCATTTCTTGTTTTCCAGAGTTTGTTTCTACTTCCTCTTCAGGACAGAATTCTGGTTAAAGGTTAATAAGGAAGATATGCTGAGATGTGTGCCAATTCTATGCCATCATGGCTGCAAACTCAGTTTTTAAGGTTTCCCTGGGGTTCCCTTGTCCAAGAGAAGGTCTGTTGGGTTGGTTGGGGGACTTAGGATTTTATTTCTATTTCTCAATACCCAGAACTAGGATTGCTGGATCTTAACGATAGTTCTATATTTAACATTTTGTGGAACCTCTATTCTGTTTTTCTAAAATAGCTGTGCTAATTTGCATTCCCACCAATAGTGTACAAGGTTTCTCTTTTTTTCTACATCCTTTCCAATGTTTAGTTTCGTCTTTTTGACGAATCGCTTCAGCCTCCCAAGTAGCTGGGACTACAAGTGCGTGCCACCACGCCCAGCTAATTTTTTGTATTTTTAGTGGAGATGGGGTTTCACCACATTAGACAGGATGGTCATCCTAACAGGCGTGAGGCGATTTCTCATTGGGATTTTAGGGAGCTATGTGAGATAATGCATATGTTAATTAGCTCAAGGTAGCCAACCCACAAGGTGCACATATTTCAAAACATCATGCTGTACATCATGAATATGTGAAAAGAAAATAAATCTTGGGGCCCCCAAATCACTAATCACTAAGCTAAAGGGGAAACAGAAGCTGGGAAATGTTCAGGCAAACTTGCCTCCTGTTCTATTCAGTCACCCCTCTGCTCACTGAGATCGATGCATATTTGATCGCCTCCTTTGGAAAGGCTAATCAGAAACTCAAAAGAATGTAGCCATTTGTCTCTCACCTACCTGTGATTTGGTAGCCCCCTCCCTGCTTTGAGTCGTCCCACCTTTCTGGACGGAACCAATGTTCATCTTACATACATTGATGGATGTCTCATGTCTCCCTAAAATGTATAAAACCAAGCTGTGCCCCGACCACCTTGGGCACACATCTCGTAACGTCCTGAGGCTATGTCATCTTCAACCTTGGAAAAGTAAACTTTCTGAATTAACTGAGACCTGTCTCAGATATAGGGGTTCACGTTTTGGGAATAACAAAGGGATTCTGGGTGGGGGTGCTCCTGACCTTTGGCCAATCTCCTATCAGTACTTGGTACCAGCATGAGCTAACTTTATGGCTCAAACCAATAGGAGAATTTGCTGAGGTCTGGAAGCGCACCCTCCAGAGAATCCCTAATCCTCCCAAATTTGGTTGAGATCTAAAGTTTATTTTGCTGTACAACTCGTTTTTTTTTGAGTTTTACTTGCTTCCAACACAAGGAAGGCAAGTTTTTCTTGCTTCTATGGTGGTGGAAGGCAGTTACCTCCTTTATGGAGTTTTATTCACCACTTCTAGGATGATAGAGAGCAGTCCTCAGCCTGAGACCCATCTGTAGGTAAGAAACTGAATTGGGGTTTGTCTTGGCTAAAATTAAGATTAACAACCAGCTGGACTTAGTTTCTCCTTACCATTGGAATGCTCACTCATTGTATAAGTTGTGCGATCAATTGTTTGTTTTGCTTTCCTTTTTTTGTTATTTGTTTGCTTCTGTTTGGTAGTTCTTTCAATCTTCTTCCCATTGGGGTTGACCAACTCTATCTGACTAGATCAAACCCGAAGGAAAGTTCTAAATTATGGGGAACGAGGACTAAGTCCAGCCCCGCCACACACACATGCAAAGATGGTGTAGTGGGGAAGAGAAAAATGGCAGCAAAAGGAAAAATAAAAGGAAGATTTTTTATTTTGACTGCAGAAGGGGCTTTATTTACATAACGAAGCCACCTTTTCCGAGCCAGGGCATTCTGAAAGAACGATACCTGTGGCCCCACGCTGAAGTTCTATAGCTAAGGTTCTGCATTTTTTTTTTTCTTGACCAGCATAGCCTGGGTTTGGTTCCTAAACCAAGCCCTTCCTGGTTTGATACTTGGTACTCCTAAAATAGCAGCAATTTTTCCTAGCAGAAATATGGTAATGAGATTTTAAAAGTTTTTTTTTAAAGGAGCTCAATGGTTAAAAGTCAGCTTAATTAAAAGCTAAAATCTAAGATGTGTGTGTGTGTGTGTGTGTGGGTGGGTGTGTGGGTGTGCTTGCATTTGCAAGGATTTTACGTTGTTGTTTTAGGGTTTTTTTTGGTCTCCTAGGACCTTGCCTTTTTTGAGCAAAAGTTTTTTCTTCTTAGTTGACTGAATTCTGTTTTCTTCATTTACTTCTGCTGTCCTTCCTTTCTCTTGCACCCCCTGCTACATGAGGGAACCAAAATTGTTTATGATAGCCTGGGATTCCTTCAAAAAATAGAGAAGGTGCCAGACTCCATTCTGGGGAGAAACCTCTGTTTTTTCTTATGGAACCCCAGGAATGTAAACAGACAGGTTCATCTCAGCTCTTAAACTATTTGCTTTTATATTGTGTTACTTGATTTTTTGACTAAAATAGTGCAACAGAGGCTACTCTTGGGTTTTTAAGGAAGAGTGTAGTTTAGACACTTACAAATGTCTTTGTTTAAAAAAATTTTTTATGTGCCTGTAAAAGCATCACGTGGTCTAGCCTCATAATAATTCTCCCTATTTGGAGACCCAGGATTCCGTGTGGGCTCTGCCTAGATCTCAGAGATCCAGTTGAAAGATAAGTAGTCCCTATCTAAATAAATTGGTCCCCTTACACAATCCTATGATCGATTTCTAATAGTTTTATGTTTGATTTGGCATCCGTCTTTAATCTCCCTCTAGCACCACCAGACTTTTTCTCTGTGTACCTTGAGATGTTCATTTTGGTATTTGATTTTTCACCTAAGAGTTGTTTCCTTCAATATGCCAATTTGGGGCTATTTAGCTGACAACTACCAGGATAATGAAACAGATTATCAAGAGTTTGCTAGTCTAGAATAGGAAAACAAAGGAGGTCTTATGAACTATAACATGTACTTCTATTGGTATACCTAATATGTCTACGTATTTATGTGTTGTGTGCACAATGTTTCACTACTAAAAATATATAAAAGAGCTCTAATTAATTGGCTTAAAGAATAATAAAAGCATTCAAATGACATATTTAATCAGAAAAAAGGAAAGACTAGTCAAATCCTTTTTCATGTTTATGTGACCTAAGTAAAACCTTTAATAAATAACCCAGCTTTAAAATTACTAGTAAAGTAATGCTAGAAATGTCTTAAGAATTATCAGCATACATTTTCAGTTGCATTTGTTGATCAAGCAATTTCATACTTACCCATGCCAAATACTGTAAGGTGTCAAAATTTGGCATAGGGGTTACAAAACTGTAAAACCAAGCCGAAAACAGAATGATCTTTGCTTGCATAACTTTTGATAAATAAGACATTGACATTGGTTATGAAAATAGCCAAATCTTGAATTATTTAGTAAAATAACCATAACTTCTAATCTTGTGGCTTTAGGCAGTCTAGTTCCCAGGCAGGAAGGGGGTTTGTTTTGGTAAGGTAAGCATTTGTTTCAAAGCTAAACTATAAACCAAGTTCCTCCCAAAGTTAGCTTGGCCTACACCTTGGAATGAACAAAGACAGCTTAGAGATTAGAAGCAAGATGGAATCAGTTAGGTCAGATCCTTTTCACTGTCTCAGTTATTATTTTGCAACAGTGGTTTCATAACTTTAGACGATGACTATTGCAGTTTTCATAACTAATCTAGGTAAATGATTAAAATAGTTATGTGTAATGGGATGAATACTTGTAGACAGACTGGTTATAATTTAGAATCTAAAGTTATATTAAATTGAAGTTTCATTATTTGGGTATTTTCCAGTAAAAATATATTGTAGGAAAACATTCTTTCTAAAAAATATATATATTCTAAATATATATATTTATGTATATATATGTGTGCATGTGTGTCCTTTTTAAAAAAGTGAATAATTTTTGTTGAATCCAAAGCTTATCTAAAGGCTATGTTTAAAATAAGGTAAAAGGAACCAGGAAATAAGAGAGATGTAAAGAAGATTATAGAAATAAAGAGGTAATTTTTGGTAAGAAAGCTTAAAGAGAAATAATTTTATATGAGAAATAATTTTATATGGCAAATTTAAATTAGTCATAGAATAAAATGACTGGTTGCTTAAGAAAGAGGGATGTTCAGGACAAACCAGAAAGTCCAAGCATGTCCATGAATGGTCTGTGTAAGTCACAATAAGAGGATTTATAAAGAATAAAAAAACCTTTTATTTTCTATTATTAAGTTGTCTGCAATTAAAAGGAAATTATAATGGTCTTTCTAGAAACTGAGTTTAATGTAAAAAATACACTTACAAACTAAAGAACTGGTTAGACAATGAATTTTTCTTAAGGCATTGATTTAATATATTGTAACAGATTTTATGTTTTATTAAAATTATTCCTATGATATTATTATTAAGTTTTGGTTTACTTAGAAAAAAATGAGATTACTTTTTTAAAATTAAGGTTAACATGTGTGTAACTTACTGTGTGTGCTTTTAAAGTCCATTTTAAAGTCAATTTTAAAGTCCATTGTGCCATTAAGTTACAGGGTTTTGACTCCTGGGTCTAGAAGGACACCAAGTCCTGCTAAATCTTAACATTGACAGTAGTTACAGCCTTGTCTACAGACCCTGTAGAAGATGCCAATCAAAGTAAGCTGGGTTTGTGAGATGCAGGGCCTGAAATTAAAGCTATTCAACTCCTCAAGGCAGGGACTATTGCAGGAGAGGTGGGCATGTGAGATTGTAAGGGCTGATTTTGAGAGATAAAACAAGTTCAGTTTCTCTATAAATTAACCATTGATGTCAAAGGTATACTGATACAAGATCAGCATATGGGCCACTGTGTTAATTAACAAGGTTTTCTTGAAGCATTAACCAGCTCCTTAATAAAAGTTATAAAAGGCTTATTGAAATTATATCTTACAGTCAAGATGATTAAAATGTTATAGACTGTTTATAAAATTTTGAAAACAAATTTAATTGGCATCATGCTACTTTTATTAGGGCTTATTGTTTGGAAAATTAAGTCTCTTCTCTCAGAAAATGAATGTTTTCACCTTTTTTTGAAATCCTTGAGTTATCACTTTGGTTAAATCAATGATTTATTTTATGATGACCTGTGATCCTATTTTGTGATATCAAGTGTTTTAAACCTTTGATATTTGACACACTTTTCAAAATCAAATTATAAATTATGTCTTTTTCTTTTCTGTTTTTTTTGAGACAGAGTCTCCCTCTGTTGCCCAGACTGGAGTGTGGTAGTGTAATCTCAGCTCACTGCAACCTCTGCCTCCTGGGTTCAAGTGATTCTCCTGCCTCAGCCTCCTGAGTAGCTGGGATTACAGGTGTGCACCAGCAAGCCCAGCCAATTTTTGTATTTTTAATAGAGATGGGGTTTCACCATGTTGGTCAACCTGATCTTGACTCCTGACCTCAAGTGATCTGCCCACCTCAGCCTTCCAAAGTGCTGGGATTACAGGCTTGAACCACCATGCCTAATCAAATTATGTCTTTTTCTGACCTAGTTAATCCTTTAAGATATTAGGATCCCTAAAGTCCAAAGATAATATATTTGGCTTATTTGGTATAAAAATGATACAGGAAGCATTGTCAAATATGAAATGGTGTTTGGCTTTCTTTGGGCTGTATTTGTATAAATATGTTATTGGCATGTATTCCAAAATTATGGGAAACTCCTATAATTTCGATATGACTTAGTGTATGTTATCAGTAGTAATTATAACTGTTATGTTAAACTATTATGTGCCACAGAGGTAACACATTTCCTTGTTACAGAGGTAACACATTGTTTCTTTGGCTATGGATTTCCTAAAATTTTTTGTCATCCATAGACAATTGTTGCCTTGTTTTGGTCCTCTTTCAAAGGTGGTTTTATAATCAGCTATAAACTGTTAGAGTTATAAACTCTAAAGTAATCTATTGACTTTTTGGCTTAAAACATGGCTAATCCTTTGTTTTGTTTTTCTGAGTCAAGAAACCTTTCTTCTGAACTGTTTACAGCATGTAGCAATTGAGTAAAGTATACTCCTGTGAAAAAAATTTGGAGCATATTTGTTTCTCTCTACCTGATTTCTCCAGATTTTTGAAACTATTTGTGAGTATTCTTAACTTACGGCAATATAGTTATTTGCATAAGCGCAATAAGAGTGTTTTCTTTTGTAACAGGACACCACTGGAGAAACTGGTTGTTTTACCAAGGCTGTGACTGGAATGGTGTGCTTTCTTTTAAGGAATCAAATTTGACTTACAGAGCTAACAAAAACTCCTTGGAGAAACTGGCTGCATACCTTGTCTATGCAGTCCCTGTACAGGGTTCCTAACCTGTAGTAAGTAAAGAATGTCACTTTCTGACAGGCCCAGGAGCCCTAAGTTATCTCGGGACCTCAAGAGGAGAGGAATTTACCCAACTCATAGATATTTGATGATACAAAGCCATGGCTGAGCTCAGCTTTTAAAAAAAATCTTATCTGAGATTTCTTCTTTGGAACAAAGTTCCATCAAAACCAATTTAAAAAGGCTATGTGAAAAATAATTATTCTTGCTGCACTTTATACAAATAATCTGGCCAAGTATACTAAAGAAAATCAATCCTACCATGATTTGTCTTTAGTAAAAATGGGAAACTGGAGAGAGAAAAATTATATTTCAAAAACTGTAGTACACCTGTTGTTAAACTCTAGTCTTGCCATATGTTTTTCAATTTTTATTATTTTCTACAGTTTGGACTGAATTCTAATTTTTCCTGGCTACAAATCTCCAAAATAATATTTTCATTTTTTTCTTCTTGTTTTCCTTTTTCCTCCATTTTTCCTAACTTGAAATCACTGAAAACTAGACTGTGTTTTCTTAAAGCCCCTTGAACTGAAGCCAGACAATGTAAACTTAAGAAGAAAATAACAGCAACTTATTTACATACATAAGTCACTTTCATACATGCCTACTGATTATTATGAACTTCAGAGTAATGTGGCCTATATCAGTTTTCCGGGATTACTCTTTTATTTGTTGTTTTTCTCCCTTCCTCCCCCTATTTTCTCTTTGTAGGACATGAGATGTCACACCCTGCTAAAAATGAGCTTTTCTAATAACTTGAAACCTACCCATGTAGGAGTAAACTGTCCTAGCCATGAGAGATCAGATGAAGCCTGAGATCAGAGACTCATTTTCTTCTAAAATGCTTTCTCCAAAAGAGTTTAAAAAGAAAAAAGGGGAAATGTGAAAGGAAAATAAATAGATCACTAAGCTGATGGGAAAAGGCAATCTTGGAACTGCCCAGGGCAAACCTGCCTCCCATTCTATTCAAAGTTATCCCTCTGCTCACTGAAATAAATGCACATCTGATTACCTCCTTTGGAAAGGCTAATCAGAAACTCAGAAGAATGTAACCTTCGCTCACCTACCTGTGACCTGGAAGCCCCTCCCTGCTTTGTATTGTTCTGCCTTTCTGGATGGAACCAATAGTCATCTTACATATGTTGATCGATAACTCATGTCTCCCTAAAATGTATAAAACCAAGCTGTGCCCTGACCATCTTGGGCACGTGTCTCAAGACTTCCTGAGGCTGTCATGGGTGTGCATTCTTAACCTCGGCAAAATGGACTTTCGAAAGTAACCGAGACCTGTCTCAGATATTCAGGGTTCACAAATACATACAATTTTTGTCAACCAGAAAAACAAATTTCCAACAGAAAAATATTAGTTTCACAAAATTAGTTTTCTTTATTAAATGAAAAAAGGAAATATAATCACTTTTATCGAGTTCAATCTCCAGCCTCCTTCCCTTGGGAGTGAAGGGGCACTGCAGAGAGGGTGGGAAGGGTGGGGCTGAAAGATTTCCCCCACTTCTAATTCCGTGGTCTTCCTGGTGACCAGCCCATCCTGATGCCATCTAGGAGTCCCATCCTTTGTCACCTTATTAGCAAAAACTCTGATATGAGTATGAATAACAAAAGACACTCCTGTCACTCAGGAAATTCCAAGGGCTTTAGGTGCTCTCTGCCGGGGACCAGGGACAAAGATCAAATACATATTGTTAATAAACCACAGCAAGATAGTTCTAAAATGCTCCCATGAGTCATGCACTAGGTGTGGAGGGAAGCATCCTACCTGAATTGAGTGGCTCTCTGCATGAAGAAGACATCAATTTGGACACTTCCTTATCCCCCTTCCAAGAATAGACATTTCAGCTCCCAAGTCAACACCAGACTTGGGATTCTCTCCTGTTCTCCATGATCCTGATGCCAAATGGCCCCATTAGTCAATGAGTTCCAAAAAAAAATCAATAGAGAAAATGCTTGGTGAGATCTCTGGGCTGTTGCCAGCTCTCTCCTCCTTTCCATGAATGAAGAATGGCCACTGGGGAATATCGAACTGAAAATAAGTCATGTTGATAGGGTGTGAACCATTTGCCCAAGGAATTTTTTTTTTTTTTAAAAAAAACCTTTTCAACCACCCACCCTCAGCTGGTCTTCCCTGATTGTTTGACTCACTTGGCAAAATTGCTTTAAATTGCAACATTGCAGACGTTGCAGGTGATCCTGGGGTCTGCTGTTCTCTCCTTCAGTTTCTCTCTGGGACTTTCTGCTTAATTCTAGTTAGGGAGTAGAAGTGGGGAAAAAACTACCCTGCCATGAGCCCTTTGTGTGGCAAGAAGTGCCTCCCGGTTTTGCTTTTCATTTTTGCACTTGGGAAAGTGGGAGCTCTACGTAGGCTGAACAGTTGAAAAAATAATGAACATGGACCTCCCTTCTTCAAGCCCCACGTTCTTTGTTATTTATTTTGACTTGGACAGACCATGAATGTGGCTTTGGGGGGGTCCCTGATTTGTGTACTTAATCACCATTCCCACAGTGAGGCAGGTAGGTGGCTGGCTGAGGGCAGGTTCGCCCTGTGGCTTGGCCTCTCTCCTGCTGGCTGTCCTGGGGCTCCGTTTTTCCCTCTCTGGGGGAATTCAAGCCCTGCCTGACATATGAGGATTGTAATTTGGACACGGAAGGCCTCTGAGGGTCCCTCCAGTTCTGCTGTGCTAGGATGTTTATCCACGAGGCTGTTGCACACACGGACAACCATCAACTGAAGATCCAAACACTGCAGAGAACACTTCTGGCTTTAAACTCATCACTATACTCCAGATGTCCACACCAAGATATGAAATATCCCAGCGTGTGGGAGAAGCAGGAAAAACTGGTCACCTCATGGATCTCAGCAGGAGAGCCCACAGCCCCCTTTGGGACACTGATCCATGCAGGGCTTGCTGTGATGTCTTCCCTGTCCTCAGACCTAGTGTCTCGAAGTTCACCTGTATATCTCACCCTCCAGGCTGCTCACAGAATGACCTTCCAAACCCAGAGGAACCACTGGCACGAATGACAGGTCTAGCATCTTAACCCCGCCCAAGACGGGGCTCCTCAGCATCCTGAGCTGTCCCCAAAATAGCACCAGGCTGCGCACTCAGGACATCTTATGAAGGCCAATCACAATAATGCCAGTAGGAATGCCTCGTCCCGAGGGATCCCTCTATAAACTTAAAGGATGGTGGTTCAAATGCTTCCACAATAATGAAGGGACTCAAAAGGAACCTACACTCAAAACAGCTGGGGGAAAGTCCAGAAATTCAATTACACTCTGTTCACTTATGGAAGGGCAGGAGAAAACCTCATTTATTTTAGCATTTTATGTGGTTTCTGCAAAGTTCTTCTCGGTGCCAGGGGAAGAAATAGAATAATAGCAGCTCATATTTGAAAAGGGTTTTCCAGTTAACAAAAGACTTTTGCCACTTGCTGGGTTGTGAATTCTACTGCTAGCCTGGGGTGCCTGCTGAGAGGGTGTGCCCTGGAGTTGAGTGTAGGCTGAGAGAGGAGGTGACTTGCCCAAGGCCACCGAGGTCCAGGCAGATCCAGGGCTTTTGCCATGGCTGCTGGACAGTCCAAGCTCCTTGATCTCTAGGATGTTAAGAACCAAGTTAATGAGGCTTTAAATGCTCATATTAAAAGACGGTGACAGAAGAGGACAAATTCAATGTCATAATGCAGTTGAGGCCCTGAGATCATGAGAGTGATATTTGCCAGGCAGGGGCCTTCCTGCAATCGCTGTCCTGCCATCTCCCACTCTCTTCTCGCCTCCCCACCTGCTCCTCCCCAGCCACCATTGCTGCTTCCTTCTCACCTCCCTGAGCCCTGGACACGGAAGCCCTGGGCCTGGTCCATGCGCTTCCCTCCTTGATGATGACCTCTGGGTGCCGTCCTCAGGTTCCACATACCCTAGTCACTCCCAGTTGATAAATGGGAAATAAAATCCTAAACCCCTCAACTGACCGAACAGACCCCCCTCTTGGCCGAGGAGTCCCCAGGGAAACCTTAAAAACTGAGTTCCCAGCCGGGAAGAGACAGGGGGTCTGTTAGGCCGAAGTGTGTCCCTTCTTCATTAACCTTTAACCAGAATGATTTCCTAAGGAGTAAGCAGAAACGATCTCTTGATGACTCTTTCCAAGGAACGGACGACTCCTTCTTTCATCACCTTTAGCCAACCCTCTGAGTCTGTGCCTGAGCTCCTCTCCCTCTTTGCGGATGTGACAGTTGGCCAGTTTCACAACGCACCCCTTCCTGACGAGAGACCAGCAGTAACGGAGGGGCTCGGGCCGGTCTTCAGGGGATGCCCAGTGACAGCTTCTGTGTGCTGTGTTTCACCTTTTGACATTAGAGGGCCATAATCTCCACCTTCGGGTCATGTTAATGCTGCGAGTTGTTCAACATGTGACCCATGAAGAGGTATGAAGCTCAAATGGGCATGGGCATGTATCTCCTTCTCTCATAAATATTCATGGCTCCTCTCATCGCTTATTGAATATGCATGTTCAGTCTCCCCACTCACCACACATTCCTGTCTTATGCTTCCCTCCCTCCGAGTGCCTGTTTCCAGCTTGTCAGAGGCCACGCTTCCCAGCCCGTGGACGTCCACCTGCAGGCTGCAGCCCTTTATGAGAAAGAAAGCTTTCCCTTCCAAATCTCTGAACCTCGTGGTTCTTCAGTCGACACACGAGATCCCTGCAGCACTCTCCTCTGTCCTGGGCTGGGGGCTTTCACACCACTGGGCATGTTTGCAGACTGGCAGGGCAAGCTCATAGTGAGCCCAGAGCACTCAGCAAATGGCCCAGGTGCCACCTGCGAGTCCCAATCTTCTTTGCCCTAAGGGAGTCAGGGGCCGCTCCTCCCCCATGGCTTCCCCTGCAGTGGGACCTCGGGGACCTTGACTCTGGAGGGCAAGAGGTGAAGGCAGACCAGCCCCAGTGGACATCGTGGGGAGGAGTAAGTCTTGTTACATTGCACTGACCTGCTGAGTTGTCCATTTTTGCCGCAGAATCTGTCCATCCTGCTGAAGGCATGCTCGGTGAGGCCACGACCCTGCCCAGACAAAACCCACTCTCCTTTCAGACTTCTCCACTCAGCTCTGAGAAGCAAACCTGGGGGTCGGCTGTCTCCTCCCCGTTTCTCACTCATGTTGAATCCAGCAGCAATGCTGACGGCACAGTCCCGAAGCATTGGCCAGATCCTGCTCCCTCCATTGTCCTGCCAACACCTAGCCGAACCACCCTCATCTGTCCTCCAGCCTCCCAGGGCTCTTATAGCAAGACACTGTCCATTCAGCTCTTTAGGAAAGTTGATCCGATGAGGCCAACTGCAGTGAATTCTTGTGATTTTACCTTGTCTAAGCATGCATTCTGAATAGAGGTTTAACTCTCACACTAGAAGTAAAGCTCAGTCACCCTCGCCCCGGGTTCCCAGTTCTCCACCTCCTCCCAGCTCCTCAAGGCAGTCGATGCAGATGTCGGCCTTATACCACCATCTGCTAGGGGCCCTGCCCTATAGGACAGCTGGATATAACCCAAGGACCCCCACCCCCGCATCGACTGTGCAGGTCTACGCAGCAGTGACCTGCATCCCCACATGCACTGTGCAGGTCTACACAGCATTGTCCCCCACCCCCATATTCACTGCGCAGGTCTACGCAGCAGTGACCCGCATCCCCACATGCACTGTGTAGGTCTACACACCAGTGACCCCCACCTACCACCGCATGATCCCACAGAACTCCTGCCTGCTCCAAACCCACCAATTAGAACTCCCGATGGGAAACCTGCCCAGATTCCAATCAAGGCTTTAGTCCCGGGGGTCTCTCTCTTTCCCTCTCCATCCCCCACCACCTGCTGGTTGAACTCCCTGCTGTCTCCAGACTTCCCATGGTTCCTTGCGGGACCCTCTTCTCTGTGGACCTGGGAGTGATAAATGTCTTCTGTTATTTTGTGTGTTCTGTTGTGCTGTCTCTTCTGTGGCCCACCTGACCAACGCACCCAGACCTAACTCTCTCCCGGCCAGGGATCTCCTGGGGAGTGTCTGTCTTGGTGGGAATAAACTGGACGCGGGTCCGACAAGAGCCACAGGGCGTCTGCCAGCGTAAACGAGTTTCCTGTGAGAGGGACACCTGGTCACAGTCAGACACTGAGGCATCAGACCGTCTGTCAGGATAAAGAAGGATCTCTGAGAGATGCATGTGACACCCACAGCCACCTGCCCTTGAGCTCCATCAGGGCAGGGCTAGAGTTCACAGCTACCCTCCGGAGAGGAGCCTCCTAACCAACTCAGAGGAAAATATAAAACCAGTGTAAAACTTCCTCACGCTCCTGCCAGCCCTGCTCACCTGGCGCTCACCCTCCAGCTGGAGGGGAGGTACCACAAGTCACTGGGCCCGGAATGCTGGGCAGAGGGGGACTCAGAGGGTCTGAGCAGAATGCCAGGCCTGTAAGCCAAACTACACCATCGCTTTTGAATTAAAACCCCTTCATCGGTGCAACGTTCACTGGGCACCATGTACAGGGCCTGGCCTCAGCTGTGGGTTCAGGCGAGAAGACCCAGGTTTCCCTTAGGAAATCCTCAGCCTGGTACATTTGATAAGTAGTCAGGTAAACACATGGTCCATATGGATTTCTTCCCCCAGAACAATTGAGAAGACGTGGTAATTTGCCCACCACACAAAATTGAGTCCTTGTTCAACTCTGGGCCATCCCTGCAGGCGGAGGAGGCTGCCAGATTTGTAAGAATGAAGTGAGGGGAACGCCCTTGGTGCAGGTGACGTTGTTTCGATCCGCCCACTCTCTTTGACCAACGTGTGGAACAAGCACTCCGGGCACCGTGTTAATTTTCACATTATGGTAACCAATTGGATTAATTTGTATTGAATAGATATCATTCTTTGATGGATCCCCTTGTTGAAATTAAAATTCCAGATTAATCCAAAGGAAAATGCCATGAGTAATCGGATTTCCAGTGGAAATGGAAGCGGCACTTGAGTCATTGAGAAGCTTCCCCCATTAGGAGCCATCAGGCCCTGATTCATGTCAGACATAAAGTGATGCAATTAGAAACCCTCACACCTAATTGCCCAGCAGAGCAAACGTGCCGTCGTGTGACACTGAGCCCACGGAGGGCATAAAAGAGCCGTCACCTGAAGGAAATGAAAGCACTGAGGGCCGTCTCTCAAGACGGAGCATTTCAGAAACCATGGCCAGGGAAGGGGCCACATGGGCTGCCGATGGCCCGGTGGGAGGCTGAGGCATGAGAATCGCTTATACCCAGGAGGCGGAGGTTGCAGTGAGCCGACATTGCGCCATTGCACTCCAGCCTGGGTGACAAAGTGAGACTCCATCTCAAAAACAAAAGAAAAGAAAAGAAAAGAAAAAGGTTCCTGAGGCCTCCCCAGCTGTACGCCTCTTTTCTTTATAAATTACCGAGTCTCAGGTAGTTCTTTATATAGGAATTTGAAAATGAACTAATACAACTACAGAGATAGTTGCCGCCTCTGGAGCTCAGATGGACAATGACTCACGGTGGCCTGGACGTCTTAGGTGACCGTGCCCGTCCCTGCCTCTGTGAACCATTTCCATGTTGACAGCCTGGAGTCTTTCCTGACCTCTTGGGAGAATTGGCTGATACTGCTCTGTGTCCTCATACACCTGGACCTGCCTCTGCAGGGACCTCCTCAGTTCTGATAGCGAGAGGCTCCCTGCTTCTGAAGTTCAAGGAAGGCCCTATGCTTTTCTGATACCTTGTCCTCAAGCTCTAACTCTGTAGCATGTGGAACTCCCCGGGCCCCCATGGAGATGGGGCATCAGGCTGTGGCTGGGAATCTGTCTGGAAGACAGGTGAGGGAGAGGCTCAGTCGGCCAGTGCCCCTGAGAGCTCACAAACATGGCCCTGAGCACAGGAACCTGGTCATCTTATGAGGAAGACCTTATTAACCCCAGGAGAATGCAAGCTCCGTGGGCAGGGAATGGCCCAATGGCCACTGCACTGCGTGATTGCGACACATCCTAGCTGGATGAATGGTTCTGACAGCCCAGGATACCGAGACCGAGAGATGTTAACAATAAGAGGCGTGGCCTGGAAGCCTGAGGCTCTGTTTCTGCCTCATAAATTTGGAATCATAAACCCACCTGTTATGAACTGAACTGTGTCGCCCAAAATTCATAACCACCAGGACCTCAGAAGGTGACTGTGTCTGCAGACAGGGTCTTCACCAGGGTGATATAGCGGGATGTTTGTCCCCTCCAAGTCTCATGTTGAAATGAGATTCCCAGTGTTGAGATGGGGCTTCCAGGCCACGCCTCTTATTGTTAACATCTCTCGGTCTCGGTATCCTGGTGAATCGGCTATTGGGAGGGAGGTGATGGGGTCATGGAGGCCGATCCCTCATGAACAGCTCTGTGCTGCCCTCGCAGTCATTAGCGAGTTCTGGCTCTTAGTTCACATGAGCTCTGGTTGTTTCCAAGAGTGTGGTGCCTCCCTCCCCTCTCTGGCTCTTGCTATGTGATGCACTGGCTTCCCCTTGGCTTCTGCGGTGAGTGGAAGCTCCCTGAGGCCTCACCAGGAGCAGATGCCGGCGCCATGCGTGTTCAGCCAGCAGATCGTGGGCCAATTCAACCTCTTTTCTCTATACATTACCTAGTCTCAGGTGTTCCTTCATAGCATTACAAAAGCGGCCTCACATAACGTGTGATTGAGGTTAAGTGAGGTTGTTAGGGTGGGCCTTGGTCCAGTCTGCCTGGAATCCTCGTAAGAAGAAACGATTAGGAGACAGACACACAAAAGGTGGCCTGTGTGTGGACACAGGGAGAAGGCGACATCTACAAACCAAGCAGGCCTCGGGAGTAATCAACCCTGCCCACTCCCTGGACTCCGACTTTCAGCCTCCAAAACTGTCAGACAGTGAGTCCCTGTTGTCTGTGCTGCCCGGTGGCGCCAGGTTAAGGCAGCCTGAATTAATACAGCATGCACAGGGTCCTGGTGACAGCACCGCGATGCCACGCCGTAGGTCATTCAGTGCTGGACGTGCTCTGAGGAGCAGTGCAGAGCTGGTGTCTGCGGCTGGCAGAAGCAGTGCCCCTTCTTCCCCAGGGCTGCTCTTTCTGAACTGCAGCTCAGAGCACCCTGGGAATGGGGTTTGTCCCTGCATTCTCCACACGGCTGGCACAGGGCTCCACACGCTCCCAGACCAGCAGAATTCCAAGTGATTGGAAGGTCGGTCCTTGCCAGGTTCTGGTCAGCTCCCTGGCCCTCCATGGCTGACCTCCCAAAGTGCTGCATTGGGTAGGGAGCTGCTTGGCCAGGGGAAGATTGCCAGCTCCCTCTGAGTGGAACCTCTGGCCTCATGCAGTTTTTCTCTTCTTTTTTTCAAAGACATTGTCAAACCCAAAATATGCATTTGTTTTCATTTGAACCCCAAATGTGCAGAATTTTGACACACTGACGCCCGAGTGCCCTCTCGGCAGCAGGCACGGTTATGGAGCCGGCAGAGCTGTGGGAGTGCTGAGGAGGTTCCCCGGGTTACCCTGTGTTTTAGTGCTATTAACGTGATTGGAAATTGATAATAATGATGATGGTGACACCATCAGTGCCGATATCTTCCACTTCTGTTTTGCACTGGGCCCCGGCCTGGGCACTTTGTATCCTTTCATGAATTCTTACAACGGCCTTGAATGAGAGGATCCCTGTTTCACAGCAGAGGAGACGAGGGTCCTTTGAGATGAAGTGACCTGCCCAAGAACAAGGTGAAGTAACCGTCAAGCTCTAGGCGAGCGACCTGCCCATGACCACACAGCGTGAAGAGCCCCGTCCAGGACAAGGAGCGGCACCAAAGCTCATCCTTCTTCCCAGCATCACCAAGTGCTGGCTTGTTAAGAATTTGCTAATTAAACCCTCCTATTTGGTGTGTTCTTGGGCTGCATCAGGCAGATGAATGGCAGAATCCAAATAGTTCAAGCCATCTGCTCCCTAAATCTGTCGTTTTCGTCTTCCGTCAACTCTGCATTCATTTCCTGTTCACTTGACGAGAGCAGCAGCAAGGGCTTGTCCGCCAGCCCCAACCGCCAGCCCCTCCTGCTTACAGACCCTCTAGGGCAATTACCTAAACACGCCAGGCCAGAGTTCCTGGAATGAACCAGGCCTTGTTGGTTGTAAGTGACAGAAAGCACAAGAGTATGCTGATTTGACTCCCCAGGGAACACTGGCAATGTCTGGAGACATTTCTGATGGTCACACCCGGTGGAGGTGCTACTGGCCTCTGGTGGTGGACACCAGATGGAGACCAGGGATGCTGCTCAGAATCCTCCTAGGCCCAGGACAGCTGCCTCAACAAAGTATCTGCCCCACGTGTCTGTAGTGCCGAGGTCCAGAAAGTTTAGTGAACTTGCCCAGGGATCCTCAATACAGACTAAGCGTCAATAGCGACTGATGCTGGGTGGGAGACATTTACGTTCTTATTTGGATTTATGTGTTATTTCAACTTTTTTATACTGAAAATGTATTATTTAATTTATTTATTTATTATGGTTTTTTTGAGATGGAGTCTTGCTCTGTCACCCAGACTGGAGTGCAACTGCGCGATCTCAGTTCACTGCAAACTCCACCTCCTGGGTTCAAGCAACTCTCCTGCCTCAGCCTCCTGAGTACAGGCGTCCACCACCACACCTAGCTAATTTTTGTATTTTTAGTAGAGACGGGATTTCACCATGTTGACCAGGCTAGTCTTGAACTCCTGACCTCAGGTGATCCACCTGCCTCGGCCTCCCAAAGTGTTGGGATTACAGGCGTGAGCCACCACGCCCAGCCTGAAACATGTATTATTTTATAAAGAAAGCCCGTTATTTTAAAAAGTAAGAGGGGAGGGAGGCCGAGGCGGGTGGATCACCTGAAGTCAGGAGTTCGAGACCAGCCGGGCCAACATGGCGAAACTCCGTCCCTACTAAAAATACAAAAATTAGCCGGGCGTGGTGGGACGTGACTGTAGTCCCAGCTATTTGGGAGGCTGAAGCAGGAGAATTGCTTGAACTGGGGAGGTGGAAGTTGCAGTGAGCTGAGATCGTGCCTGGTGACAGAGTGAGACTCCATCTCAAAAATAAATAAATACATAAATAAATAAATAAATAAGAGGGGAAATGTAGAGCCATGTATTGCCCTGAGAAGTCATGAGTTCTGGGGCCAGAGTGTATTGAGTGTTGATGTGGGAGATTGCAGGGTGCAGAGCAGCTCCCTTCCTGGTGTGTCAGGAGACCTTCAGCAGCAGACGAGTGACCCGGTCCCTGACCAGACACTAACCCTCCCCCAGGTCCTCAGGCACTCAGTCCTCCTGTGGCCCTGGCCACCCGTTGTGTGATAGCCTGCAGAAGACCCATGCCTGACCTGCGCTGCCCTGGCACTGCCCCGGGGCCTCGTTACAGAGTATTTTGCCCATAGAGACAGTGAGTTCATGCACCTGACCTGACTTCCTGGCTCTGTGTGGGCTTAGACAACTGCAGGTGAATGGAGCCTGAACCGAGCCCCACAGGATGTCAAGGCGTGTCCTTAAAGAGCAGCTAAAATTGACTTAGCTTCTGCATTGACTAGGGCCCTCCCCACGGCCACAGAGTGTCCTGTGCCTCCAGGAAACAGTGTACTTGGTGAGAAATGCTTCTGAATGCCCTACATAATTCTTATTGCTACTTCTTGGGGGCCTTGACAGCAGTTTCGCTTTTCTGGACATTTACCTACCTGGCAAGGTTCTGAGTAAGGTTGGTGTCAGAGTAGAAGACCAAGACAGGCATCCCCTCTTCCCTCCTCTCCCACGAGGCTCGTTTCTATCAGACCCACTCGGCTTTGCTTTCTGCCTTGTTTCCATGGTTATTTTATGATGGTCGGACTGATATAAGTATAAAACACTTCAAAACCCACATTGGCAGTAGCCCCAGGGCACACAATGCCTCAAAAACTCCCTCTCCTTTAACAAGGTATATTTTAACTTATTGTCGTTGAAGTGCATTCTGGAAATGGCATTCGAAGCAGAAAGGGTCATTTGTCTTCAAGGCAGATAAGGAGAGAGATGTCTGACCTCGAGGGCTTAGAAATGCTGCTCCCCCCTCCTATGCACCTGCCTTTTCCCGAAGAGTCCCTCCTCTGTCTCCTCCTTAAGGCAGCCAACCTTGTTCAGGGGGAATGTCCTGGCTGGCGTGGTTTCTGCTGTGTGATCAGTGGTTGTCATCCACTCTGCCTGCCCCATGGAGAGGCCGGGCCACTCTCTCCTCGGAGGACCTGAGGTCCCTCCTCAATCCTCCATGCATTTGACACCAAATACATGCTGAGCTCCTGCTATCCTACTGCACACCAGGTACTGCACCTGAGCAGGTACTGCACCTGAACACTCAGATACGGGGAGGCAGGAGCATCCGGGAAAATGCAACATAGCAGAGGCTGAGAACCTTCCTTGCTTGGAAACATGTGAATTTCACATGCTTTGCTTCCATGTGCCTCACTTGTCTTTTTTTCTTTTAAGACTAATTTTTAGAACAGTTTTAGGTTCATGGCAAAATGAAACTGATGGTACAGAGAGTTCCCCTTTCTTCTACGTCCCCAGATATTCAGAGCCTCCCTCACTATCAGCATCCCTGACCGTGGTAGTTCGTACATTTTCACTGTGATTGCTGAACCTGTATTGAAACTTCCTCACCCAGAGTTCATTGTTTACATGAGCATTCACCCTTGGTCTTGTGCATTCTATGGGCTTTGACAAATGCATATGGCGTGTGCCCATCACTGTAGTGTCAGACAGCGTAGTTTTCACTGCCCAGGAAATGCTGTTTTTCTCTTAGTCAACCCTCTCCCAATCCCCAACCTCTGACAACTCTTAATCCTATTTTATAATTATTTTATTTTTTTAAGAGAGGGGATCTCACTCTGTGTCCAGGCTAGAGTGCAGAGATGCAATCATAGCTCACTGCAGCCTTGAACTCCTGGTCTCAGGTGATCCTCCTGCCTCAGCCTTCCAAGTAGCCGGGATTATAGGCATGCCCCCACTATACCTGGCTAATTTTTAAAAATTATTTTTGTAAAGATGGAGTCTCACCATGTTGCCCAGGCGGGTCTTGAATTCTTGGCCTAAAGAGGTCTGCCCATCTTGGCCTCCCACAGCTCTGGGCTCTGATCCTTTTACTGTATCCATTTCCAGCACGTCATATAGTTGGACTTGTACAGCATTGAGCCTTTTTAGACCGGCTTCTTTCACTTAGTAACGTGCATTTAAGTTTCCTCTGTGTCTCTTTATGGGTTGAGAGCTCATTTCTTTCTTTTTTGAGACGGAGTCTCGCTCTGTCGCCCAGGCTGGAGTGCAGTGGCACAATCTTGGCTCAGGCTCACTGTAAGCTCTGCCTCCTGGGTTCATGCCGTTCTTCTGCCTCAGCTCCCTGAGTAGCTGGGACTACAGGCACCCACCACCACGCCCAGCTAATTTTTTGTATTTTAGTAGGGACGGGGTTTCACCGTGTTGACCAGGATGGTCTCAATCTCCTGACCTCATGATCCGCCTGCCTCGGCCTCCCAAAGTGCTGGGATGACAGGTGTGAGCCACTTGTGCCTGGCCCAAGAGCTCATTTCTTTTTAGGACTGAATAATATTCCATTGTCTGGATGCTCCGAAATTTGTTTACACATTTATTGGCTGAAGGATGCCTTGGTTGCTTCCAGCTTTTGGTGACTGTGAATAAAGCTGCTATAAACATCAGTATGCCGGTTTTTGGGTGGGCATAACTTTTCAATGAATTTGGATGAAATATGGAGGCTTGTGATTGCTGGATCATATGGAAAGACTGTTTAGCTTTGTGTGTGTGTGTGTGTGTGTGTGTGTGTGTGTGTGTGTGTGTATGATGGAGTCTTGCTCTGTCACCCAGGCTAGAGCACAGTGGCACGATCTTGGCTCACTGAAACCTCCACCTCTCGGGTTCAAGCAGTTCTCCTGCCTCAGCCTTCCAAGTAACTGGGATTATAGGCGCCCACCACCATACGCAGCTAATTTTTGTATTTTTAGTAGAGATAGGGTTTCACCATGTTGGTCAGGCTGGTCTCAATCTCCTGACCTCATGATCCGCCTGACTCGGCCTCCCAAAGTGTTGGGATTACGGGCATGCGCCACTGCGCCCGGCCTTTTATTTCTATTTCATTTGCCAAGGTCCCTCCTCTAATTTCCTTCGGGCTTCATTCAGTCTTTAGGTCTAGCCTTAGAAATGGTACATTTCCACTCAGTTTTCAAGATTGGCTTCCACATCAGTTCCCTGAAAGTTTCCCTGTCCCTAGCCTGGGGAGAATCCCCACGCTCTGGGTTTCTACACACTTTGTGTTTGCCTCCCTTTCTTTCTGCATCCGCATCACACTCACAAACATCAATCTTCCTATCTAGGTCTGAGCTACAATGGGTAGGGACAGGGACCACAGTCCAGCCTGTAACACTCACAGCACAGCTCAGAGAGGTCCAGGTCACAGAGACTGGGGGACCTCTCTGCCTCAACAGGCTTAGCTCTACCTTGCCTTTGACATGTATCAGCTCAAGAGAAAAGAGCTCCTTGCAGACCCGATGCAGGCACAGAGAGATCTGGGTGGGGTTGGGAGGCGGAGGGTGACCAGCAGGGGCCGCCGTCACACACGCTGGGTGCACAACCCAGGCAGACGGGCAATCAGCATTTCCAGACTTTCATTAAT
This sequence comes from Papio anubis, assembly GCF_008728515.1. NCBI lineage: Eukaryota > Metazoa > Chordata > Mammalia > Primates > Cercopithecidae > Papio > Papio anubis. Next base: position 3,096,815 of record NC_044991.1, on the reverse strand, counting down.
CAAGTCCATGTTTTTCATATCTCAAGTCATGTCTGTCAATTTTAAGTCCTAATTGTTTCCCTTGAGTAACTGCAGAATGTACTTTTCCCAAAAAGGGTAACTAGGTGTGATACGTCTTTCATTTTTCATGTTAACTGGAAATTTTTTCTTAAAATGATAGCATAGACAAGGAAATCTCTTCTCAGCAGAAATGAGGAAGGGAAGGGCAGGGCTGTTTTCAGAGAGGAGGGAATAAGGTCTTAATAATGAAACCCCCACCCGCTCAGCCTCTGTGCAAACCCTGCCCCTCTCAGCATCTGTGCATGACCCCCCAGCCTCTGTGAACACCCCCCGCTTCTCAGCCTCTGCACACCCCCTGCCCCTCCCAGCCTCTGCGCAGCCTTCCTGCTCCTACTGACCTTCTTTGTTCTCTGAACCCTGGCTCTGAGCACTACTGCCTCTGGGCATCCCTTGCACTGCCCTGTGCACTCTCTTGCCCCTCCCAGGCTCTGACTGAGGCCTTGCTTGTGCAGTTCTCTCCTGGCCACCCCACCTCTACTGGAGACTCGGCGTCAGATCCACGCAGCAAATTGCCCACTGGCTAGCTCTCCCCCTTATGCTTCTGCGCTTCTGTTTTAATTAGTGGAATTCTCCTTTGAGGAAGCTGCCAAAGGTGGAACACTGGGAAGCCGCTGTCGGTGCCTCTATTAACCTCACCAACAATGTTCTGTGGGCTTTTGTTTCTGCTGACTCCACCTTCAATTATCGCTTGAATCTCCCCATCTCCTGCTTGAATTGAGGGTCTTCTGGTCTGTAATTGGGGCCACTGCTGTGTCTTCCTGGAGGCTCTCTGTCCCTGGAGTCACTTGCCCTCCTCCTCCTCCTCCTCCTCCTCCATCGTGCTGAGCGCGATGGGAAAGCCATCCCTGGGCTCCCCTTAGCGGGGTGGGAAGGCCTCAGCCCCACTCCTTCAGCCTCACCTGCCACTCTTCTGGGAGTGCCCTTGGCCTTAATGGGGCCATTCACCACCCTCCCTCCCGGCCCCAGCTCCCCTCACCAAAAATCCCAAACTAGCAACACCGAGTCCTCCCGCTCACCCGTGCCCTCAGCCCCCCCCATCCGTTCCCTTCTTAGAAGATGCGCTTCCCGAGCCTCGTGTGCCTGAGACATCCCCGATGTCTGTAAGTGCGACTCAAGTTCCCTGATGTGATCAGCTGGGCGACCAGGAGACTCAGGTTCAATCCATGGACGTCTCAAAACGCCCTTTGGTCTTTGGCAGAGAAGTTTCCTCTAAACCACCCGAATCACGGTCTTGGCCACCGGTTCTTCTGGGACTTCTGTGGCTCAGATGTTCAAGGGCATTTCCTGACTGTACTTTCCTCCCCTCAACTCTGTGCTTGTGTCAATAAAACAAAAGAAACCTGATTGGACATCAGCATGTGGAGTTCTGAGACCCTGGAGTGAAGCAGAGATTTTATAACCCAGACGGGTGAAGCACATTTCTCACTGACAATAAACCATCTACACATTGAAAAAAACAGTCTGCACGGGGATGCCTGACCATACTATTCAATGCAAAGGCCTAAGAGGGAAACACAGAATTTTGTTTTTTTGGGAGCCTCTCATTAAAAAGTTCTTAAAAGCTGTAGAATTTATCATTTGGAAATAGATCTGTAAGACTGTATAATTGATCCTAACAAGGAGAAAATGTTTATATACACACATACAGCATATATACACACACATAGATACGTATATACACACATAGATATGTATATATACACACATATGTGTATATATATCACATACAAAATGTAAAATATCTATATTATGTAAATATAATATATATCTATTTTCTACCAATGAACTGTATTTAGATTCTAACTGAATATGTGCCACTCGTTGTGGGAGAAGCTCTTATTTGCCTCCCAGATATTCATTTTTCTGTTCTTTCTTGCTAACAGAAGTGTGTGTTGGGAGAAGCAGTGAGCCTGCCAGAATGGCTCTACTTCCTGAGTCCCTCTGCAGATAGGGCTGACCTTGTGATCCGTGCGGTCATTGAGAGCTGAAAAGACATCACACAGGGATTCCAGGAAATCTCCTTGCTCTGTCACTTTTCTCTTTTGCTCCTGTTAGATGTAGCTGGGATGGCTGGAGCGACAGTTGCCACTTTGAGGCCTGGAGGGAAAAGCCCTGACATCTGTGAGTTGCTGGGCCAGTGCCAGACACCACCTACCCGTGAACCTCTCATTAGGTGAGAAAGATAAACACCCTCTGATGAAGTTACTGTGTGTTGCTGTTGTTGCTGTTGTTACTCATAAATGGACAGAAATAGCTCATCAATTGTGTTTGTTGACTTGGGTGTCTATTAAAAAAATAGCATAGACTGGGTGGCTTAAACTACAGACATTTATTTCTCACGGTTCTGAAGGCTGGAAGTCCAAGATCAAGGTCCAGCCATGATATGGGTTGGATCTGTGTCTCCACCCAAATCTCATGTTGAATTGCAGCCCCCAATGTTGGAGGTGGGGGCCTGGTGGGAGGTGACCGGATGACGGGGGTGAAGTTCTCATGAACAGTTTAGCACCACCTCCCTTGGTACTGCATAGTGAGTGAGTTCTCATGAAATTTGGTTGTTTAAAAGACGGTAACACCAACTCCCTCTTTTTTTTTTTTGCCCCTGCTGTGGCCTGCCTGATGCTGCTTTGTGCTTCTGGAAGACCTGCCTGCTTCTGCTTTGTGCCTTCTGCCATGATTGGACACTTCCCGAGGCCTCCACAGAAGCAGAAGCTGCTATACTTCCCGTACAGCCTGCAGAACTGTGAGCCAGTTAAGCTTCTTTACTTTATAAATTACTCAGTCTCAGATATTTCTTTATAGCGATGTGAGAACGGATTAATGGCAGCAGTGTTTTGTTTCTGGTGAGGTCTCTGTTTCTGCCTTGCAGACAGCCACCTTCTTCCTGAGTCTTCACAAGGCTGAGAGAGAGAACTCTCTGTGTATTCCTATAAGAGCACTAATCTCATTGTGAGGCCTACACCCTCATGAGCCTACTAGCCCTAATCACCTCCCAAAGGCCCCTCTTCCAAATGCCATGATGTTGGGAGTTAAGGCTTCTACGTGTAAATTGCAGGGGGACAAAAACATTCAGCCCATAACACTAGTACACAAGGGGGTGCCCATTGGTTTTTGATGGAGGTATTAACAGGGGCTTTCTTTGTGGTCAAATGCTTGGGCAGAGCTTTTCTGCTGGATATTGTTGTTGACATTTATATACATTTTAATATATTAAACATTCTACCAAACATTTGGTAGTAGGAAAAAAAACATTTATTTATTCCAATTCTTTTTTCCTATTTTTCTTAATCACAAACACTCCAGCAAGGTAGCAATTTACCATTTTGGAAAATATTGAATTACAGGAATTACTGGTAGATTGGAAGGTTACCAACAAGCCCTGGTTAATATTTTAAAAGGCAAAAAGCATTCCTGGGAATTGCAGTCTCTGTGAATTAGATGCTTTATTTTGGAGAGGTGGGTGGGAAGTATTGGGAATAACAAAAGATTTTGCCCTTGAGGCAGACAGCCCATGGGTGTCAGGGCTAAGGAAGGTTTTCTTGAGAACTGAAGCTGGAACAAAAGTTTGGAGGGATGGAAATGGAGCAGGAGGAGGCTGGAGAAACTAGGAAGGCCCAGACCACACAGGTCTCCTGAGACACACTATGGAGTTTTGGCCTTTTCCCTAAGACTAACCCATGTGTTTCAAGCAATCAGGGAGAGTGTGTTCCTATTGGCTGCTGTGAGGATGATGGATGGACAGGAGGGGCAGCAGGGGCAGCTCCCCTGCTGTGCCTCTGCCGGCACCTCCCAAGAGCAGGTGCTGTGCTAGGTGTGGGAAGCACAGGAACAGATAGAATCTGGCGTTAGTTTGAGGCAGGAATACAGAAAACATACTAGAAGGGGTTCTACTAAAATCTTAATGGTAATTAATTCTGGGTGGTTGGCCATGTGAGATTTTAACTTTATTTCTCATGGTTCTATAACGTTTCAAGATAAGCATGAAGTCATATAGTCAAGAAAAAATTGATAAATATTATTATAAAAGCATACCTTTTGGCTAAGCGATTCTAGACTTTTTTTCTTAAGAAATAACCGGAAGGTCAGACAGAGATGGTAAGGTGAGCGCATGACCCAGCCTATTCTGAAGACACTGCTGAGGAGGGAGGCAGAAAGTGTCCCAGCTTGGGGGAGTGCGCAGGGAAGAGTCCACATTTCAAATTGCAAATGAGATGGTCCCATCAAGTCAGTCACCTTCCAAGTTGCACGTGGACAGATTCAATGATCCCAGCCATCCCCTCCCGAAGTTAAACTGATGAGCAAATGAAATACAAGCGCAGAGTTTGTGGAAGGAATAAATATTCATACTGCGGCCTGTGGACAGGACAGTCTGTCTTTATGATCAGCATTCTCTGTCGAGGGAATCAGCATTAGCCTAAGCTGATGGAGGGGCACAGGGGAAACACATGCACCTCGTGAGTGAGCGGCCGCGCTGCACAGCCGCCTGGCGATGGCCAACGTGCCTTAATCACATTATGCAAAACAAAGACAGGCTCCCGGCTGCTGCAGCTCTGCATCCCAACAACGCAGGTATCTTGGTCCACATCAGAGCCATCTTCTCACAGATGAAAAGGCAAATGCCTTCCAACATCTGGACATTTCATTTCACTGATTTATCACCCAGAGGTTTACTGAGCACCCAGCAGGTTCCGCAACGTACCAGACACCAGGAGCGTGGAGGAAGCCAGACCTCTGGTGCACAAAGCAATGTGCGTGGAGAGTGATGGCTCCGAGCTGGGGGCTGGAGTGTTCTACAGCCTCTGTCTTGGGGGCATTTGAACTGAGGAGAGGTCAGGAAGGGCCTCTCTGGGAAGGAATGTTTGAACTCAGACATAAAGGATGAGAGGGAGCTAGAAAGTGGGTGACAAGGGCCACTGAGGGAGGAGCAGCCAGGGCCCCACCCTCCCAGGTAGGAAGAAGAGCAGGTGTGCAGGCTCACAGACGAGCTCGGCGTGGACGGGTGGGCCAGGTGTCCCTGCGAGCTAAGCCTGCATAGCCGGGCAGGATGGCCCCTTGCATCCTTAGCATTTTCTCTTGAGAGCAGAGGGCTTCTGGTAAATGGGGACACTATCCCATTCTGGCAGTGCCAGGAGAGTGGATGCGGGGAGTGCGGGTGGCAGGGAGAGCAGCGGGGAGGGCTGTAGTGCTGGGTGCCTTTAGCCTTTGTGCTCTGAGCTACCCTCAGAGCTGATTCCATCATCTGGCCCCTGGTTCTCACAGGTGGTTCTGCCAGAGTCTGAGAGCTACATGCCTTCTTTGTGTGCGATGGGATGAGAGACTTTCTCTGGTGAAGAAGCAGAGTTCATTGCCTGTATCTGATGGACAAGGGAGGGAAGAAGGAACTGCTCTGGCCTGAACTCCCCTGAGTGCCCGGGCCAGTGGTCAGCCAGGTGGATTGGAGTCCATCATGGGCTTCCCTGAGTGCCTGGGCCAGTGGCCAGCCAGGTGGGTGGGAGTCCACCATGAGCTCCCCTGAGTGCCTGGGCCAGCGGTTAGCCAGGGGGGTTGGAGTCAGTCTACCCTGAGCTCTCCTGTTGCAGCCCAGCGCCGGGCTCTCTGTGGAGCACACCTGGATTTTGAATGTGAAAACTACCTGGAAATGAGAAAGCAAGAATTTAGCTGAATAATTCTCATTTTTTTTTCCTGTAAATTGACCAAATCAAGTCAAAACATTTTTTTGGGACCCCAACCAGTGGATTAGCCTAAACGCAGTCAGCAGCCACTCTTCAGGCTGAAGTAGGCCACTTCTCTCCCCAGATGGGTGTGTGTGCATGGTGACACAGTCCTGTGAGGGAGACTTGGCCTCACTGCAAAGAGAACAGAGCTCTTCTCTGCAAATTATCCCCAGCTCTGTTGCGACTGGCTAAGAAACCTGAGTAACAGAATTTCCCTTGTAGGCAATGCTATTACAAACCAAACAAATTGCACTTTCAAGTAATAAGATTTTCTTGTAAGGAGCCAGGCGTTAGGCGGCTGGCCTGGTTTTTTTTTTTTTTTTTTTTTTTTTTTTACAGAAATCACTGTTTTCCACAGTAGGGAGGTTTTAAAAAAGGTTTTGCTGCATATGTGGATTAGCGGACAATGAGGTTCAACATTCTTCGTGCTCTCATCAGACCAGTAACTTCCTAGTTCTTGCCATGCGTGCTGCAGATGTGTCTCCAGCCCTCGCTCCTGTGTGGGTTTGCCATCTCAATAGAGAGAACTGCAGATCCTCCTGGGTGTGCAAGGAAAGCCGTGGGATTTTCACACCTGCCTTTTTCCTTTGCCATGTGACCTCAAGTGTTCTTCTAAACTTCAGTTTGTTATTTATTTATTTTTAAATATGCAGGTTTTTATTATTAAATATGCAGGTTGGGCGAGCTGCTGCTGCATCTCACAGCTTTGATTTCTGGTTGTCTGTCTAATGGGACAGGCAACCCTGGCCTCTTCCTCCTTGGCCTGAGATCTGGGAATAGAGGACCTGGGTAACTGAGAGCTGCTGCCCCTTGGCAGCCAGGAGGATCCAGCTCTGTGGGGGTTTGTGCCCGGGGGAGTCAGTGAGCCCTGGTGGAGGTGATGCTGGGAGTGTGCCCTGTAAGATGGCAAGGGCCATCTTCTCCCACATGGGCAGGGCAGTAAGGGTCGAATCAGGCAGAGGTGAGAATCAATCTTTTCTTTTCTTTTTTTTTTTTTTTGAGACGGAGTCTTGCTCTTGTCACCCAGGCTGGAGTGCAGTGGCGGAATCTCAGCTCACTGCAACCTTTGCCTCCCGAGTTCAAGCGATTCTCCTGCCTCAGCCTCTCCAATAGCTGGAACTATAGGCACACGCCACCACACCTGGCTAATGTTTGTATTTTTAGTAGAGATGGGGGTTTCACCATGTTGGCCAGGCTGGTGTCGAACTCCTGACCTCAGGTGATTCGCCCACCTTGGCCTCCCAAAGTGCTGGGATTACAAGTGTGAGCCACCATGCCCAGTTGAGAATCAGAATTTAGAGAGAGAGTGCATCCTGGCCAAAGACAGCAGGAAATGGCCTGGAGTTTAAAAGCCATTGTGGAGCTTTGCCTAGCAGAGTGGAGCCCTCCTTGGGAAGGCACTCAGTTACTGGAGAAGCACCTCGGAGACCTGCAGCAGCCTTGGATGGGGGTCACCCTCCTGATATCAGAGCAATGTGCCCTCTGTGTGCCTGGTCAGGGAGTCAGCATTGGCCAGGGTTGGAGAGAACACCGGGAGGGGCAGGAAGCAGCTCTGGGCTCCGTCATCCCCTTAGCATGTTTGCTGACCTCTGTTCTAGAACTGAGGGCAGAGAAGGGAGGCAGAACCTCCCCTGCCTCCTGGGAGTCCCTAGCTGGGCTTCACCCACTTATTCAACAAATTCGCTGAGCACCTGCTTTGTGCTGGGCGCTGCTAAGGGTCCCGGGGACACAGAAGTGGGCAAGTGGACTATACGAGGCTCAGAAGACAAACGCGGGATCGCATTCACATATGGAATGCGGAAGACTGGAACTCGTAGATGCTGAGGGCAGCATGGTGGTCACAAGTAGGGGTAGAGAAGGGTGGGGAGATGTTGGTCAAAGGGCAGGCAGGCTCAGGACCCTAGGAGGAGGATGGCCTGGAGACCCACCGCACAGCATGGGGACCATGGGAAACAGGGCTGTGCTACGCACCTGAGGTTGCTGTGAGTAGATTTTCAATGTTCTCACCACACACAAAAAGATAAGTATGCAAAGTGGTGGTTATGTGAATTAGCTCAATTTAGCCATTCCATAATGGGTATGAGTGACAAAATAATCTGTAGTGGCCCGTAAATACATTCAATACACTTTTTTATTTTTTGAGTTGGAATTTCCCTCTTGTTGCCCAGGCTGGAGTGCAATGGCATGATCTCGGCTCACTGCAATCTCCACCTCCCAGGTTCAAGCGATTCTCCTGCCTCAGTCTTCCAAGTAACTGGGATTACAGGCATGCGCCACCACACCCAGCTAATTTGTATTTTCAGTAGAGACAGAGTTTCTCCATGTTGGTCAGGCTGGTCTGAAACTCCCGACCTCAGGTGACCTGCCTGCCTCAGCCTCCCAAAGTGCTGGGATTACAGGCGTGAGCCACCGTGCCCGGCCACAATAAAAATTTTAATCCATTGGGAAGGTAAGGATTCCCATCCTAGGGTTATGGGGATCGGTGAACACAACACACAGCATTGGACAGGTGGGATTAACTGCAGTTTACTAGTCATGGAGACTCACAGTCCTGGAGGGGACACCACCTGCCATGCAGGGCCACCCAGGGAGGCCCTCTCAGGAGCAGATGACAGCCAGGTGCTGTGTGGGACAGACCCGGTGGAGGAAGAGGGTGGCGAGTCCCTGGTCCTGCGGGGGTGGCGGTTGGCTTGTCTGAATACTTTCTTGGCCTGGCAGGGAACGGAAACCCGCTACCCGGGGATAAGCAGAGCCGTGCCTGGCCCTCGTGATAAGGAGGGTCGTTTATGGTGGGGGTCTTTTCCAAGGGAGCTGAGTGGCGAGGGACGCTTGCGCTCTGCAGGAAAGGGCGGCCCCCACCCACCTCTGCCCCAACCCCTATCCTTGCTTAGTTCCCCACCAGAGGCTGGCGGCCACCTGACGGGTGCTCTTTGATGTTTACTCCCTCTCCACCCTCTAGATCATTCCGTCAGGTGGGGGGCATTCGAAGCCCTCCTGGTTTTCCTCAGTGGTCAAGGCACACCTAATATTTGGCTTTGATTTTAGGTGTTATACCACAAACACTAACCTAGCTGCTGCTGGGAAGGGATTTTGCAGAGGTAATTGAAGTCCCAAGGCAGTTAGCTTAAGCTATTGAGAGGATCCTGACGAGCTGACCCCGTCAGGTGAGCCCTTTAGAAGGAGAGAGTTTTCTCATGCTGGTCCCAGAAGAGGAAGCCAGAGGTTCAAAGCCTCAGAGGGCTCTGACCTTAAAGATGGGGGCCCTTCTTTAAAGTGGTGATCTCTAGGGTCCAAGGGCAGCCCCTAGCTGACTGCCAGCAAGGAAGTGGGGACCTCAGCCCTACAGCCTCAGGCACCCGGACTCGGGCGGCCAGCTGAACCCACGCTTCGGCCTGGACTCTTCCCCAGAGCCTCCAGGGCTTTTAAAATCCTAAATCACATCCTACGGCCTCTTGCTCAAAGCTTCCTATGATTCTCCATCTCAGGCAGGGTGGAAGTGAAAGCTTCACACCAGTCTGTGAGGATCTACAAGGTTGAGACCCCCATTTCCTGTACTTTCCCCTCATTCACTCTTCACCAGCCCTGGCTGTCCCTGGAGCACTCTTGGCATCCCTCTGCCCCGGGGCCTTAGCGTGGGCCATTCCTGCTGCCCAGGACAGTGTCCCTCCACTGTCCACATGGCTCATTACAACCGCAAGTCCTTCCTGGAGGATCACTTCCAAGGGGCCTTCCCTGCCCTCCCGCTGTGCTGCCAACACCATCCCCTTATTGCTTCTTGGCTCTTTCTCTTCATCACATGTAACCTACTGATGCCCTATGTAACTTGTCTTTCTATATTTTTGTGATTAATCTGCCTCCACTAGGATGTAAACTCCCTGAGGGCAGGGCGGTTTGTCTCTCAGCACCTAGAACAGTGCCTGGTTCCTAAAACACCCTCAGTAGATGTGGACACAGAAGGTCATGCTACAGCCCCTTAGCAGCCTGTCGCAGGGGCATGGATCTCAGAGCGGGGGTTGGAGCCCTGGATCCCAGAGATTGGTCGGCCACTGTGACCTGTGTTACAACCGAGGTGTAGTTTTGGGGGACTCAGGTCTCTGCTGATGTGAGAGTCGTGTCTACAGACAAACCAGACCCCACAGCCAACCTGGAGTCAGCTTCTCTGAACTGCATGTGTTGTACATGGGAGAAAAGACACAATTCTGAGCCAGACCAGAGATGAACAGGAGGAGGCAGAAAGACGCAGAATTGGCTGCCATGCCTTGGAGGATCCCCACACAGGAAATGGGAGCAGAGACACCCAGCCCTGGTGAGTGTGGCCCTCTGCGGATACACCAATGCCCGGCATCGCCTGCTGGATGGGAAACCCTGAAAATGCCTCTTGGAGTTCCCCCGTGGCCCCTGGAGGCTGCCCAGGCAGTGAAGGCCCCTTCCCCATGCCAGGCCTGCAGGGAGCTAATTTCTAAAGATGAGTTGAGGTGCTGTCAATGGAGAGACCAAGCCAAGCCGTGTCCTTTTGACATTCGCAGCCGCCCTTGGATCAGGTCCCGTCTCTCCCTCCCCAATCCTACTTTATTGCCTCTCGCAAAATTATTTGCTTTATTCCCCGCTAAGAAACAAGGTAGCCAGGCTCCATGGTAGGCATGGGGAGGGGGGGCAGTCATCTGGGTATATAAATGGCTTAACGGCGCCTTTCCCACGCCTTCCTAACACGGAATTGAGGCTAATTAAATACCTGTTGTGTTGTGAAACACTCGCAGGATCATTCTGATTTTAAGTATTTATCAGGTCTTTTTAGGCCTCTCTGAGTAGCACTAAAATGAGTAAGTTGCCCACGAGAGCACCATTCTGTGAGTTTCTGTGTTATAGCCCAAGACTCCTTGTTAGTGGGCTTTTAAGTCGCTCGCTAAACGCTGCCAGCAGCTGCCTGTCTGGAATCGGAAACGTCAGGAAGGATGAAGCCCACGGCTACACCACGGTTTCCTGGAGCGAGCTGGGCGGGGGGCAGGCGGGGGCAGCCATGGCGCTGGTACTTTTGCTTATGGACTTCTCGGAAGGGTTTGGATCTGCATGCAATGAGGACAGAAGAAAATGCCGCCAATCAGTCTCTCACGGCGGAGGCCGCGTACATCAGGCTGGAACACAGACGGGGTACGGCTGGGCCTCCACTCAGGCTAACATATGGACTTGCTCGCTGCCAGCCTCCATTTCCGGGGAATATTTAGTTGTTTACAGGAAGCGTCTTGCTTTAATACAACTTGCCTCTGGAGCACCGTTTTGTGGAAACAGAAAGTGCTACCACCTTCCCCAGGCTCCAGCTCACCGCTGAGATGTCCTGACAAGAGCCATCTCCCAGGTGGGTTGTGGGATGTGACTTGGACAGAGCCACATATGTCCCCTGTGCCCAGGCCTAGTGTATTGGAGGCCACTCTGAGCACACTCCTCCAGCTTCTGAGGGTGGCGGTGGCGATGGGGCCAGAGTGAGGACCCGCAGGCCAACAGTTTGGGATGAGAGGAGGGGACTCAGGGCTGCCATCAGACCTTGGTAGTCTGAGGAGGGGGGCTGGGTGGAGACTGCCCTTGACTTGAGCAGTAGTTTCCAAATTGTGATGTGGGGAGCCTCTCAGGGCCCTGTGGAGATGGCGGGGAAGAGACGGGCATGAGTTTCAGATGCAAACCCCCTTCACGGCATCAGAGGAGAGATGCTGTCTCTTTCGTCCACCATCGTATTTCTGAAACAATCGTTGTTCCCCCTTCTCCTTCGTTTTTCTTTCCTTGGTTTCAGTTACCCATATTCAACCAAGATCCAAAAATATCAAATGGAAAATTTCAGCAATAAACAATTCATCAGTTTTAAATTGCAGACCATTCTGAATTGCATGCTTAAATCTTGTGCCGTCCACCCCATCCAGCCTGGACGGGACTCCTCCCTTCGCCCAGCATCTCCAGGCTGTGGACGCTCCCATCCTCTCGTCACTTGATAGCCATCTGGGTTATCAGATCCGCTGTTGTGGCTTCTGAGTGCTTGTGTTCAAGGAACACTTATTTCACTTAACCGTGGCCCCGAAGCACCAGAGTAGCGATGCCAACAATTCGGGGACACCAAAGAGAAGCCGTAAAGTGCTTCCTTAAATGAGAAGGTGAAAGGTCTACACTTTACAGGGATATAAAATAATCGTTTGCTGAGGCTGCTAAGAACTAGGGTCAGAGGGAGTCCTCTATTGATGAAATTGTGAAGAAAGAAAAAGAAATTCGCGCTAGTTTTGCTGTCACACCTCAAACTGCAAAAGTTATGGCCACGGAGCATGATACGGGCTCAGTTAGAATGGGAAAGACAGGAAATCTGTGGGCGGAAGCCGTGATGAACCATGTTCCCGTGGGCGGCCGTCAGGTGCGGTGCTATCTGAGATTTCAGGCATCGCACTGGGGGTCTGGGGATGTGTCCCCCGTGGATAAGGGGGAGCTATTGTACATTGTGACAGTGTACAATATCACACAGCGGCTGCTGGGTTAAAAAGTTAAAAAATAAAAAGGTTCTACCGTTTAAAGGCTTTTTTTGAAGCACAATGTTCGCAGTAAGCTGATGGTTCCTCCTGGATAGGCCAGGAGACAGTTTTTGAGGAGCGGGTGTCCGTGGGTTTGTGCTGTGTCATGGGGGGTGGGTGGTGCTGAGAGCAGCTGGAGGCCCTGAGTCCTGCCCTTGGAGGCTCTGGCTGAGGTGGCCTAGGGGAGAGTGTGCCTGGAAGCCCATCCCCGTTTCCCCGTTTGCCTTTTCCTGCTGGGCACCCTTGGGTTCCTTCCCAAGCAGCCTGTGGCCTTTCACAGAGGGCGAGGCCAGGCAGGCCCCTTCTGGATTCAGTGGTAAAACGTCCAGTCAGTAGGACGACCCTGCAAGCCGGCGTTGGCTCCTTCAGTGGCTGCTGTGTCCTCACACCGGGAGCCACTCCTTGGAAAGTGGTCACTGTCAGGAAGAACCACAACTGGTGGCTTCAAGCAACAGAAAGTTATTGTCTTAAAGTACTGGAGGCCGGAAGTCCAAGCTCCAGGGGCAGGAAGACTGTGCTCCCTGGGAATCCTGTGGAGAGGAGCCCTCCTGGCAGAGTCTGGCCATCTGCAGCGCTCCTGGCTTGTGGCTGCATGGCTCCAGTCTCTGCCTCCATCCTCACGTGGCTACTTTTGTGGTCTCTCTCCACATGGCTATTCTGGCAAAGACATGAGTCATCTTGGATTGGAGTCCACCTACTCCCGGACAACCTTACCTCAACGAATTCCATCTGCAGTGACCCTGCTTCCAAATCAGGCCACAGACTGAGTCCCTCAACCTATCTTTTGCGGGGAGACACAATTTATCTTTAGGCTTTAGAACATGCATTTTCCTCGTAAAACTAATGCCTATTCTCAGAGTATTTTTCAAAGATGGAAAAAGGCATAAATACCCATAACTTCTCCCAGATAATCAATCATAATATTTTTGGACAATATTGGAACCTACTTTAAATATACCTCTGTTCCCTTTTACTTTTTTTCATGCATTGAGAATTTCTGCATGTTGTCAAGTATTCTTCAAAAACAACCTTTTTAAACAAAATCCACAGACACCATGGAATACGACACAGCTATGAAAAAGAATGGAGCCATGCCCTTCACAGCAACACAGATGCAGCTAGAAACTGTTATCCTAAGCAAATTAATGCAGGAACAGAAAACGAAATACCATGTTTTCTCACTTCTAAGTGGGAGATAAACATTAAGTACAGATGGACACAAAGATGGGAAAAATAGATGCTGGGGACTCCTGGGTGGGGGAGAAGGGTAGAAAAAAAACTACCTGTTGGGTACTACGCTCAGTACCTGGGTAACAGATTCACTCATGCTCCAAACCTCAGCATCACGCAATAGAACTGTGTAACAACCTTGCGCATGTCCTCTCCAATTCTAAAATAAAAGTTGAAAGAAAGAAAAGAAAAAGAAATTCAGAGTAAAAGTACAAATCGTCAATACACATAATCGAAAATGCACAATGTCGCTAATACTGGAGAAATACAAATTAGATATGACAATATTTCTGAGTCGTTAAACTGGTAAACACTCATTGATACTTTTCTATGTAATTAAGGGTGTGAGTAAATAGGGACTTTTGCATAATGATGATGGAAATATAAATTGGTGACTCCCTTTTGGAGCTCAATTTTTAGATTTTTATCAAAAATATTAAGCATTGGTACTATTCACCTAAGTATTATAATTTTAGGAATTGATCATTAAAGGAGAAATAAAAATCCTAGTTAATGCACCAAAAAGATCAATATGTAGGTCTGCCAGGCTCAGCACTGAGGACAATATCACATGAATCGGACATGAATATTTCCCAGAGGAAAACATGTACTCCACGCTTTCCCTCCCTGCTGCCGAAGACCTGAGGTCATGTCCTCTTTGCTGTGCGCCTGACTGCCCAATGGGGCACCCCCAGCCCGCAGCCCCCACGACACTTGAGGTTTCCATGTCTGCCTGTCTCCCTGGACCCTGTTGTTCAGGAGGGAGTCAGGAGCCACAGCTCACAGCTCTGAGTTCTGACCATCCAGCCAGGGACCACCCGGGTCGGTGCCCGTGGAGGCTGCAGGAACAACGGACAGAGCGCACTCCGGGCAGCCTGACTTGCTTCTACGAAGGGGCTGATTGACCATTGTGCTCGGTGGTGGGGCTCCCCCTCCCTGGAGCTCGGCTGCTCCCTGGGAGGCTCCTGTCTGCCGGCACTGAGCGGGGCCGAGGCACCCTGCTGAGGCAGATGGGCTGGGGGTGTTGATTTGACCTAACAAGCTGCAGGGATTGCCCCGAAACATGGTCTTTTCTTTCTGACATAAACACAATCTGTTTCCCCAGAAGTGCTGCCATAAACAGACACCAGGCATCCCAACCAAGTCCACAACACGCTCCAGATACTGCGCCACTTGAGCTCCTTTCCAAGGATTTCTGGAAACACGGAGCAGAGAGGGCCCATCAGGGCCATCAGGGCACCTTGCACAGCTGTGCACCTGCTGCACGGCTCTGCCCCACACGCACCCCTCTTCCCATGTCCTGTGCCAGCATCTGATCCCGTCGGCCCCCTCAGAACCGCAAGTGATGCATGCTGTTCTGTCCCATACATGATTCAGATGTTGGAGGCCAGGACTCTGCTTCTCTTGTTCTGCATTTACCAGGCACAACATCATAAGCCAAGCACCTTCATGAAGAGACAGAAGCTCAGAGAGGTCAAGTCACTGCCTGGAGATCGCACAGATAGAAGGCGGTGGAGAAAGGGTCAACCTAGGAGTTTTTGCTTCCTTGAGTTCTTAGTGGGAATCAAAGAGGTCATCCAGCCCGAGGCTTTTCTCACTGAAGACACTTCCAGATCTTTCCAGAAAAAATGCAGAGGCTGTGTGCTCAGTCCTTTGCCTTTTCCCTGTGCGGCATTATCCATTTTCCTCATTAAGTCTTAGACTATTAATAACCAGCCATTTGTCTTAATTCAATAAAAAGATGATTGATCATATTTGCAACGGTTTCATCGAACCCCTGAAGGTGATGGATGGGCCCTGCAGTGAGGAAACCTCCAGAAAAGCCGCGTCCTTGTGCTCGCGTCAGAAGCGGCTGTTTCTCTCTCTGTCTCACCGAACACTTGGAGACAGAATTTATTTTTTAAAATATACATTTAGTATCCTCGAGGATCAATGCAGAGGAACACTTTTCCTTGACATATTGGTGCTGAATCTTGCGTCTCAGGATTAGAGGCTGAATTGGGGTCGATTTCCATGGAGGGGCACTTTCGTTTACCTTTCACTGCGTTTAGTTATGAGCGGCAGAATCGTGTGTGTGTGTGTGTGTGTGTGTGTGTGTGTGTTCCTAGGAAAAGGGGTGTGGGTGTTTGTGTCTTAAGAGATGAGAAAATGAGGCCTCAGCTGGCAATGAGTGAAGCTGGACTCGTGTAGAGTCCGAATGCAATGCCCTTCCTGGCCGCTGGTGGGGGAAGTGATCCTACGGGAGCTGCTTCCGCAGGGGACACGTCCTGATGCCTGCACCTGCTCCCACACCTGTTCATCAGCCCCACACCCTCCTGAGGGAGGCTGCCCACAAGCCAGTGGCCTACACTCCTGTGCTGACAGGCTCCCCCACATTGTGGGACCAGGGCTCCTCACCAGGCATCTCCAGGCCTCCTGATTTAACCCAGTGCAGCCCACACAGCCCCCTCTGGCTTCTCACCTTGTCCCTGCGCTCCGCTGGACCTATGTGCCCCTCCAGACCCCTACAGACCATTGCTGGGGCTCTACTCATGACACTTCACAGCCCCGTCAGGGCCTCTGCTGTGGGCGGAGTGTATGTGTCCTGCAGTTTCACATGTTGAGACCTAATCCTTAATGCAATGGTATTAAAAGGTGGGGCCCTTGGGAGGTGATTAGGTCCTGAGGGCGGAACACTCATGAATGGGGAGAGTGCCCTCTAAAAAGAGGTCTGAGAGAGATCCTTTGGCCCTCCACCAGGTGAGGGCACAGCAAAGAGGTGCTGTCTAGGAATCAGGGAGGGGCCGTCACCAGACGTTCTGCTGGAGCCTCTAGAACTATGTGAAATCAATGGCTGCTGTTTATCGGCCCCTAAGTCTATGGCATTTTGTTATGGGAGCCCCAACAGTCGAAGACAGCCTGGGATGGGTCATTCCTTCCCCCTTAAAGGTGTAGATCTTGCGTAGAAGTCCCTGGGCTGAGGACTGCAGGAACCACAGTGCCCCAACCTCAGCAAAGGGGACACACACGGCCACCCACCCATCCCTGGCCTTCCCCTTCCCTCTGCCTGCCCTTAGGTCTGGCCAGGGGGTCGTGCTGGGCGGCCCACTGTGGTAGCCCCATTCACCATGCCAAAACCAAAATGTCAAGAGGCCAGAAGGGACAGCAGTGAGGCTGACCCGGAGCAGGCTCTGCCTTCCGGGCCTCCTGCGTGGTTTATCTTGGCCAGGTCCCTCGCCGTGGGAGGACATTACCAACACGCCTCCTTTGAAATATCACCTGAAGACTGAGTCATTTCATCCCTTATTGTAGCCAATATCTCAAAACCCTGGAAAAGAGTTCTAATCAATAGGCTGTGAGGATGATGAAAACCTGTGACCAGGAAAGAAACACATTATTAGGAAGATCAAAGGACAATAGAGCTCTAAGAGGAGGAGGTGGGGGTGTCTGGGCCTCGCCGGGTCGATGTGGATGAGAGAGCCCCGTTCTTTTCTTCCTTTGAGAGGATCACGTTTAAGTGGACTCTCTTTTACGTACATTTTCTTCCATTTATGTCTCTGAAGATGAAATCAAGAATTTTTGTTACATTATGTATATGCATATATATGTACAAGTCTGTAGAACCCATAAGCATAAGAACATTGGAGTGGGTTTTTTTTGTTGTTTTTTGGTTTGTTTGTTTTTTTTTTTACCTTTTGGCTCGCAGATGTGTGAGGACGTCAGCCTGCCTCCCAGAGCTCTGCGCATGAGGACACAGGGACAGACCTAGCCATTCTGCGTGGCTGCACCCTCACGGTGTCCACCCCACATCCTCTAGAGTGTGGAGGGAACGGAGTGGGCCAGCAGCAACCCTGCACTCAGAGTGCGCTGTGCCAGGGTCTGCTCCTGGCTCTCCCGTGCGGCTCCATCCTGCAGCCTCAAAACCAGGGATTCTTGAAACCCCCCGGCAGGATCTAGAGAGAAGCAAGCTTGGGTCTTCCTTGTTCCCGAAGGAGGGGTGCAGAATTCACGTGAGAACCGGGCTTCTCATCAGCCCATCACGGCCTGAACTCCTGGTAGAAGATTTCAGACTCCAGATCACCAAATTCTAGGAGGGGGGTGGGATGGGAATATCGACTGATGGAGGACAGGAAGAGGAAGGAGGCCTCATCCCCCCTGAGAAATTGAACAGGGTTTGCAAGAGAAGAGGATGCTTTCTAGAATATTGAACAGGGAAACAGAGTTCTGGAGGGAGCAACGAATTCCCAGGTTTACCACCTGCGCCGTGGCTGGACTGATGCTTAGAGATGCCACATTTGGCAAAGAAAAATACAGGATATCAGCTAAATTTGAATTTCAGATAAAAAATAATTTTTAAAAAAGTGTATCTCTGTTAGAGGCACACTGGTGGTAAAAAACTACTTGTTCGCCAGGCGCGGTGGGTCATGCCTGTACTCCCAGCACTTTGGGAGGCTGAGGCGGCCTGATTACGAGGTCAGGAGATGGAGACCATCCTGGCTAACACGGTGAAACCCCATCTCTACTAAAAATACAAAAAATTAGCCAGGCGTGATGACGGGCATCTGTAGTCCCAGCTACCTGGGAGGCTGAGGCAGGAGAATGGTGTGAACCCAGGAGGTGGAACTTGCAGTGAGCTGAGATGGCGCTCCTGCACTCCAGCCTGGGCGACAGAGCGAGACTCCGTCTCAAAAAACAAAAACAAAAAACAAAACAAACAAACAAACAAAAACACCCAAAAACCAAAAAACATAACTACTTGTTATTTATCTGGAATTCAGATTTAACCAAGCATCTTGCATTTTATTTGGCAGGCCCCACCTGTGGCCGCTACTCTCAGCTCTTCGTCTCACCAGTCATTCATTTATTCGCCAATGAACTCATTTGCTTACAAAAGTTCTATAATTTGATAAGCACAGGGCCAGACTGGGGAGGAAGGCGGGGTCCCTGTCTCTGCTTACGTTCTGCTGTTGGTGGTCCGTTAGAGCATTTGTCTCTCACTGTGCATTACACAGCAGGATCACCTGGAGGTCTTGTGCTGTTGGCAGGACAATGGGCTTCCAAAAGTGTCCAAGTCCTAATCCCTGGTCCTGTGAACATGTGACCTTACACAGCAAAGGGGACTCTGCAGATGTGATTCAGTCAAGGACTTTGAGATGGGAAGATCGCCCAGGCGTGCCCACCCTAATGACACGGGTCCTTACATGGGTCAGAGGACGACATGACGATGGAAGGTCAGAAGACACAGGGCTGCTGGCTTTGAAGGTGGAGGAAGGACCGTGGGCCAAGGAAATTAAAAAAAAAAAAAAACCCACGAGGAAATGACTTCTTCCTTGCAGCACCCAGCAGGAACGCAGCCTCCTGACACCTTGCTCTTAGCCCAGTGGGATCCCAGACTACAGAACTGTAAGGTGGGGAGCGCGTGCACTCTGCAGTCACTGAGTTTGTGGTATCTGCTCCAGCAGCTGCAGAAAATGCAGACTGTTACAATAGATTCCTGGGCCCCAGCACCTGACTTCTGAATTCCATAGACTGCAGAGGGGCCTGAGAATCTGCATTTCTAGCACACTCCAAGGTGAGGCTGATGCTGCCGGCCGGGGACTCCCCTTTGAGAACCTTGACCCAGAGCAAAGGTGTTAGAAAGGGGCAGCTGTGCTCCGTTGTGCAGGGGACGGAGGGGATGACGATCCTGTTCTTGGCTGACAGCAGCCCTCCTAGTGCTGGGATAGGATTCAGGTCCTGGTGTGCACGATATGGAAGGGCTGCTGCAAGGCCCAGGCTGGGACACTCAGTCCCTCCAGGTACCAGAAGGCCTTGTAGGGACCACCTCATTCTCCAGCCTCATTTGCAGACATGGCCTCCAAGTCCAGAGAGTGGGAGGGACTTATCCGGGGCCCCCTGGACAGGCGGTGCCAGCGTCAGCACCAGAGTCTGAGTGATTCCATTCCAGAGACTTTGTCTAGGCCACCAGCAAGAGAGAATGGAGCTCCAGGTATGCAGGGAGAGAGAGCACAGGGAGCCTAAGTGCTGAGGACCCTACAGCCTGCAACGTCTCGGCCACCTGCTAGGCAAGAAGCACAGGGTGGGTGGAGGGAAGGCTCTCATTGTGCCTCAGGATCCCTGGCAGTTCTGGCATGGTCACCTGTAACTGGGACACAGCTCAGCCTCCAGTTCCAGCCCTGCCTGGCATGTAATGACGGCCGAGAACAAGCAGCAAAGTGGCAGCAATTTGTAAATAATTATGCCCCGTGAGAAGCCCAGGCTCCCAGAGGGAGTGAACTGCCCAAGGCCAGGCGGTGGCAGGTGGTGGAGCTGGGGGCGCCACTTGGGCCACCCATCCCACATCCGGACTTCCCGCCCATCCCAGCAGCCCTCGGACAGTGGCAGGGAGGACAGGCTCGGCCGCAGCCGCACACATTTCATTCTCGTCTTCGGCCGATCTCATTTCCTCCCCCGCTGGGCGCTCCTGGCAGTGAATTTATATATAACACGGTGCCCGCCCCTCCCAGCCCATTCCAGGAGAAGCCTCTTTGAAGGCAAAATAGATTCCAGAATGATCGTTCACTAAGAGACATTCATCAGTGAGATGTCCTCCATAAAACTGAAATATCATGAAATCGCACGCGCATGGGCCAGGAGCTGGGCAGCGGCTATATTTCAGCGCAGAACATGGGCCACGCAGAATACAAGCGACTGTTTTTGATAAATTAGACCCCGGTTTACACTGTTACTTGCTTGTTGGAGAGAGTGAAATGGCCATTCAATCAACATTCTGACTCCCAGGAAGGCAGGGACAGCAGCCTCATCCCCAATCAGTCACCGGCACGGCCGCGGGCTGGCTCTCGGAAGGGCCTGGGCCCACTCCTGGCGCCCCGGGGAGAGCCAGACTCGAAACAGCGTGTCAAGGTGACAAATGGTACCTGGGAAGTTTCCAATCATGGGAACGGGGCCCGTGTACCAGAGCCCATCCCTAGCCTACCTCCTCAGCCCTTGGCCTTCCTTGGAGGATCTCCTGGCCCGGGAGAAGGGCCGCTGGCTGGTGCAGGCACCCGAGACATGCCTGTCCTCTGGGAGGAGGTAGCCACGTCCATCAGGCTCTGAGCCTTGCTTGAGCACTCATGAGGGCTGTGACGGGAGACAGGGTGGATAAGGAGGGTGGCTGTAATCTGCGCCTCCTGAGCTCCTCGGGGCGATGTGCTTTGTCTCCTACAAGCCTGAGATCTCCCTTAACCACCCTGCAGAAGATGAAACAGCATCTGCAGGCCCATCACCTGCCTGAGGCCTCATCTGGGTCTGGAGGCAACTCTGGGATCCAAACCCAGGTGTCCTTGCATTAGCAGCCAAACCCCTAAACGGCCCGGCCTCAGCTGACCCTCACTTCAGTTACGATCTAAGTCATGAATGTGGTCGCAGAACTGGATCTAGATCTAACGAAAGCAGGTTCAACAGCCCATATTTGCGAACACTTCCCGGTGGGACGGTCTCTGCTGAGCACTTGGCCGCCTTCACCCCACTCAGTCCTGTCGAGACTGGGACTCCCGGTAGGCTGGAGAAGCAGCCAGGCTCGACACAGTTGATGAACTCGCCCTGGTCAGGAGTACGTGGGCAGCAGAGTCGGGCTGGGGACCCGGTCTGATGATAGAAATGTCTCCGCCTTTGGCCACACTGCACCTTCTGCTGCCGGTAGGCCCCAGACTCCCGGATGGGCACGGCTGAGTCCCTCTCCCAGATGGAGATTTCCATTTGCAGTGGCGAGAAGGGGCTGCGCGGACCCCAGTGCACCCACCCAGAGCTACTGAGGGTGCAGACACGGCACCCATGCCAGGGGTTGCTCCTTAACAAGGCGGCTCCAGACACGAAGTCGGTACCTGGCGAGCTGCTCTCACCTCTGATTTTGAACATGCTTTATAGACATCAATTAAGTATTGATTGATAAACGAATGCATTAAGATCCTGAGAAATGACTCCAGGCACAAAGTAATGACTTGTTACTGTGAAAAATACGGCTTGGAGGCATGATGATTTCTCACCCATCGATGGCCCCTAGTTCTGCACTTGCTCTGGGCAGGAAATAAAAACAGGCAGAAGCAGGATTGGCTGAGACCTGCAGAGATGGGATTTTGAGTTTTGGAGAGGCACTGGACCTGTGGAGTAGAGGAGAGTAGCCTCCAGCTGCAGACCAGCTGCTGATCAGACACTGCACTGTGGTGTCTATCCTCCAGACCTCTCGCCTCTCTGCCCGCTCCCGCTTTGCTGGTGACCTCTCTTCTGCCAGCCTGTCTGGGGGTGAGCCTGCCGCAGGCTGCCTGGCTCTCTGCCCGTGTCCCTCCACATCCACCATCTCCCTGTCCCACCTTCGCCCTGCCTCCCTGCAACAGCCCTCGTTGGGGAGGGTCCAGCCCAGCCACCCTGCCTTCTGGGCTCCGTGCTCCCATCCACCAGAGCACCATCTTCCTGGAGTCCACCTCTTGCTCCCTGTGGCCCCCTGGGCATTTCCACCCAGCGTTCATGCTAGGCTCGCCCTACCTCCCTGTCCTGTCTCAGGTGAGAGCCTGGGAACTGCCAGCAGCTGTTGGTGTCTGTCTGCCCGTCCCTCCCTCCCTCCTCCCGTGGCCAAGGACCCCCTCAAGGGCATATTAGTTCAACACCTGCCCCTCGAGGGGTGCTGTGCCGTGCATTCCACCGGCAGTGGCAAGGGGGCGGGGGTGCACGGTGAGGGTCCCAAGTTCTCCCGGTGGCAAATGACCTAATCACAGGAACCTGTGGGAGCCTGTGGGAGAAGCAGCCACAGATGTGAACAGAGCGACTGGCGTGGGGCAGCCCCCAAATAAGGACTCACAGATGCGATCAGATAGGGGTGCAGTGCCCAAATTAGGACTCGTGACATGATCTCCACTCCCCACGGAGTCCCCACAGGGCACGCAGGCAGTCGGGCTGAGCTCCCAGGAGGGGAAGAGGCCCTGCTTACTCTGGCCATGGCCTCCCTCCCTCCTGCCTTGCCAGCCCCTCGCCGGCCTGGGGTCCTGGCACATGTATGCTGGTGCAGCCCTATCTCCTCTGAACTCCCTTTTTATTTCTTTCTGTTGACTCAGTGCTCCCTTCCCTCTGGGGCCATGAAAGGACCCTTGGGCTCTGTCCTCTCACCTCCTCCCAGTCTGTCTCTGTCTCCCGTGGTGATGTCATCATTGGGTGGAAGCCAGCCTTCTGGGGTGAACCCAGGTCCCTGCTGCCCCAGTGTCTGGTTACGCTTTGCTGGACACCTCCACTCACATTTTCCCAGGACAGCCTTCCCCCCAGTCCTGGTCCCTAAAACTGGGGAGAGCACCTTTCCTGGCAGGTGAGGCCCGAGTGATTTAGACCTGAGCAGCTCTGGGCATTGCACTCCTCCAGCCACAGAGAGATGAACCTGAGGACCGGGTACACAGAGGGGACAGGAAACGTTGGCGGGGACCCTGGCTTTCCCTCTGAACTTGTTACTGAGAGGACAGAAGGTCCCTGGCTCCTACTGCTAACTTGTCAGTAGAGGGCACCCAGACACCCGGCACTGGGAGCTGGAAAGAGCCTGTGTGCCTCCGTCAAGCCATACCTGAAGCCTGGTCTGCACTTGGACTTGTCACTTCTGTGGGTTGACAAAGGCCCTTTTGCCTTAGTGAGTTCTCAATTGCACCTGTACGAGTATCGGTTAGTACAGGCCACCTAAACCGTAGACTTGCAGGCTGGGAAGGAGCCTTACCTTACCTCCTCTCCTCCACCTGCCTTCCAGAAGCACCTCCGCAGCTGACGCACAGCTCCAGGGAATGGCCGATGGGGACAGACCATGGGTCAGGACTGCCTTGGGTCAGGACCTGGGATCTTGCTGCAGCTCCCCTGACCCGTAGAGAAACGCCTGGCCTGTGCAGACGCCGAGCAACCATGCTAGGAGTGGAGCTGGCCCATCTCGAAGGCCCCCTTCTGCTGTGGCATTTCCTGCTGCTGGAGGAATGAATGTCAGCCGGTGCTCTCTGTCTGGTCTGAAAGGTTGATGTGAATTGTGCACTTGATTTTGGCAGCTGACTGCGCTGATTCTCCAGCCCTAATTGTAATGAGCATGAGCATGAATGTCTTGAAATATAGACACATACGAGCTGCCAAATACAGTGAGTCATCATATTCCCAACTTTCAGGCAAGCTTGGGTGCCAGGGTAAGCGACCTACACATCAAAGAGATGGAGTCCTGGCTTCTACCAATGGTGAGGCGGGGAGAGCTGAGGCGGCTGCTGTGGCTCTGGGGTGGGGCTGGCGCATATTCCCTTTCTGTGAATCAGGGGTGCCTGAGGGTGGCCGAGGCGGGAGGGCTAGTTAGTCCTGTGAAATTCGAGATGGGCATGGCAAATCATCTTAATAAAAGGCTCTCTGAAGAAGGTAAGGGGAGTTGGTTGGCAGGCGCAGAAGAGACCTAGGTTGAAAGCGAGCGCAGAGAGACAGGTGGTGAGCCTACCCACAGGGAGTCTGAGCGTGTCGTGGCGTGAACGCGCGATGTGTAAATGTAGTATGGTGTGTGCATGTGAGCGTGTGTGTTGTGGGTGTGTGAAGGGTGTATAAACGTGCATGAGTGTGTGTATGTGAACGTGTGTGCATGTGAGTGTGTGTGTTAATGGAGTGTGTGGTGAAGGGTGTGTAAGTATGCATGAGTGTGTGTGTATGTGAAGGCGTGTGTGCATAGAATTAGTAATGTCATTGTAGGTATGTATGTGTGTTGTAAGGTATGTAATGTGTGAAGGGTGTGTGTATGTGAACAGTGTGTGTTAGTGTGTGCATGTGAGCGTGTGTTGTGGGAGTGTGTGTGTGAAGGGTGTATAAACTCGCGTGCATTTGTGTATGTGAACGTGTGTGCATGTGAGTGTGCATGCCGTGGTGGAGTGTGTGAAGGGTTTGTGTATGTGGTGATGTGTTAGTGTGTGTGCAGCAAGTGTGTGTGTTGTTGTGGGGTGTGTAAGCTTATACAGGTGTGTGTGAATGTGTGTGTGCAGGAGTGTGTGCATGTTGTGTGTCTTAGGTGTGTGAGAGGAATTGTGTGTATGTGAAGCGATGTGGTATGAGTGTGTGCATATGTGTGTATGTTGTGGGTGTGTGTGTGAAGGGTGTGCATGTGAGCGTGTGTGTTAGTGTGTGCATGTGAAGCGTCTTTGTTAATAGATGTGTGGGAGGTGTATATAAGAGTATCGTGAAGTGTGTGTAGGTGAACATGTGTGTGTGTTACTGTGAAATATGTTGTGGGGGTAATGTGGAGGTGTACAAGCATACATGAGTGTGTCATATGAAGCGTGTATTTAAGTCTGGCGTAAAACACGTGTGGAGGTGTATGAGCGTGTGCATGGAGGGTGTATAAGTGTGCCTGTGTGTATGTGAATGTGTGTGTGTTAGTGTGTGTGTGTCAGCGTGTGTTTTGTGGGAGTGTGTGAGAGTGCATGTGGAGGGTGTATAAGCGTGCATAAGTGTGTGTGTGACTGAGCTTGTGTGGTCCTGCACAGTTGTGTGTGCTTGTGTGCTTTTGTATGTGCAGGCATGTCTGCAGGTGCCGTGTGTGTGCTCACCAGAGACTCTGGCCCATGGGTGCATGCGTGTGATGTGCGTATTCAATGTTGGGGAGACTCTGGACGCACTGATCCTCCTGTGAGCTTCTGCACTGCAGCCTAGACTCTGGGTGTGCCCAAATGGGTGAGGAGGGCTGCAGGCACAGCTACTGGTGCTGGTGTCTGGAGCTGTGGCCCCACTCGTCTACACCAGGGTCCTGGGAGGGCCAACAGGGGCACGGCTCCCCTCCTCGACTCACAACTGTGTCCTGTGAGGCTGCTGCATGGCTGGTTGTCCCATCCACCTCCCTTTGTCCAGCCTGTGTCTTCTCCACTCTTGCTTGGTGAAACCTGCAAGGCCTTTGGGAGCTCCACCTTCTCCATGGCATCTTCTCTACAGGCCTCGCAGGCCTCTCTGCAGCCCGGCCACGGTGCTTGGCGTCCTATCAGGAGCTCTCCTTCTCTGCTGTAACACGGACCCTTGTTTGCGGGGCTCTCCCTTTGTGCCTGTCCATCACCTCCCCCAGGGCAGGGTCAGCCAGCACCTGGCACCGAACAGTGTGCACTGCAGCGTCGATGCTGAGGACGAAACTGGCTCTCACACCCTCCAGATGGTGGTGTGATTTTGAGGACTTGGATCTCAGCCATCCCTGGGGCAGGGGTCTTTGTCACTCTGAACCGGGGAAGTCTCTCCCTCCTCCTGCCCAGCTCTCCAAGTGACCCTGAGCAGGTCCTTCCTTGGGGTTGCCTCTGTAGGATTGAGCTAGATGCTCCCTGAGTTCCCTCTCGGAGAAGCTGGGTTATGCCTTAACTTTCCCCTGGAGCTTTCCAGAGCCCCTGGATCCTGCCAGCGTCACTCCCAACAGTGGCCAGAAGGCGGAATGAGAGTCCTGCTGCGGTTCCTGGACCTGACATTTCAGGAGATCCTGGGCAAACCCCACAGCCCTCACCTCATTCCTCTCAGCCCCGATGGGGCGTGAATCCTCCCAGCTGCCCCACAGAGCCATCAGCAGCTCAGATTCCTGAGCTAGCCCCCATGGAGCCAGGGAGGAATCCGGCAGCCAGTTCCAGTCCTGAGGAGGATGAGGGGCAGGCTCATGCAAGGACGGAAGGATGGAAGATGGGATCTGGGAGAAAGGAGGGAAGGGGAGCTGGGCTCTGGGGCTTTTGGCTTCTGCAGCCACTTGGATAGAGGTGAGAAAACTCAGAGAACAGTGTGGTGTGGAGTCCATGGTCCACTTTGGGACACTGCATGGGGACTGTCAGATGTGTACCCCAATTCTCAATCCCCCACTTCTTCGCCACAGAGGTGGCCACGTGCCATGCCCAAGAACTACTCTGCCAGCTCCCCTTTCAGAGGGTGGCAGCTATAGAGAAATCATCAGAGCTATGGGTGGGGAAGGGCCGCCTGGGCAAAGTCCCCCGAGGGCTGACCAGGCAGGACTAGCCTCCTCTGCTTTCTGGTCTCACCTTCTTCCTGCTGCCTGGAGCAAGAACGTGACTGCTGCAGCTGCTGACCAGAGGTGACGTGGACAGTGGTCCATGTGAAAAAGGTCAGAACAGAAAAGATGGACACAGCCTGGTCCTGGTGACCATGCAGTGGCCAAACCAGACTCTGACAGCTGGTCCCAGACTTTTCTACAGAAAGAAAAATGAACCTCTTTGCAACTCAAGCCCTTGCGTTGCAACTCAATCTAATTGTTCCTGATACAGACCTGTTCCTTTGGAGGGCCTTGGGACACACAGAGGGGGTATCGCAGATAGGACCACTGGGAGGTGAAGAGGCTAAGATGCTAGCAAAGGGCAGGCCTGTGAGAGAGCCCTGGAGGGTGGGTGACAGCAAAGCTGACAGAGGGGGTGTTTTAGGAAAAGCCATGGGATGCTGCATGTCACAGGAGAGTAGATGGCCTGTTGGATTTGAAGACACTGAGGTCAGGACCCGACCTAGGACAACTTTGGGCTGTGAGGTAGGGACCTGGGGTATAGTAAGTACTTGGTTATCAAGGGGAGAGAAGGAGCCTGCAGTCCCCGTGAAAATGCTTTTGAGAGACGGGAAGGAGCTGGAAGGGTCTGATATAAGGATACTGAAGAGCAGCCTTGGAAGCCCACAGAAAAGACGAGCTTTTAGAAAATAATAAGGAAGGCTTGTGCAGAGGGTGGGTCCCGGGCGCCGCAGCGGGATTGGCCTCTAGTCGGAGGGAGCTTGGGGTAGGGGAAGATGTGAGTGGGTTTGTACATGCACTGCTGTGAGATGAGGGGGTTTGTATTAGTCAGGGTTCTGCAGAGAAACGGAGCCAATAGGATAAACGTGCATAGGAAGAGATTCGTAAGGAGATACTTCATGCGATTCTGGAGGCTGAGAAGTCCCACGATCTGTTGTCTGCCAGCCGGACACCCAGGAATGCTGGCGGTGCAAGTTCCAAGACCTGAGGGCCGGGATCCAAGGGTGTGGACTCCAGTCAGAGCCTGAAGCCCTGAGAACCTGGAGTACCAATGGCCGGAGAAAATGCATGTCTCCCCTGGGTCAGGCAGAGAGAATCCAAACTCCCTCCACCTTTTTGTCCTATTCAGGCTTCCACAGATTGGACGAGGCCCACCCACCTTGGGGAGGGGCCACCTGCTGTGTTCAGTCCACCAATGCAAACGCTAAGCTCTTCCAGAAACACCCTCCCAGACACCCGGGAAGTCACGTACCCACTCTCCGGGTGCCCTGGGGCACAGGCAAGCTGACAAGCCGGTTACCCCTCAGAGCTCCTGCTGCCTCGCCTGCTTTCTCTCGGAAACGTGAAGTGTGGCCTCAGCTGAAAGTGAGGTGAGCGTGCGAGTGTGAGTGTGAACTTGTGTCAGCGTGCGTGTGCATGGGTGGAGTGTGTGTGCATTTGATGACGATGATGGAGCCCAGTGACCCATCATCCACGGGGTGTCAGAGCCTCCTAGGATGGCCACACTGAAGGTGCGGAAGGAGGCAGCTGGCTCAGCATCAGATGTTTCCAGCATCCGCGGGAGTGAGCTGGAGGCTGGTGGGTGGTTGTGATGTATTTCTTTCGGAATGGATCCTGCAGACTCTTCTCCCTCCCAGTCTCTGGTGCCTCCAGACGGCACAGCACTGGAAGGAGGAGGACACCAGCAGTGTTGCTTGTTTGCTTACAGAGGGTGTGCAGCAACAGCAGTAGCCTGGGGTCAGCTTTGGGAGTACCAGGGATATTTCAGGGTTTTAAGCCAAGGGATGACACAGTGGGCTTACATTTAGGAAAAAATGCTTCTGGTGGAAAGGACAGGGAGAGACTGAATAAGTTTGGGGTAAGTGGCAAAAATCAGAGAAAGAAAAGCTTCCAGGAGGTCTGAGCCCAGGAAAGTGACCGTAAGGATCCGAACTGAGGAAGTCATCCTGGAGGTGGAGGCATCAGGCCCAGCTGGAAGGATTGTGAGGGTGAAGAACCTGCAGGACCCATTGTGAAAGAAAAGAAACAAGCTCAGTTTTGAGTATTTTGCATTCTTCACTTGGGGGGGAAAACAGAGCCATAAAAATTGCAGGCAGGTGTGCATCATGTCTTGGTAATTTCCAAAGGATTGCTTTTAATATGATAGGCACATAAAAGATTTTAAAAGCAACTGCTTTACATATACATTATCGACTGCTCCAGGAGCCTTATGGCACCAAGGGAGAGCTTTGCTATTAACCACAGCTCCATGGCAGCAGGTAGCTGAGGGAACGTGAGGACATCAGAACTGGGGTTCACAGGAGGTAAAACCTGCAGCTGCTTGTAGGAGGCCTCAGGCTTCCTGCACCCGCCTCTGTTATCCTCTGGATTGGGGCAGCCAGCACAGCAAAGAGCTGGCCCCCGGAGCCCACAGCCTGCAGGGAGACAGACAGGAAAAGAGATGATGAGACGCCCTCTCATCATAGCAGGCACTGTTTTACCACGGCACGGCAGGAAAATCACCTAGATTTGCTGGGGCATCTGTTGAAATGAGGTAGAGAAGTTTCCTTCTTCACAATCTCCTGAATTCTTTCCCGGGGAAGTGACGAAGGGGTGACGTTGTTGTTGCTCAGAAGTTTCTTGACGGCCTGCTTGGGGCAGAATGTGGGGATCTGAAGGGTACAGGTGTGAGCACAATTCTTCATGGATTGTTGTGTGAGATGATGAGAAAGGAACTCACCCATCTCTCTGGAGGGAGGAGGAGACATGGGGGCAGGGGGAGCCAGAGGTGACAGAAAGTGACGCACACCCCAGAGTCACCCCTTCTATCACGCCCAATATCTGTGAGGCTGCTGAATTTCCAGCCTGCTTGGCCATGAGTGGGTCTGCGGAGAAACTGGTGGGAGCTCCAGCCTTTGGGTATAGCTGGAGGCATGAATGTCTCACCATGCCTGTGAGCATGAATGCAGAGAGGCAGCCAGGAATAGGGGGGTTTGAACAACGTCTCCCAAATTCAGAGAGGCAGAAAGACCCTGGCTGACACCTGAGTTTCTCGTGTTACTTCACGAGGTGTAGATGATATGATGATGCAAGAATCCAAAACTTCTCCAGACAAATCCGTAGGAGTAGTAAGAGATCACTGGTTAGATTTTTTTCATTTGTTGAAATTCCATTTCATTCTTATTTGAATCTATCCATTTTATTGCAGGCAAGTCTTTGATTCCATCGTATTTTTGAAATATTTGCTATACATATTGTGCATGACAGCCCACATATCTGAAGTCTGACTTTGTTCTTTTCTCCTTGCTTCCTGTTTTGGCTGAGTTTTGCTCTGTCTGGCTGGCTAGTTTATTTCTACAATTGTGTGATTTTTAGTTATGAACTCATATGGATTTGATATCTATGGAAGGTCTCTGGGGAAGCAAGCTTTTTCAGGACATGAAAGGGCTTCAAATATTTGGGGAGAATTTTCTTCTTGTGCTGAATCCATGGCTGAGAAAGACACTTTTCATGGCTTTCTGCTTCTGTCGGACCATTCCTCCTTTCCCACTCATCTTTTCCTTCTCTCTAGCCCTTCCCGACTCCTGGCTTCGTGGGGGGTAATTTCCAGTCCAGCTATGAATGACTGGGAAAGAAATATTAACATTTCCACGGTTGATTTTAGATGTATTAGCTTATTCTTGCTTAATGTTGGTGATTGCTTTATATATTTTTAAGCTAAATTATTATGAGCATACAAATTGATCATTTTTCATCTTCCTGGTAAAATACTTACTCTTTTCATCCTTTCACTTTTAAAAAACGTAAAAGCAGTATTTTAAATTCAGAAATAATTTTATGTATTTATGAGGCTCAATGGGATGTTTTGATATGTGCGTACATTGGAGAAAGGTTAACTCCAACTAATTAACGTGCCCATCACCTTACCTGCTCATAATTTCATCACTTTTCATCCAGCTAGGTGGCGTAGCCTACCGCAAGTTGATTTAATCCTAGCTCCTCTGGGGAGATGAAGAACATGAGAGCCATTATCCTGAAGACTTTGCTAGGTCTGAGCCCTTGCTCTTGCCTCCAGGACCCACTGGCGTTCCTTTCCCTAGCAAAAGGCAGAGGCCTCTGTGGGCTCACGACCCACGCAGCTGCATCTGTGAGTTGCATGTTTACAAACGGCCTGTCTCCTGGAAATAAATCTTTGCACTTTTCTCGGGAAATATAGTCTATAAATCACTGTGACATTTAAGATGAGGATCGCCTCCTCCCGCTCCTCTGCCTCTAAGTATAGGCCCCCCACGCTTGCTGCAGAGCCTGGGAGGTGGCCAGCCCAACTCTGTCTGGCTGGGGTAGGGACAGTCACTTGGAGATGAAATCACTGACATCTTCAAATGTCAGCTTTGTCACCACCACAATGACCTTGCATCGCAATGAGCGGAAAGATGACTTTGTGAAACGTTAAGCAGGTGAGTTGCCCCTGCTTCGTATTCGTCCTGGTCTTAGAATGCCACTGTTGTCATTTTGGCATTCGCTTTTTAATGCTGTGATGATTAATTTTATGTGTCAACTTGGCTGGGCTAAGGTGCCCAGCTGGTTGGTCAAACACAAGTCTAGATGCTGCTGTAAAGGCAATTTTCAGATGTGATTAGCATTTAAATCAGTAGTCTTTAAACGAAGCACATTACTCTCTGTCATATGGGTGGGCCTCATCCAATCAGTTGAATTCTTCAAGAGAAAAGAACTGAAGTGCCTTAGAAGGAAAGAGTTCTGCCTTCAGACTGTCTTTGAACTTAAGACTATAGCATCGGCTCCTGCTGTAATTTCCAGCCTGCTGGCCAGCTCTGCATATTCACACTTGCCAGCCTCCACAATCGTGTGAGCCAATTCCTTAACTTCTCTTTCTCTGTGTATCCCTTTGGTGCTGCCTCTCTGGGGAGCCCTGACTAATACACATGCAGATGATACGATGCCCGGCATTCTGAATACATGCACTAAATCCACCACGTTCCCACATTTATAGATTTGGATTAACACACTAACTTACTCACGTTTGCAAGTATAAATTAAAAAAAATTGCTGGTGCCAATTTCAAAGTTTTGCCATGAGGTAGCTTGAAGGAATGACATTTTATGTAATTCGCTCAAGGCCGTAGGACATGCGATCAGGATGTAATGCAAAGCAACTCTTATTGGGCCCTCTGCTCTGATGCCCCTCACATCTACCACCTCAATGGATTAGCGCTCTCCCTGCAGACACCCCTAACCCCAGCGCTCTCCCTGCAGACACCCCCTATTTAGGCGGCTCTCCTGCAGACACCCCTAACCCCAGCGCTCTCCCTGCAGACACCCCTAACCCTGAGATCTCCCTGCAGACACCCTTAGCCCCAGCTCCTACCTATTGTTTCTTTAATGTGCTCATCACACTCCAGCATGTCATGTATTTACTGGCTAAATTGCCTTTTTTAATGTGTTTTCTTGAGATAAATGTCAGCTCACAGAACCTAGCACCTGGCACATAGTAGATGCTTAATTCCATATCTGTTGGAATTGATGCAAATAAATGAATTATTGTCAAGAGGGAGGGAGGGAGAGAGAGAGAGAGAGAGAGGCAGAGCTGTAGCTCAGGGAGTCAAAGTGTAACAGAATGAATGAATGAGTCTGGGGCTCTGTCAGACCAACTTCAAGTCCCAGCTCAGTCACATGTAAGGTCATTTAGCCTCTCTGCATCTTGTTTTTCACATCTGGAGTGAGTAGTATGACTTGGAGTTCAGTACTCACCCAGATAATGAAGAAAAGCACAGAGCACAAGCCCGGTGCATAGTCCACACTCAGTGTGAAGGGCATGTTTTATTTTTGTGGGATCCCATAGCACTCTGCTGGCACCCTGTTGAAAGCACCTTCCCCACCTTGGAGTCATTTGTCTTATAGGCACTTTCGTATTTTGTTAATATTTACAAGTGTATATTAAGCCTCTCTTTTTCCCGATCGAGCCTGCTGTGGTGCACTGCAGGCTGGTGCATACAGAGTGCTCTGTGGATGCTTGCTGAGTGCCTGTGTAAGAGGATGGACAGATGGGTCTAGTGGGTTGCATGGCCTGGCTTTCTCCATCCATTTATTTAGATGTGCATTGCCCTGTGTGGCAATACTCTGATAGTAGATCTTAGGCAAAACTCAATTTACAGAGGACCCAAGGGTCAAAATCCAAGTCACAGCTGTACTCTGGCACCAGTGATAAGCGACTTAGACAGAGCAGCCTACGACCCTTTACACAATTTTCAAAGTCATCATTCAGTTTAGTCCCCACGAGCTAGATCTGATCATTGTCTCCAGGTGGTGAAGCAGTGATCGACGGCTATTTGGCAGTGAATGAGAGTCCCAGATCAGCTTGAGTGTGGCTGTGAGAGGAGCTGTGGCTCTAGGTGGCATGTTCCCCTACACCTTGGACTTCATGCTCGAGGGGCACAGGTGTGAATGAAGGAAGGCGGACTTTCCTCTCTAGCCCAGAGCTAAGGATGACTCCACTATAGGGAAACTGCTGGGAGGGTGCTTGGTCTGAAGGTTTGTGTCCCTTGAAATTCGCATGTCGAAACTATAACCCCAAAGTGATATATGAGGTGGTGGGAGGGTTGGGAGGTGATTAAGTCATAAGGGTGCAGCCCTCATGAATGGGTTTGGCTCCCTTGTAAAATAGACCCCAGAGAACTCTCTAGCCCTTTGCCTACTATGTGGAGACACAGCAAGAAGACAGCCATCTATCAACCAGGAAGTGGGCCCTCTTCAGACACTGAATCTTCTGGCACATTAATCTTAGACTTCCCAGCTTCCACAACTGTCAGAAATAAATGGTTGTTGTTTAAGCCGCCAGTCTATGGTATTTTGTTATAGCATCCAGAACTGACTAAGACAGAGAGGAACATAAATGGAGCAGGAAAGGGAATTGCTATGAACTGACTGTGAGTGTCTCCCCCAAGATTCATATGCTGAAGCACTAATTCCCAAGGTGACAGTATTTGGAGGAGGGGTCTTTGGGAGATAATCAGATTTAGATGAGGTCTTGAGGATAGAGTCCCCATGATGGATCCCCATAGTGGGATTAGTTTCCTTCTGAAAGGTGACAAGACCCTTTCTCCCTCCTTCATGTGAGGACACAGCAGGAAGGCAGCTGTCTGTGAGCCAGAAAGGGAGCCCTCACCTGGTCGCCCAGCCTGTTGATGCCTTGGTCTTGGACTTTCCAGCCTCCAGAATAGTGAGAAGTGAATTTCCACTGTTTAAACTCCCCTGCTTGTATTGTCTTATTGTAGCAGCCTCAACAGATTAAGACAGGACTCTAGGGGAGAAGAAGAAAGATGGCCCAGATGAAAGGAAGTAGGGAACGCAGATCTTCAGAAGAAAGAGGCTGTAATTTTAGACACTGGATGTTAACCTCAGAAGGGGAAACCCTGGAGCTGTGAAGCCACAGAGGCACTCTGACCCACTCTTTCTTTCTAATAATACTGGAAAATCATCTCACTTAAACTAGCAATAAAAGCTTGTGATTAAATGCAAAGTTAGTATTAAAAAAAGGAATAATTAGCATAGTAATATCCCTACAGATGCTAAGGGACAACAGAAAGATATGGTCCCAATAAACCAAAGAGTTTAATCTTTCAAAAACAATATACTGTTCTTTGACAAATAACAGAATTTGTGAAAGAATAGCGTATATCAGAATTAAAATAACACATAAATAAGATGACTGGATAAGTAGATGACAAATAGAGCTCACAGAATTTAGTAAATGATTAGAAATAAAAGAAACATCATTTTAGAACAAGAGAGATGAAATCAGAGGAAATACACAAATAAATAACCGTCACATATAATATGAACAGATACATATAAAATGTAAAAATGGAAGTATTTTAAAAGAAGGAAAATTAAGAAAGACATTTAAAATATTTGAAAGTAATAATATAGAAGACTAGAAGATTCAACATATGTATCATTGCAGATGCTGAAGCAGAAACCAAAACACAGTACAGAATGAATACTAAAGCCAATACTTACGAAAAAAACTTCCTTAAATGAAAAAAAAAAAAAAAAGACTTAAATATTGGGAAAGAACATACCCCGTTTGGGAAAGTCCACCTGAATGGTCAATACAAAAGCATATTCTAGTAAATTATTGGGCTTTAGATTGAAATCCAATTATTTGGGCATTCATGTAAAAAGATCCAGAATCTTACAGAGGAAAGAAAATCAGACTGCATCAGACTTTTTGACAGCAAGTCTTTATACCAGAAAAAGAAATGGAGAAAAAGATTGAAGATACTCAAGGAAAGACAATGTGAGCCAACCAGCCAGACTGACCTTCAGGCATACATCCATATAAAAACTCAGAGAATATTATTACTGTGAAGCCCTCCTGAAATGCCTAATACCCCACACTAACTATGTATACTTCCACCACCACTTTGCCCTCATTTTTGTTATATGAAGCTGTTTCTTAGTTAATGTGGGGTACCAGCACCCAGAGATGCTAGTTAGCATGGTGTACTAGGACCCAGAGAACTACTTAGCATGGTGTAACAGCACCCAGAGAACTACTTAGCATGGTGTACTAGCACCCAGAAAACTACTTAGCATGGTGTAACAGCACCCAGAGAACTAGTACTAAATGATGACTTTGAGGAAAGCAGTGCAGTATACAATGGCTATATGCTTTAACAATGTAATACCCAAAAAATTATCAAAACTGGGGGTGAAAGGAAGAGGGGAATATGTAAAAAGTGGAGTAATCTGACTGATTGTAAGTACTAACTGAGAAAGAGGGCAGATCATGAGGTCAGAAGATTGAGGCCATCTTGGCTAATATGGTGAAACCCCGTCTCCACTAAAAATACAAAAATTAGCCAGGCGTGGTGGCAGGTGCCTGTAGTCCCAGCTACTCGGGAGGCTGAGACAGGAGAATGGCATGAATCCAGAAGGCGAGTTTGCAGTGAGCCGAGATTGCACCACTGCACTCCAGTCTGGGTGACAGAGCGAGACTCCATCCCAAAAAAAAAAAAAAAGAAGTAACTTCAAATTAGTTCTTTTGGGAGAAGGAGACTAGAAAGACAGCAGGGAACCGGGAGCCATTCTTTAAGAAAAGAGAGGATAATGAAAATACAAAGTTACTAGAGTAAAGATATCCATTAGAACAAAAATTCATGCCCTTCTAGATACTGAAAGACATGTGAGAAAAAAAGCAAGTTGAGTGTTGTATGCAGTGAGTGAATATCTGTGCGTGTGTGTGACATGCCATGTATATGCATGTGTCATATGACTGTGGCAGACTGAAGGCAAAGACATTGATTACAGTGATAAATAATACACAAAATGGGCTTAAAATAAATGGAAGAAATATTATTTTCAGATTGATGAACAAAGTGAAATCCAACTCTATGCTATATACATGAGACCTGCCTAAAATAAAGAAATTCAGAAAACAAAGTACAAATTAAGATATCTGGGAAAAATGCAAACAAAAAGAAAGCAGGTGTAACAACCATGCTCTCTAACAAAGTAGATGTTAGAGCACATGGCATTGAAGGAGATTTAAAAGGAGGCATTTTCATCACACTAAAGCCACAATTCACCATGAAGGCATCACAGTTATTAATATACATGTGCCCAATAATATAGTCACTTTCAAAGAGTAAAAAGTGCAGGAGATACAATGAGAAATGGATAAAAATACACTCAGGACAGGAGAATTTGCCATACCACTCTCTATCCAAGACAAACTGTTAGTAAGAAGATAGAAGACTTCAATGACATGACCAATGAGGCAGATCCTACAGAAATATATTGAACTCTGAACTCTGATAATTGAGAATACATCTTCTTTTTAAAAGCACATGAACTATCTCCCAAATTGACCATATCTTATGCTACAAAGAGAATCTCATTAAATCCAAAGCATAGAAATAATACAATCAGACTTCTCCTACCACAAGCAATAGAACTAGAAGCTAATTATAGCATTAACAAAACAAAAAGATTTGCCCACTAAACATGTTACTAAATGACTCTTGGAACAATAAAACAAAATAAAGAATAAAAAACAAAATAAAGAATGAAATGACAGAATTTCATAAAATAGAATTTATAGAATATGGCTAAAGCAGTTATAAAAGAATAATTTTAGACAAATAAAATTAATATTATTAAAAATGCAAAAAGGAAAATAAATGAACTAATATCCAACACAAAAACCTAGAAAAGAAACAACACAGTAAACACAAAGAAAGCAGCAAAAAGAAGTAACAAAAGTACTAATGAGTTCAAATGAGTTGGTACCAATGCAATAGAACCAGCAAATACATCCAAAATCTGTTTGTAGACAAACTGTGAGGCCATCTAAAAAAATTCTGGCGAGGTTTGGGAGAAAGAGGGCACAAATACAAAAAACTTAGAAATGACAAATGCATCAAATCCAGAAGAATTTACTTTTTTTAATCAAAAGATTACTTTGTAGAATTGTAGGTAAATAAAGTAAAACACCAAGATAGGATAATTTCTAGAACCCTGCAAAGTACCAGAACTGACCCCATTAAAGCAAGAATCTAAACAGGTCAGTTACCATTAAAGAAACAGAGGAGGTAGTTACAGAGTACTAACTCCTTTCAAACCCCATTACCACAGAGGAAACATACCAAGTTTTAATTAGATCAATTAATAGCAATGATACTTAAATAATTCCAGAGTGTAGGGAAAAATGGAGAACATTGAAATTCGTTTTATGAAGCAAGTAAAACCTCTATAATATGACAGAACTTTTACTATAAAACAAAAGTGCTAACCAGCTTCGCTTATGAGCATAGATGCACAAAGGTCTTAGCTAAAATGTAATTAAACAGAAGCAAACAGCAGGTAACAAAATAATGCATCAAGACCAAGTGGTGGTTTTACCAGGAACAGGAAGAGGGTTCAATACGAGAAAACATATTAATATAATCCATCAAATGAATATAGCTAAGCAGAAATGTCATCTGGTCACTTCAAAAATAGAAGAGACATTTTACATAATCAAGCATATTCATGTTAAAAACACTTGATAAAAATAGCAATTGAAGTATCCAGAAGTTAGCATACT
Organism: Papio anubis; assembly: GCF_008728515.1. Lineage (NCBI taxonomy): Eukaryota > Metazoa > Chordata > Mammalia > Primates > Cercopithecidae > Papio > Papio anubis. Next base: position 3,059,217 of record NC_044991.1, on the reverse strand, counting down.
ACTCAGTGGCAAACAAAAATGTCCTCTGGCTAAAGACAGGAGGAAAACAAGAATGCCTGAATCTCTTCTGCCATCTAGGATTGTATTGAAAATATTAGACAGTGCAATTAGCCAGGAGAAAGGAATCAGAGGAATAGGTACTAGAAAAGCAGAGGAAAAAATAAAACCATCTCTGTTTGCAGATGAGAAAATTATATATCTTGAAAATCCCCCCCCAAAATCAAAGGGGAACTATTACCCAAAAAAGAGAGAGAGAGCGAATTGCTAAAAATGGCATATTATAAAATCAAGATTTGCAAGTCAGTAAGAACTTATGCTTCCAGAAAGATGGATAATTTTCCCTATTCCTTCTACTGATTTCGACTACCTACTGTGGACATTACACACAGAACAAACCTAGGAAGGCTCTCAAGGTGCAGAGGGAAAACCAGACTGACCTCAGCACCCAAGAAACAGCTTGGTGGTGAGTTTCCTGGGTTTT